>NW_019154122.1:5518916-5646042 GCF_002288905.1 Enhydra lutris kenyoni
GAAAGAAAAAAAGAATGTCCATTCATACCTCTCATTCTATACAAAAATTTATCAGAATGGATTATAGTCCGACAAGGGTGCCAAGACAATTCAATAGGGAAAGCCTTCCACAGATGGTGCAGAGACAACTGGATATCCACATGCAAAAGAATGGAGTTGGATCCCTTCCTCACACCATACACAGAAGTTAACTCCAAATGGATGACATATCTAAACAGAAAAATCTTAGAATTTTAAGAATTTCTAATCAATCTAATCTTAAGAATTTCTAAACAAAATTCTTAGAAGAAAACATAGGATTAACACTTTGTGGCTTTGGGTTGGATGACGTTTTAGATACTACAATGAAAGTACAGTGGGGAAAAAAGATAAACTGAAGTTCATTAAAATTAAAACCTTTTCCCTGCAAAGTATGCTATCGAGAAAGTAAAAGGACAACCCACAGAATAGGAGAAAATATGTGCACATCCCTAATAAGGGACTTGTGTCCAGAATATAAAAAGAACTCTTACAACCCAGCAATAGAGAAATAACAACCCAATTTGAAAATAGGCAAAGGCTTTGAATAAACATTTCACCCCAAGAAGGAAACAAATGGCCAAGAATCCCATGAAAAGATGCTCAATATCACTAGTCAGTAGGGAAATGCAAATAAAAACCATAATGTGATACCACTTCACATCTGCTAAATGGCTATAATAAAAAAGACAAATGACGGCGAGCAATAGTGAGGATGTGGAGAAATTGGAACCCGCATACATTGCCTCTGGGAATGTGAAACAGAGCAGCCACTTTGGGAAAACACTTCAGGGGTTCTCAAAGCACTAAACGTGGAGTCACCATGCGACCCAGCAATGCCACTCTTGGTTATATACCAAAGAGAAATGAAAACACCCATCCACACACACAAAAAATTGCACACAGATGCTCATAGCAGCATTATTCATAATAATGAAAAAGTCGCAAAAACCTAAATGTCCATCAGTTGATGGACTGACACATAAAATGTGTCTTATGTACCGTGGACTATTATTCAACAATGAAAAGGAAAAAAAAATATTGATGATACATGTTCTAACATGGATGAACCTTGAAAAAGTATGTGAAATTAAAGAAGCCAGTTACAAAAGGCCACATATTATACATTTCATTTACATAAAATGTCCAGAATAGGCAAATCTGTAGAGACACAAAGTAAATTCATGGCTGCCTAGGGCTGGGGGTGAGGGGTAGGGTGGGGGTTGGTGGGGAGGGAGTGTGGGACTGAGGGGGTTAGAGAGTGACTGCTAATGGGTAAGGTTTTTTGGGGGGATGTGGTAAATTAGATTGTGGTAATGGTTGCATAACTGAATATAGAGAAAAAATACACCAAAGTGTATACTTGATGTGAATGAATGGTATGGGACCGAAATTATATTTCGATAAAGGCATTTTTTTAAGATTTTATTTATTTATTTGACAAACAGAGGGAGATCACAAGTAGGTAGAGAGGCAGGCAGAGAGAGAGGAGGAAACAGGCTCCCTGCTGAGCAGAGAGCCCGACGTGAAACTCGATCCCAGGACCCTGAGATCATGACCTGAGCGGAAGGCAGAGGCTTAACCCACTGAGCCACCCAGGCGCCCTAAAGGCATTTTTTAATTGATCATATTATTCAGCTTTAACAAGGAAGGAAATTCTGATTCATGCCATTGGGTAAAACTTGAGGACATTACGTTAGGTAAAACAAGCTAGTCACAAAAAGGACAAACACTATATGATTCTACTTCTATGACGTTCCCCAGAATAGCCAGATTCATAGAGACAGAAAGTAGAATGTTGGTGGCCAGGGACTAGGGAGAGGAAGGGCTGGGGAGTTAATGTTTAAAGGGTGCAGGGTTTGTTTTGCAAGATGAAAGGCATTCTGTGGACGGACAGTGATGATGGTTGCAAGAGTGTGAATGTCCTTGGTACCATTAACTTGTACACTTGGAAATGGTGAGGATACCAAATGTTAGTTTTGTATATATTAATAAAATGTTTATAAAAGTAAATATTTAAAAATGGATCATAGACCTAAATGTAAAAACCTAAGCTTATAAAATTTCTAGATGAAACATAGGAGAAAATCTTTGTGTCAGAGGAGTCAGATTTCTTATTACAACATCAGAAGAACAACATATAAGAGGGAAAATAAACCCAATAAACTGAACTTCTTGAAAATTCAATTTCTGTTTTTTAAAAGAGGCTCTTAAGAGCATGGAAAGATAAGTCACAGACCGGAAGAAAATATTGCAAATATTTGATTAAGGACTTATATCCAGAATATATAAAGAGCTCTCAAAACTCAATAATAAGGGGCACCTGGGTGGCTCAGTGGGTTAAAGCCTCTGCCTTCGGCTCGGGTCATGGTCCCAGGGTCCTGGGATCGAGCCCCGCATCTGGCTCTCTGCTCGGCGGGGAGCCTGCTTCCTCCTCTCTCTCTGCCTGCCTCTCTGCCTACTTGGGATCTCTGTCTGTCAAATAAATGAATAAAATCTTTAAAAAAAAAAACTCAATAATAAGAAAAGACCACGATTTTTTAAAAATGAGTAGATGATTTGCACAGACTCTTTGCCAAGGAAGATAATAGTTGACAAATGAGCATATGCAAAAGGTATTCAGGCTCATGAGGCATGAGGGAAATGAAAGTTAATACCACATGAAATTCTATTACACATTTATGAGAGTGCCTAAAAGATAAAAGACTGACCATACCAAATTTGGGGGATGATGTGAAGTAACTGAACTTTCACGTACTTGTGGAAGGAATGTAAAATGGTATGACCACTCTGAAAAATAGTTGGGCACTTTCTTACCAAATTAGACATACACCTACCATATGACCTGGTCATTCCACCTCTGGCTTTTTACCCAAGAGAAAAGGAAGCATGTGTTCATACAAAGACATATACTAAACATTCATAACAGCTCCCAATTATAAATGATCCAAGTGTTCACCAATCAGAAAAAGGATTTTGTATGTGATACATACACATATACATATACTGTCATACAATGGGATACATACATGTGATACAGTCATACAATGGGATATATACATGTGATATAGTCATACAATGGGATACCAGCTCCGCAGTTGAAAAGAGGGGACCCCTGTTCCATGGGAGAGCACAACCTTGAGGGGGGCCCGAGGGAATTCTCTTGGGGAATGGAAGTGTTTCCTGTGGTGGCTGGGGGTGTGGTTCTACAGGTGTGCACATCTGTCAGAACTCATTGAACTTGACACATTTATTGGTAGATTTTATTCTATGTAAATCATACCTCAGTAAAGTTGATTTTAAAAGAAACAAAGAACGTGTCTAAGAAAAAACAGACGGCTTCTACATTTATAACAAAAATGTTTTATATATCCATATCTATAATGATTGCTTTGCCAAGTCATCCCTAATCATTAGGCAGCTGACTGTGGAGGAAGTGAGGCATCAAAGGACATTGCTCCCATTTCATGGAGGCGGACACTTGAAGCAATAAACTGGAGGGCCTTATGAGTCAGGGAAGGCATGTCTACAGGCAGTGTCTGGAGGACCACGCCAGTCCCTCAGATCTGATCCCTGCACTGCAGGCATTTTTTGTGTGTGTACATTGGGGGTGGAGAAGGGGAGCAAGCAGAAGAAAGAGGATGATGACTAATAGAAGCTCACCTCTTCCAGGGAGCCTACCAGGACATCTCTTCTCTCTGGGCTCCCTTAACACCTGTGTTAGTCTGCTCCAGGTGCCATCACAAATCCCACAGGCTGGGTGGCTTCAGCAACATTTATTTTCTTATACTTCCAGAGGCTGGAAGATGCAGATCAAGGTTTCAGCTGGGTTGGTTCCTTCTGAAGTCTCTGTCGTTGGTTCACGGATGGTCATCCTCTCCCTGGGTCCTCCCATGGTCGTTCCTCACTACCTGTCCCTGTCCCAAGCTGCCCTTCTTAAAAGGAGTCATATTGAATTAGGACCAATCCTAATGACTTCATTTTAACTTAATTACATCTTTAAAGACTCTCTCCAAATATGGCCACATTTTGAGGTACCGGGGACTAGGATTTCAATATATAAATTGAGGGAGGACACCATTCAGCCATTGTCCACATGGCCCACAGCTACAGCCCACTAGAAAAACCAGACTTGGGAGTGACATTGGGTCTGATTAGCCCTCTGTTTGAATTGTTTGACCCTTTAAAGTCCCACTAACCCCTCTGGAAGGGAGCAAATAGTACCAGCTTCTAAATTGTGCTTTGAGGAGGGAGTGAGAGCAAAGGCTTTGTGCAAGGGAAAGCATTGTTATTTTCCACGGAGTTAATGGTGTATCCCTCTAAGCTGACCCTTTTACCAGGGCTCACAGGGCCTGTGGGTCATATCAACAGTAAGAAATGCCTCTGGCTTATTATCCAGCCCATGTAAGTCAGAACCCCCTTGAGCTCCTAATTCCCAAATAAAGTCTTGCTGTTATTTCTGGGAGTCTCTGTAGGAGCCTTGGGAGCCCCAGGCTTCTCCTAGTCTTCTCTTCTGTTCCCCCATGTGACCTCCACAGCTGTTCATGGAGGTCTCAGCACCCCAAAGCTGCAGGCTCTCAGACACTCATTGGGGCCACCCCACCTTCCAGCCTCAGAGCCACTCTTGCTCTGCTCAGAGGAGGGGACATGCCTCCAGCTCCACACTGTGCCATGTCTGCTCTCCTCTGTCCCCTGGGACCCACCCCATGACCGTAGCCTAGGCCTGAAACTTCTATATGGCCCTCTCCATGGGGCTCCAGCCAAATCCCCCAAACAAATATCTTGGTATCCACAGTCATCCCCCCATTCTGACTCCTCAGGCAGATCAACTCACCTCCATCCAAATCATCTCATGTAAATTGGTAGGAGATCTCTATCCCCACCCGGAGTTGGGGCACCAGGGGTTGGCACAGCCCAGGTTCCAACCAGCTCCAAAGTGTCTGGTTGCTCTGGGGACATCATGAGTTCCTAGTGGGGATCTGCCTTACTCCTTTCTCTCTGCATCCTACCCAGCGTGCTGTGCATGCTGGCAGCTAGCATGTAGTAGGTACTCAGGAAATGCCTATCAAATGGAGCCATTTGCTGGTTTCCCACGGAATTTCTTGGAAGTGTGGTCTTTGCCTCCCGTAAGCTAATATCAATAACAACCCTGGCTGTCATTATGGAGAGCTTACAGTGTATGAGCCAAGCACCAAATACGCCCCCTTGGAATCCTTCCAGAAACCCTGATGGGGCCCTTTCTCCTTTCCCTCCACTTCATTTAACAGATGAGGAAACAGATGAGCAGTGAGAATCCGCATCAGGCCAGCTGGTCTGGCCCCACTTCCTTCTGAATGCCCAGGCTCTGCCACCTCCCAGGTTGGGGTGGTGCTGGAGGAAGGCAGCAGGGCCAAGGCTGGGGCTGGGAACAGAAGAACCTTCTGGCAAGGACCACCACAAAGCTGCTGGCTGAGGGGATTTCAAGTGATTCTGAAAGTACATTCCATGGCCACTAGTCTGAGTTTAGGTCACTCTGAATGAACTGAGAGGTCAAAGTGGAAATCCCCCTGCTATGTGTGACCAGCCCTGGGTCATTTAGAAACAAGAGACTCTGGGTCTGAGACATGTGGGGAGGTCAGTTTGCCCAGCTCCTTGCTTTGGTCAGAACTTTAGATTCTTTCTTCCTAGGAGGAAGGGTCACCAGGTGCCATACATTTCCCGATCACCGCCTGTGTACCTGTATTCCCCGTCATTCCACCTGAACTCATGACAGCAAGCCAGCAGGGGATGCATCGCTGGCCCCATTTCTCAGATGGAAAAGCTGAGGCTCAGAGAGATGAAGTAGTGGAATCAAGGTAATGCCATTGTTAAGCTGGAGTTCAAAGCCGCAGCAATCTGATTGCAAAGATGTTGAAGGAATTTTCACAATGTGAGCACGCCAAGGTAAACAACACCCAGCCAACACAGGAGATCAGAGACAAAGCTCAGAGCCTCCAGGGAAGCACCCTTTCCTGCAAACCTTTGGTAACTCTGAGCTTCCTCTTTGATGCCTTCTGCATATTCTGGTGGATGGAACCCAGGCCATGGGACTGTGGCAGTGAGTGGAGCTTTGAAGTGAGGGATGGGTGGAGGGGAGGATTCCATCACTGGCTGAAAGGACAGGCTTCCCCCTTGGGGATACCCCTTAGGAGATGGGGTCCACCTTCTTCTCTTCTGCAGTGAGGTGGGGGAAGCCAGTTTCCAGACTCAGGCCAATTCTCACTTCCACCTCCATCAGTGTGGGGAGGGCAAGAAAGTATGGTGGAGCCCCTGGGTCGAATAGTTCATCTGTAACATGGAGATTAGGGCAGTATCTACCCTTACGTTATGATGTGTGAACCATTTAGAGCAGTGCCCAGCTCACAATAAGGGTGACTCTGGCAGATCTGTGTTCAGACCCAAATTCCCTGTGTGCCAGCTATGTGACCCTAGACAACTTTCTAACCTCTCTGGGCCTCACTTTCCTCACCTATAAAATGGGAATAGCAGTATCTTCCTCAAGGTGCAGTTGTGAAAATTAAATGAGATAGCAACCCAGTGCCCAACACACAGTAGAGTCTCAGTCAATGGTAAATATTCCTAACAGAATTTGCACGCCAGCATCTAAGGCCCTCCTGCTCCTTTCCACCCGCCACCAGGAGATCTTGACGGGTTGCAGTCTAATGGTATCATCAAGTGTTTTTCCTACCATTTCCAAGGAAGTAAAAGCACACAGAACTTACTAACAAGTCCTGAGGAATGACCAGGCCCAGTGGAAACTCCTATGTGCTGATGGGAACAGAAGCAAGAGAGTTTCTAAATTCCTACAGACTTCAGAGAATGGAAGAGGCTTAAAACCTTGCTCTGTTCCACCCCAGCAATTCCACTTCTGGATACCTATTTTAAAGCAAATACCCTTTGGGGCACCCGGGTGGCTCAGTGGGTTAAGCCTCTGCCTTCAGTCAGGTCATGATCTCAGGGTCCTGGGATCAAGCTCCGCATTGGGCTCTCTGCTCAACAGGGAGCCTGCTTTCCCCCTTTCTCTCTGCCTACTGCTTTGCCTACTTGTGATTTCTCTCTCTGTCAAATAAATAAATAAAATCTTAAAAAAAAAAAGAAGCAAATACCCTTTAAACGTAGACAAAGCTTTAACATCCCAGTGTTAACCATAATAATGAGTGTGGGGGGGTGACCTGAAAGTCATAATAAGGAAAAAAACAATCAATAAAAACAGACCCAGAAATGACCCCAATGACAGAATTAGTAGATAGAGCTATTAGAACACTTATAATAACAATATTCCTTGTTCTTAAGACAGGAAAGCTTGAGTGGGGTAAGTAGAATCATAGATTTTTTTTTTAAAACCCAGATCAAATTTCTAGCGAAAAACAAATACACTCAGAGGAAAGGAACAGTGGATAGCACTAAGGCAGATTTGACAACACAGAAGAAAAGGCAAGTTGTTTTCTGTTCATTGAAGCAGGAATGGTACTGTTAAAGATGGTGGTGATGGTGGGAACCATCATAACTACCATCTGTTGATCTCCAGCTTTGGACCAAGCCCCATTCACCTACCATGTTGTTTAATTCCTGCAACAGGCCTGTGAAGTAGGTACTGTCATTGTTCCCATTTTACACATGAGGAAGAGGAAGACATGATGTTCCAGGTGAGGTAGCTGGAGCTTCAGGGAGTTTAGCCTTAACCCAGGTGGTCTGGATTTGAACACCACCTCCCACCCTCTTCACCTCCATGAAATGCTACACAGCCCGAGCTGTGGTCTCTGTGGTGGCTTTCTTTCCACAGGTGGGGCCCGGTACAGTGTGCTGGATGCACATGGTCTCTAAACCCCATAGGGATCAGAGAAGGGAGAGACTATTGTCCTCATATTGTCCCCACCAGCGAATGAGGAAACCAAGACTCATGTAGGGGGAGCAATTGGCTCAGAGTGCCAGTGTTGGTAAGAGAAGGAGCCAGAATTTGAAGCAGGTCCCTCTGGCCCCAAACCTATCCTTTCAGGTGTGCCCTGGGGTCTCAGGACATGTCAGAGACAGTGATTCTGAGGCCTCTTTGTAGCATGAATGGTATGTCTTCTCTCCCATTAGGGAAAAGCCTCTGGAATCAACAAAGAACCTGTGGTCCTTGCTGGTTTTGCTCCTACCCAAATGATAACTAGATCGGGAGAAGCTGGAATTCTGGGAGGTACCCACATCCCCATCAGGAGCCCGTATCTGGAGGACAGTATGGTGAAGTCCCACACTGAGAGCAGTGCAAGGGAATGACCACAGAGCCCATGACAGGAAGGCATGTCGCAGAAAATGCCAGGACATATGGTGAGCTTACTGCTTGCTTATTTTGCATGAAGATTATTTTCTCACAGATGAAGTGGTCGGTTGGTGACTGAGTCAAGGAACAAAGGAAAAAAATTAGACTCGAGAAAGAACTCTCAGCAGTGACTCTTACTGGCACACTTTTTTGGGTGAATTGGCAGCAAGGTCAGTCTGCGGACTATGTCCTTGAGAACCATTTAACAGGCATGGGAGAAAACGAATCTCTACTACCAGTGGACCCTCTATTAAAACTTGAAAGGTTACCAGTGGAGTGTTTGTGGGAGACCATCTCTAGAACGCCTGCCACCAGCACCTGCACCCTAGCTGGGCTGAGTCCATACCATCAGCCATGTTAGGATTCTTCTACACAAACAGAGGCAGACCCGCAGAGTAAAATGTCAACACCCATCAACTGCCTTCAAATTGTGCCCATGCTGTGACGCTCAAGTTCACTTTAGGAACAGATCCTCTGAATTAATTCTGGACACGAACTGAGATCTAGCCTCCAAGATGTCTCTCACTGTACCCCTGTATGGACTAGAATAGTATTACAAAAATAAATGAGTGGAAACAACCCATATATCCATCAATAGGGGATTCATTAAATGTACAGCAGAGATGTGTAAAGGAATACAGAGTTGCCTTGCCAACTATTACCACCAAAGAATCCTTAATGACATAGAAATAGGTTCAAGCTATATGGGTCAATGAAAAGACAAAGGACTACTTGTAACATTTTTCTAATCTGGAAAGGGAAAAGTGTGGAAAGGTCTGTAAAGCCATAGAACCAAAAGAACAGACACAAAAGGTTAATGGTAGAAATAACTCAGGTGCCTCTCAGTGGGTGAAGGAAGTTGATGGGGTAGAGATACCAAGATGAGATAGGATTTAGCCGTGAAAAGAAGGCCATCCGGCCATTTGTGACAACATGAATGGACCTTAAGGACATTATGCTAAGTGAGGTAAGTCAGAGAGAGAAAGACAAATACTGTTTGATCTCACTTATCTGTGGAGTCTGAAAAAGCCAAACGCAGGGGGCACCTGGTTGGCTCAGGCAGTAAAGCATGAAATTCTCAATCTCAAATCCAGGGTTAGTAGTTCAAGCCCACATGAGGCATGGAAACTACTTTAAAAAAAAAAAAAAAAAACTTCATAAAAACAGAGAGTAAATTGGTGGTTACCAGGAGACAGGGAGGAGCAAAAATAGGACAGGTAATGTTACAAGCAAAAAGCTTGCAACAAGTAGTAAATAAGTCCTAGAGATCAAATGCACAGTCTAGAGAATACAGACAATATTGCATTGTGATCACTCAACTTGCTAAGAGATTAGATCTTTATTCCAACCACTAAAAAGAATTATAATTCTGTGACGTGACGGAGGTACTAATTATTGCTAAATTGGCAGTCATGGTGTAATATATGAATGTATCCATTCAACATGTTATACACCTGAAATTTACACAATGTTATATGTCAAATAGATTTCAATCCAAAAAAAAAAAAGGGAATGGTGTATACTGGATTCACAAGCGATTTTAAATTGTTTTGTCTATGATTTTCAAGTCTCCTCCACTGAATGTGTTCATTTTGCAATCAAAAGGTTTTAAAAAAAAAAACTGGTATTAAAAATAAAAACCATAAAATTCCCCGTTGCTAAAAACAGGAAATGGAAAGAGTGTGCCGGATGCCAGAGCTGGGAAGGACAGGGGTGGGCTCTGCCGGGTGGGGCGACTCTGATATAAAAGTCTGCCTGTATGGAAAGGTACTTCCAGCAGCTGCATCCACTGCTCTGTGCTGGGACCATGGAGCTTCCCCTGCTGTGCACACTGCTGGTGTTTGCTGGTGAGCTGGGAAGGGAAGGTGGGACGTGAGTGGGCGCTGTATCTTCTTCCTCAACTGAGCCTCTGCTCTGATCCCCTGTGCTGGCCCCCAGTCCCCAACCCTTCTGCCCCTGCAAGGAGCCAGCTGCAGTGGCTGGTCCCCTAGAATGCTGGCTTTGGCTGGGGAGCTCTGGGCTGCCACGCCGTGCAGCGTGCCTCTAGTCTGCCATGAGGCTCAGACACTGGGGCCGGCTAAGCAGGTGCCTGCAGGACTTTGGACACAAGTTACAGAAAAGGATCTCCCCGCTTCACCCTGCTCCCCTTTGTCACCTTGACCAGATAATAACGATCTTTCACTTACGCACAGCACCATGTACTTTTAGAACCCTTTCTTTCATGTTCATTGTCTCCTTCGAACCTGGGAAGAGGGTCCTGTTGATGGTGGTTGGGAGATGGGGCGGTTTCCATTCAATCTTGCACAGATCATGTAAAAATGTGCTTGCTAGCAAATCGGTGTTTTTGTTTCTCAATCCATCCAAGTATCCAGTGTTAGAAAGGATTTGTACTTTAAAGTGGGGCTTTATATAATCCTGGGACTACTAAATTTTTTTAGAGGAACATATCTCCAAGGCTACAGCAAAAACCATCAGGGGAAATCGCAGTCAAGCTACAGGAACTCATCTCTCAGACATAAAGAAGCAATACACTGGAGAGATTAAATACACAGGCGAGCCTGCATTCAAATGCTGTCTCCTGGCAGGATGACCTTGGCCAAGTCACCCCACCTCTCTATGTCCTCACCTATAAAATGGACACAATAACACCCTCTTCATAAGGTTGTTAGGACTTTGAAGAGAAAATGTATCCAAAGGGTTTAGCAAGTGGGATTAATAATGAGCAAACAATAGCTTCACCCACAGCACGTGCGTGATGAGCGTGTAACTCTTGGGGGAGGGGCGCCCATCCCCCTTGGTGGCAGTAAAGGATAGAAAGACTGCCAGGACAGGAATTACTGACAAGCTAAGCCAGTTCACCAAAGGCCTCATGACCCCACATGGAGCTCCTCGGGGTCTCAGAGCTGGTTTCTCCTGACTCTAAAATTATAAGAAATAAGACTATCCTACCAAAGCATTCTGAACCAAAGCTCAACTTACACCTTGCCTGGCAAGGAAAACTACGTCATTCAAGTGTGAGTTTATTTGTGTATTGCTAAGCTGACATAGAAAGAGCCAGACTTGGGGCAGAAAGAGGGACGAGGTAGACCAGAAAGGCAAGATTCTGAATTCAGGTCCCTGGTTCATGCACAAGGTGGGTGGTAAGTCCGCTGTGGCTTGCCTCCAGTTTCCTTAGCACAGAAACTGGGCTTCCGGTGGGCCTGGGGTGGGGGATGGGTCATTAGTCCCCTCAAGGCTTAGCAAGGGTGTCCAGTTGGAGCCACCGTGTCAAACAACATGGGTTCCTGTACATTGAGGGGACACACCGGGGACAGAACGGACCTGCAAGTACCAGACACCCCCGGTCACTTTTAGCTGCAACCCAAGGCAACCTGCTGGGGATCTCGCCCTTGGCCCATTGCACGATCCCCTCCCAAATCCCCTCTTCCCACCTCCCCCTCCCCCAATTTAGGGCTCACTCCCAGGTGAGCCACGGGAGTGCTTTTTTCTGTAGCTTTCTCTAAGGGAGGTGGGGGAGAGGGTGTGCAAGGCGGGGTGCAGGGAGAAGGGTGAGTCTTCCTGTTACAGACTGGAAACTCAGTGCAGAAGCGGGAAATGGTGCCAAGCTGCCTGGGGTTTCAGTCCGAGCTCCTCCATGTACTGGCCACTGTGACCCAGTATGAGGCTCGAGCTGCTCATCTATAAAGTGGGCATTAAGCATAGTTCTTGTTGTACTAATGTCAGTTTCTTAGTTCCCAAAAGTACACCGTAATTACATAAGCTGATCATAACTTCAAAGGGAAGGCGAGGGGTGTATAAGATCGCTTTGTAACTCCTTGCAACTTTTCTGCACCTCTAGAAAGTACCAAAATAAAAAGAGTATTTATTGGGTGGGGAGGATGAGTATTTATCTCACAGGCTGAATGAAGTCAATAAATGACTACATGAGCACCTGGTTGGCTCAGTTGGTTAAGCATCCCAGAGTCCTGGGATCAAGTCCTGCTTTGGGCTCCTTGCTCAGCAGGAAGCTGCTTCTCCCTCTGCCTCTCCCTCTGCCCCTTCCCCCTGCTCGAGCTCTCCCTCTCTCTTTAAAACAAAACAAAACAAAACAAAACAAAAAACGTAATAAGCACTCACTATTGCTGTATTTTTAACAGCCATAGTGCATAGTGGCTGTTGTCATTTTATTATCCAAGGTCACTGGTTTGGTCCAACCAGGCACAAGTGCCAGGCCTGTGGTCCGCTGGCCACCTCTGACGTTCACGTCCTCTCTTTGTTGCTGGGCTCTTTGGCAGGTGTGATTCCAACCCAGGGCGGGATCTTGAACCTGAACAAGATGATCAAACAGATGACCGGGATGACACCCCTCATCTCCTACTGGTTCTATGGCTGTCACTGTGGACCTGGGGGCAAAGGTCAACCCAAAGATGCCACAGACAGGTAATCCCTTCACAGGTAGGGCGGCGGTGGCCGTCCTGTCCTGCCCGCACCCCGGGACTCTCCCCTTTCCTGTTCTCCCATGTATTCATTCCATGAATTCATTTTGTGGTCTGTTCTAGCAACCCTGCTGAGGCCCGGTACCGTCCAGGCCCTCCTGGAGCTTGTCTTCTGGCTGGTTCTGCAGAGTCTCCGAAGGCCCCCTGCCCTTCCAACCCCGATCTACTTAGAATACCCACACGCACTCCCTGCTGCCACTGCATGCTGTTTTTTAAAAAAAAATTCCTACTTCTTTTTTGCCACTGTCTCGTGCAATCTTCACCAGGCCCCCTGGGGAATCGGCCAGGAGGGAAGAGAGCCATCCAGATCCAGGGTCACTTCCCTCATCCACCACTTACAGGCTGTGTGGCCCTGGGCATGTGGCTTGACCTCCTTGAGTCTGTTTCTTCATTTGTGAAATGGGGATCATACTAGTGCCCCCATCACAGGGTAGTAGTGAAGATGAAGAGAGTATTCACACACGAAACACGTGCCTGGCTCACAGGAAGCCCTCAATAGGCCTTAGCTAGTGCACTCTCCATAGCGTGCGCTCAGTTTCCCCCTCATGCAGCCGTGCTCCCTGCCTGACCCTCCTCCTGTCCTCTCTCTCCAGGTGCTGTCAGAACCATGACTGCTGCTATGCTAACCTGAGGCAGCACCAGTGCCGTATCCACACAGACCACTACAACTACACCTTCTCCCATGGGGACATCCAGTGCCGTGAGTGCCAGGGGTCTCGGGTTTGGAGTTAGAGGCTGAGGAAGGGAAGTCTGGCGCTTACTGCCTTCACGTGCTGTGTGACAGTACACAAGTCACTCAAGCTGTCTGTTTTTCTTGTATGTCCAGCGACAGTAGCGGGGCTCTGGAGGAATGGGGCTGGGAGTAGGGAGAGGTCCAATGGGCATTTGGATCTGGAAGGGCGGCAGACCTCAGCTTGGATCCCAGAGCCACAATCAACCAGCTGTGTGACCTTGAACACATTGCTTAACCCCTCGGAGCATCAGTATTCTCATCCGTAAACTCAGGATGATAAGAGCATTCTACTCCCTAAAGGTAATTCCAGAGCTAAAATGAGAGCAGACGGAATGAGCCTCACACAGGTCTGCTGCCAGGCGTGTGCTCAGATCAATCACTTGGGCTAAGTACGGTATCATTGTTACAACTTACATTGTTACTGGTCCTCAGAGCAGCCCGGCCACGAGCAGCATCACCCTGATGATCTCCATTTTACAGACAAGGAAATTGAGGCCAGAGGGAAGAAGTGTTTGTCCAGGGTCACCCAGCTGCAGGTGACAGAGCCTGGGCTAGACCTCGGGTCCCCCCCGCTCGCCCCAGCCCTGGGCCCCTGCCTGGAGACAGCGGGCAGCTCCCAGGGCTGGGAATCAAGTGGGCTCATCACATCACTGCCTATTCATTGAAGGCTTAATAATAATAGCAACAGGGGTGTTTTGGTGGCTCAGTCAGTTAAGCATCTGCCTTTGGCTCAGGTCATGGTCTCGGGGTCTGGAATCAACCCTCATGTCGGGCTCCCTGCTCAGCGGGTAGTCTGCTTGTCCCTCTCCCTCTGCCCCTCCTCCCCCTCATGCTCACTGTCACTCTATTCTCTCTCTCAAATAAATAAATAAAATCTTTCAATAATGATAATAGCAATAATAATAGCCAACATTTATTGAGCACCTACTGTGTGCTGAGCGCTTTGCTTCTCCTGTACTCTCAGCAGCCCCAAGGCCAGCCCTTACCTTCATCCCAAGGACAGATAGTGAAACTGATGCACCAAGGTCCGTTCAGCCTTACTCTCTGCACATGCTGTCCTCTCTGCCTGGAGCACACCCCCTCGGCCACCGCGGCTTTCTGCAGGGGGAGCAGACCCCTCTCACCTCAGCTCAAATGGCTCTTGGTGCTGAGCCCCCTTCCCCTATTTTACTGTCTTGTAGCCCCTGCGTCATCCCTTACTTCCGCAAGGAACAGGCCATGATCCCCATTTCTGTGCTTCTCGAATATCTGCTGCCCCCCCCCGGAAGTGTAAACCGTATGCGTCAGTTCAGGTCAGTCCTGTCCCCCTAGGGTCTGCCACAGAACGGGTGCTCAATTGTCTAGTAAATGGATGAATAAATGAATAAAGGAGCAAGGCACCCAGGGAGGTCACCGTACGTGCCCAAGGTCATGCAGATAGAGCCCAAGCAGCTGGGCAGGGTACTCTAGCTGAGCAAAGACAGGGCTGCCTTCAGAAACTCCCTCCAGGCACCCTAAGGCCACCGTGGGCTCTGCCTCGGGAAGGAATAGACACTGAGCTCTGTACTCCTCCACCTGCAGCGGACAAGGCGAGCTGGTGTGAGCAGCAGCTGTGCGCCTGTGACAAGATGATGGCCCTCTGCCTGAAGCAGAACCTGGACACCTATCAGAAGCACCTGCGTTACTACTGGCGTCCCCGCTGCAAAGGCCAGACCCCCATGTGCTAGCAGTAGCCCAGCCTGCTGCCCTGCACTCCCTCCTCCGTCCCTCAGCATCTCCAGCTCTGGAACTCCACCCCTTCCCCAGCGTCAGACCCCCTCCACTGGCCTGGGAGGGTCTCAACCACGCCTCACCCTCCTTCTTATTCTTGGACCTTCCAAATCTTTCTGGCTGAGGCAGACGCTCCTTCTGAGCGTGGATTAAGATCTGAGAAGAAGCCAAGTCCAGGAAGCCCCCTAGGGATGGTGTTGGGGCTGAAGCTGCAGGTGTTAGGGGTGGGGACTTGGGGGCCCTGGTGTGGCGGGTCCTCCCTGCCACTGCCACTGCCACTCGCCAGCCCGAGTCTCCCCCTGTCCAACACACTGTCCAAGCTGCAGCTGGGATGGCCTCTCTGAAGGGCAATGCTGATCCTTCTGTCCACATGGCTCTACTTCTTAAAACCCAAAGCCCCCCACTGCCCCCGCCCCAGGGAGGACCTCTCACAGAGTTTGGGACCCGCATTGTCCACCACTATGTCGCTCTCCCAAACTAGGCTGGGCGGTCCTTGTGGGAAGCACCCATGACCGTTTTGGACTTGTTGCATCTGTGCACCCAAAGTCGTGCCCAGGATTAAGAAGGAACTCCATGAATCCCTCTGGAGCTAAAGGCCAGATGAAGCTGCCTGGTCCTCTTGCTCCAGACCCAGGTCCGCACGCACACCTGGTGTCCTCTCCTGCTTCCAGGAGCTTTCTCAGGCTGGAACTTTGGCGGAGCTCTCCTCCTGCCATCCCCAGGTGGCCAAGCCCCACCGAGGCTCCTCAGGGTCCCAGGGCCACTTGCAACAGAAGCCTCCCCTGGCTGACTCCTCCTTGGCTCTGAGGGCTTGTTCTGTCCTCCAAACCCACATAGCACTTTGCGGGTCTGTAATCTACCAGGTTTGATCTTAAGTGGGATATAACATCTGGCCTTTTCTGATCCCCTCCCACTGGACTAGAGCTCCTGGAGGACAGGGGCTTTGTCTCTCATCTTTATTTCCTCTGCTCCCTGAAATAGCAAAGGGGCTCGATTAATGCTCATAGACAAATGAGCCCATGATGGATGGATGGAGGTTGTGGTAGATGCTTCTGATACCCCACCCAGATCCCCACCGGGCCCTTTCCCCAACATCCCCAGATGTTTGGCTGCTGTGTGCTCACATCTGTCTCCTCCTCCTTGTCTGCTGGGAGCTACCACCCCTCCCACCCTGCTCACCTCTAACCAGTGCCTAGAGAGTGTAATACCAGAAGGACGTAACTGACTAGCCCCAGCCTCCCTGCAGGACCACCGGGCGGCATGGAAGCAGGCTGAGGCCAGACGTCTGGAACAACTCTTTGCTTAGCTTCGTACCCTGGTCTGGCCTGTTTCCCTTGCTGCCTTACAGGTTTCTCCTGAGAGCATGCCCTCAATAAATCGCTCACTTGCACAAGAATCCTGTCTCAGGCTCAGCTTCTGGGGAAACTGACTTGTGATGGGTGGATGGATGGACAGGTGGATGAATGGACGGGTGGATGGATGGACGGGTGGATGGATGGACGGGTGGATGGATGGATGGGTGGATGGATGGACGGGTGGATGGATGGACGGGCGGTTTCTTCATGTAAGGATCTGTCATGTATATGTAATTAGCTGTGTCCCCAGCAACAGGGCTGGAGCACCAGGAGCTACTGGCCCTCCAGCCTGTGACACACATAAGTGAAACAACTGTCAAAGCACGTTTCCTACTTCCACATGAAGTTCAGTGGTTCATGTGAGGCAGGTAATTGAAATTAAGAACCATGGGCACTGGGTTCAAATACTAGTCATACCTCTGACTGGCCATGTGACCTCACCTAAGGAATCTTGGGTTTCCACGCACGTAAAGTATAGACAAAAGTTAGAAGAAATTAAGATGAGGTCAGCGGATTAAACAAGATTTATGTGTATGTAGCTGTCAGCACCATGCCCCACACATGGTAATGCTTCTTTATTTAAAAAAAAAAAAAAGATGTATTTATTTTAGGGAGAGAGCAGAGGAGAGGGGCAGAGGGAGACTCCCAAGCAGACTCCATACTAAGCATGGAGCCCGTCTCCGGGTTCGATCTTATGACCCTGAGATCATGACCTGACCTCAAACCAGGAGTCCATCACTTCACCTACCAAGCCGCCCAGGTGTCCCAATAATGCCTCTTTAATGTTACCTGTAGTACTCATGCTCTTGTTGATATGTAATGACCACATCTGAAATCAAGACACATCAGGAAAAAATAGTTAATCAATGTCCCCCTTCTTTCCACCCAATTCCTCTCTCCCTTCCATGTGACAGTGCAAGCCATGTCAGTAAGATCCTGGTGCACAATGTTCATTTATTTAAGAGCTGGTGACCCTGCTTGTCCATTAGCACTCCCGTGTGCCAGGCGCTGGGATGGTGACAAGATCAGTCTCGGCAGGCATGGTTACTGTCCTCATTTTACAACTTGAGGCTCATAATGGGGACAGCAACCTCCGAGGTCCCACAACCAGCAAAAGGCAAAGCCAGGATTCCACCCCAGACTCTCCCCACTCGGCCCCCTGGCACCCTGTCCCATTTGTACTGGTCAGGAAGCTTCCTGTGACTTGATGGGCTTCAGCAATGACCTCACATGACAAGAAGTCCAGGGATAAGGTGGCTTTTCGGTGACTTGGTGATGTCATCAGCACCGGGTGTCTCTCCAGCTCATGGACCACCTTGGCCGTGCTGCTTTGCTCCCCCCACCCCGCACCCCAGGGGGCTCCTCCCAGCTTCCAGATCACATCTGTGGTCCAGACCCCAAACCTGGACATGATAACATCCAGCAGAGAGCATGCGGTCCCTGTTGTGTCTGTTTTCAATGAGCCCTACCACCACCTGTCGGACTGACCACCTCAAACCCTAGTGCCTCAAGGTGATGGGATTACTCTGGTCGGTGTCGATTCCTCAGGTTTTATTTACCCTTGAGAGGAGACCGGGTCAATGTCCCAGAGTTATGGGTAACGGCTACAATGAGAGCGGTTGGGGTTGTTGATAGGATGGCCTTGGGTGGGCAAGTCCAAGGCTGGGTCAGGAGCGGGACCGTGCCTGTAGCTAAGTACCTGGTGCAGGGCCTGGTGGTCACAGTTGCTTGGTGATCAACAGTTGTTTGTTATGAATGAATGAATGATGAATAAATGAATGAATCCCAGGTTGGTAAAGACATGGGACTTTGGACCAAGAGGTGGGACGGGCACATGGGGTCTCAGGTCAGCCACGACTGAGTCCGCAGAGTAAGGTAGGACCCCGCTCCCTCCCGTGCATTCTCATTCTGGGCCAATATCCAGTTCCTGGAATTGTTCCTGTAATTGGGTAAGAGACATGAAGGAAGGAGAGACACTCCGGCAGTTTCCGTTCTCCACGCCCATCTCTCAAGGAGTCTGGATGCAGGAGGCAGAAGGACACGAGTCACGGTGCTTCCCTGTCCCTTCGGGATTCAGACTCACAAAGGGACAACCACAGGGGCAGGAGTGGAGCCAGCACAGAGCTGCCGACACTGAACACCTGGGGTGCCCACTCCCCCACTCCCCACCCTTCCCTGGGGCATGGTATTGCATCTTCTAGCTGCAGAAACTGAAACTTGAGGGTGAGTCACTTGCTGATAAGTGGCAGAGTCGGGACTTGAACCCAGTTCGCTCTGGCTCCGGGGCTGTGTCTTACCCTACCTCCCACACTCTTTCCTGGGAAAGTTGGTGAATAAGGGCCCTGGGTGCCCCTTAGTGGGTAAGAGGATGAGGAGGTAAGGAGGGATGTGGCCAGGCAGGAAGCAGCCTGGGGAGAGGGATGGGGGTAATATTGTACTGAGAGGAGCCTATCACAGCAGGACTCACATAGAGCCCTCACAGTGGGAGCCCTTAATCCCATGGCTGGCTGAATCCCCAAGCCACCTGGACCCAGGGTGCCACCTCCAGGGGGCAGGGGACCCAGCCCGGGGCATGAGGGGCAGCTGCCTTCTCCACAGCTCTGCCTGTTTTCCCCGTAAGAACCTCTCCCAAACACCCATGCTCCTTTCACAAGTCCTCTCTGTTGCTGTGATGTGAGGCGGTGGGGAGTGGAGGGGTGAGGGGGTTGGGGGGCGGCTGAGGCTCCTGTGTCAGTGCCCCCTGGAGGGGGCTTGGGGCTGTTCCCTCGGGGTGCAAGGTGTCCTTGCTCACTACTGAGGACAGCCCCGCGCCAACCTCACCGGGGCAGCCTGGACAACAGGGAGTGAGGGCCTGGCTGTCTCTAGAGCTCGGGGGTGGGGGAGGTCCTCTTTTTCTTTTTTTCCACTTAAAATAAAGGAGAGATTTTAAAGTAGTCTGTGAAAACTCAAAGCAGGTCAGAAAAGGCAAGGGGAGAGGTTGCTTCCTCTCTCTGCTTTAGGTTCCTGGCCAAGCCTTGCTTTGGGGCCTCTCCTGGATGGACTTTCCCTGGCTCTTTGCAAGACCTTAGACCGTCCCCCCTTCGGTCACCCAGAGCTCCACCAGGAGTCACTCCCTGAGAAAGATTCGGGTCCTCCCAACCTAAAGCAACCCCCTCGCACCCTGACTTATCTCCATGCTCTGCTTGCCTTTTCTGTTGGTTTTCTTAATCACTCATCCAGCCATTTGTTTATCTTAGATTGGAAAGACTTAGTTTATCACCTCCCAGCCCCTCCCTCAGAACGCTCAGAAATCAGCCCGTCCCTCGGCCCGGGACACGCCCCTCCTCCCAGGAGACTTTGCTGTCAGAGATCATTCTCCAGGCCGGCTATCTCCTTTTGGAGCCCCTCCCCTGGGCCCAGGCTGGCCCGGGGTGGGGCTCTCCTCTCTCCCCTGAAGCCCCAAGGTGAGTCTGCCCCAGGGCCTGGCTCTACGGATCCCTGCTGTACATGAGCCTCCTCGGTCTCCCAAACCCCAAGTCTGGGAACCACAGAGCAGCAGGAAGAGGAAATAATTAAACCAGGTGGCTTCTGGCTTCTTAAGAGGGAGATGGGAAAATGCCATTTTTCAGGGTTCCCCGGTGCTAAGAACCTTCTACACATGATCTCTTACACCTGCCCCCAGCCGGGTATTTTGACCTTCTTTTATAGGGGAGGAAGCAGCCTCTGATAAGTAAAATATCTTGCCCGAGGTAACTCAATCAGCAAGAAGCTGAGAGGCTGGGCACGGGAGGCCAGACCACGCCAAGCTCTGCGTCCCAGGGCCACTCTTTCCAGCCCAGAAGGTGGGCTCCCGAAGGGGGAAGTTCTGAAACCTCACAGTGGACAAGAATTCCCAGGAGGAGAGTGTTTAAAATGCAGGTTCTTAGGCCAGAACCCAGACCCAGGAGGTCCGATTCTTTAAGTCTAGGATGGGACCCAGGAACCTGTATTTTTACCAAGTGCTGCTGGACATTTGGCTTCAACTGGCCCAGCAATATCTTTCAAAAAGGGTGCAGGCTGTCACCTCTATCCCCAGGTCCCCATTGCCCACTCCCCCTATAGTTAGCATCCAGAGCAGGCAGAGTCTGTCCCCATGGTCAACTGTGGGGCTGACCAGCCCGTTCATGCCAAGGTTGGTTCCTCCTGTGCCAGCACAGCTCCACGAGCTGGAAGACTGGAGACCCACCTTCTAGATGACTCCATGCAAGCCCCGTGCTCTCGGCCCCCACTTCTTTCTCTGCCAGGTAGGAGGGGGCAAGAACCTGCTTCCCAAACCTCAGCCTTTCACACACCACCATCCAGATGTCTGGTTTAATAATTCAATTTCCTTCTTCTTCTTCTTTTTTTTTTTAACTTTTCTTAACCTAAATAAATGTATTTAAGAAGGAAGTTAATTCCATTCTGGTATAGAGAAAACCAGTATCACTTGTCATCCACAGAAGGTGACTGTTTAAAAAAAAAAAAGGCAATGGAAATAAAACTCTTATTGGAGAGAGAAACGCAGGACCAATAGTTGGGTCAACTAGCAAGCACGGGAGAGGTGCTGAGGATGCCTGGGCTCCACGCAGAGACTGCCTTCAACCGGATGTATTCTGAAGGACTAGAAGGAACTAGAGAGAGAGCAGGTCAGGTGCTCTGTGAGCAGCACTGTTTGTCCTCTTCTCTGGCGAGTCCCAAGCCAGGTGGGGGTTGGGGGGACACGAGCTGGTTGATGCTATAGAAGGTCCTGGAGACGAGGGAGGAGGAACACAGGATCTGCTCTTGGGGAGCACAAGCACACAGGGGAAGAAGGCGGTCACGGAATGCTGGACCGGGAGCTAGGAGACCCCCCACTCTAAGCCAGCTTCTGTGATACTCTTGCTCCAAGGCCTCAGAAGGGATCAGAATATGTCATCCCAGAATATGCCACTTTGCATACAAATTATTTTGAGCTGAAGACAGTGAGAATGCAAAGAGGCAAGAAGAGTTCTCTGTCCATCCCTTATCTGCCTCAAAACAGGACACAAATTTCCTTTTGAGGAAACTGCCCCCAACCTTGTACTTGCACACAACAGCAGCTCTTATCATCAAAGCTGGGGAGTCAACACCCAGATTGGTTTGCATAAACAGACTTTTCTTTTTTTTTTCTTTTTTTTTTTAAGATTTTATTTATTTATTTGACAGAGAGAGATCACAGGTAGACAGAGAGGCAGGCAGAGAGAGAGAGGAGGGAAGCAGGCTCCCCGCTGAGCAGAGAGCCCGATGCGGGACTCAATCCCAGGACCCTGAGATCATGACCTGAGCCGAAGGCAGCGGCTTAAACCACTGAGCCACCCAGGCGCCCCAACAGACTTTTCTAAAATAGACTTTCTTCCATTAGTTGCCCCCATATAGCTCTTAGTCATTTCCCCACAGGTTATGTTCCTTTAAGTCCAAACTCTCTCTCTGCTATAAAGGAATCCTCTGGGTCTTATCACTCAGAATTTCACTTCTTTTCTGTGAACTCCTGTGCATGTCAATATGAATAAATATCATGTGGCTTTTCTCCTGTTAATCTGTCTTTTGTTAGTTTAATTCGCAGGCCCCCATGGACTACATCTAAGAGGGTAGAGAAAAGTTTTCTTCACCAACACTGGCCTACAGTTCCCTGTTGACACCAAAGCGGTCAGGGTGAAAAGGCTCATGTTAAATGGAAAGGTGAATAAAACAAGATGAACAATTTGACTCTATGAGGAAATGCACTACATGAAAAGTTGGCAGGAAAAATGCTCTAATGTAGTGGTCAAGAGTGTGGGCTCAGAGTCCCACATATAAGGTCTGCCAGCTTTTGGGGTCTGTAGGATCTTGGGCACAAGTCACTGGACGTCTTTGAGCCTCTATTTATTTATCTATAAAATGGGAATTATCATACTGTCTTCACAAGGTGTTGTCAGGGGTGAATGACAGACCTCTGGAAGGCACTTCGCACCCTAGAGACCAGCCTGTGGAACACATAGCAGTCACTGCCAGGCTCATTGTTGAAGGACTGTTAGCAGCAGTGGTCGTGGGTCCTGGTGGCGGCCCCATCATTATTTTACTGTTGTTTCTTTCCTTCTCCGCAGAGCTCGCGCTCAGCCAGGCCTGCCTGTTGGAGCTCTATGGCATTGGCAGGCAGGCGGTGGAGAAGCGACCCCTCCTTAGTCACCTCATTGTGGCTGTCACTGTGGCTTGGGCGACCAGGGTAGCCTGCGGCGCCAGTGACTGGAAACCCATCCCTCCTGGGTCAGCAGGCGTGCTGGCCAAGGTCTGAACTGAAACCTTGTCTGGGCATCGTTTAGAGCCGGGGGCCGTTCATTTATTTATTTGTCTGTCAAATAAATAAAAATCTTAAAAAAAAAAAAAAGTAGATTCTAACCAGGAATGATTGCAATGGGAGACAAGAGCCTTCACTGATTCAGCACAGCTTTCCTGGGCGAAGAGGGCAGGCTCTGGGGTTCATTCCCTTCCGTAGTCTTACCAGCTGTGGTTCCTGGGGCAAGCTCCTTGACCTCCCTGTGCCTCAGTGTCCTCACATACAGGATAGGGTGTTTGCTGTACTTCCTTTGTAGGTTAATATGAGGATTCAGTGGAACCATGGCGAAGCACACTTAGGATACTGTCCACACTGGGATCTGCCCCATTGTGTCAGACACCAGGCAAGGCAGTGGGTGCTCATGAAGAAATGCCAGTCCCAGCCCCCAAGAGGTCCCTGTTCCCATGAGGGGGAGACTCCCCCAAACTTCGGCTTCTGAGAAGCTGGTTCAAGTCCTGACACCAATAACTTGGGTGGCATCTCAAGCAGGACCTTTTTCTCTCTATCCCTCAGTTGCCCACTCTATAAAATGGGGTGTTTTGAGGTTCTATTGGATCATGGATTTGACAACACTTTGCGAAGCATAAAATATTAGAAGGCTTTTAATATGGAGAGTTTTCTATGGAGAGTTCTACATAGAAAGGAAGTGTGCAAGCTGAAACGTGCTAGAATTTGGACTGGATGCACAGTATGATAGCACAACCGTGTCCAGATACAGATATCCTTAGAGAAGATAATAAGAGGTTGTAGGTTTACAATCAACACGTTTATTTGAAACCTGAGTAATCTTGGCGTCTGGAAGGAAACCAATTGTGCAACATTCCAGATTTATTAAATCAGCTGTTTAGAACTGATGATTCGAAGAGTTTTTAGGCACGGCAACCAAACAATTTTCAGATTCTCTGCCTCAGGGGTTCTCAAACCTGATAAATGAATTGTTTGCCAATTCCCAGAATCTATCATTTTGGTGTTGATGGACTGATGAGTCTGAGATGTGATTTTTCTTGCTAGAAGATCCATCTCCTTTTCTCTCCAGCTCCTTGCTGGAGAAAGGATGGGGCAGCTGAAGTAGAATGAAAACATCAGTGCAGAAGAATTCACACAATGACCAGGAATCTTCCAGGAAAAGGTAAAGGCAAAGGAAACCCGAGGGGTCAGTAGTTAAAGGGGTAAAAGTAGATTCTAACTGGGGCACCTGGGTGGCTCATTGGGTTAAATCCTCTACCTTTGGCTCAGGTCACGATCCCAGGGTCCTGGGATTGAGCCCCGCATCGGGCTCTCTGCTCAGCAGGGAGCCTGCTTCCCCCTCTCTATCTGCCTGCCTCTCTGCCTACTTGTAATCTCTGTCTGTCAAATAAATAAAAATCTTCAAAAAAAAAAAAAAAAGTAGATTCTAACCAGGAATGATTGCAGTGGGAGACAAGAGCCTTCACATACAACGGGGCTCAGTTCAGAATACAGGATGGACACGTGGGGATTTACAACCACAGAGCAGGTGGGCCTGGAAAATCACTAAAAGAATATACATCAGAAGTAAGTTGGGGGTGGGGGAGATTCCAGCTAAGCTGACCGAACAGGATTCTTGCCAAAAGAATCAGCTCTGGCTGATCAGACATCACCTCGAGGATGATGAGGGGTGAGGAACCTGATCAGATATCAAAGTGATCAGATATTGAGGGTGAGGGTTTTGGCTAAAGCTCCTTGGCAGGATTCTTGCTCTTAAGGATGTGGCTGAGTCAAAAAAGGTCTTAAAAGAGCCTGACTCAATTTGGACCAGGAGAGTCTTCATCCGTCCCTCTTCTTGAACAAGGAAAGAAGAGACAATCTTTCCTTGGAACACCATGAGTCCTTTTATTATTTTGCTGCCTTTTGTTCATGAAGGATCAGATAACCCACCGCTTGGGACCTGGTCCTAGCAGCTAGCTGCTGGGTGGTCTGAGCAGTCAGGCATCAGATAGGGGAGTTTCTATGAAAATAATGGAGAGACAAAGATTAGTTATGGGGAGCCCAGTTTCTGAGACCGGAAGGCAGCCAGTTGGAAGAGTTTGGAAGAGTTCTAGATATGAGGCTGGAGACATCTACGGGATGGAGTGAGGACAGCAGTGATGATCCAACGACCTTGCCGGCTTGTAAGTTCAAATGTCTTTGGCAATGGCATCAGGCATTCCAGTGAACTTTCTGAGTGGCTCACACGACAGCAGACACCATCTATCATGAGTTCTCTAGATTTTTTTTCAAGTCATCCAGTTTCTGTTTATAGGGCATCGGGAAAACGGCAGTTTCAGTTCTCAGGGATGTGAGCCAGGGAGGTGGGAGAATAATTAGAAATTTCAATCTGGGGAATTATAGTCAGATATTGGAGAACCCCAAGGGTGAGCTGTTGTTTTCCGTTAAAACACGAAATTTCTCTCTGCAGTCAGCCCCCCTTTCTGACCAAAGATAATCTAAGCGCAGCTGATCTTGTTTACAGAATTATTCTGGTCTCATCCAACTGGGCATGATTATTTACATAAGGATGACAAAAACAGATTTTGACCACATATCCCTTTTTTAGTTTGCTCTGTCCTAGAAGTTTTCACAGGGAATCTCAGATTAGACACTTAAGAAAACTCTGGAGGCTGGGAAGTCTGGGAAATCTTCACCAGACTTTGCCTTCTGTATCCATAGATTTGGGTGACTTCCTCTCCTTTCAAGGTCCCCAAGATATCCTGTGGTCCCTTGGTCTGCCGGAAAGTTACCTTCCTTACTCATCTGCAAGGCTAGGAGCCCTATAAAGCCAGGGATTAGAACAATTTTTTTTCAAAAGGGCTTCATGAGCATTGGTTCTATAAAGTCAACCTTAAGTCCTTAAAACTGTCTGGTCGTATCTGATCCTATGCACATCGTTCTCAAACAGGACATTCCCATCAGAGCCTCAGTTACATAACCAATGTTTCCACTGAGGATCTGTTGCAGGGAGAACTGATTCTTAGGGAACTCAGGCAAATAATTATATTGCCATGGAAATAAGAAGACTAAGAATTTCCGAACGTTGGAGGGAGCAGGTAAGGAGAAGACATAAATATTTCATTTCCGTTTACAAAAGTAGAGTCTACTAAATTGTTATGAGCACAGACAACTTATAAGACAAGAAAAAGAGGCATGAAAAATAGAGCTGGAAAATAGAACGTTAGAGACCCAGCAATGTTCTAATGATCCTCGCTAAAATGACTTAACAGAATTCTTGCCGTTGGGGAAAGAGACTCAGGGACAGAGCCCAGTCAAACAAGGGCTTAGAGGAGCCTGGGTAAAAGGTTGGGTAAGGAGAGCCTTTGTCAGTAACAAACTTACAGGGGTGTTCTTGGTTTAAACAGTGGAGAGGTGAGTAACACATTTTAAGAAAATATTCTATCATAAAAAATGAAATACGTTTTAAAGATTTATTAATTTATTTGAGACAGAGAGAGAGAGAGAGAGAGATCGGGGGAAGGGCAGAGAGAGAGGAAAGAATCTGGAGCAGACTCCCCACTGAGCACAGAGTCCCATCTCACGACCCCGAGATCATGACCTGAGCAGAAATAGTCAGACGCTTAGCGGACTGAGCCACCCAGGTGCCCCCCAAGAATGAAAAATGTTTTAAGTAAATTTTTTTAATTAAAAGGGGAAGTTATGAAATGTACATGGGTTAAGTGGACTAGGATGGTCACCTCTAACTCAGTATTGTTAGGAGGGCACACCTCCTACACCTTTACCCCTGGAGGCACCATCTAGAAATGTACAAAAATAGGGCCAGGACTACCGGTCATCCCAGTCTCTGTGGATGTCAACAGGCTGTCCCCACAGGTATATGCGAGTGTACCAGATGGGTTTTGCTCATCTTTAGTGACCTGACCCACCTCCCACTTTCCCCACACCTGACTGCTTTGCACATCTGGGCGCAGCTGGGAGCTTGTTTACAAACACAGATTTCTGGTCCCCAGCCTGAAAGTTGGGACCCAGTCTGGGGATTTGTTTTTGCAACAACAGGTAATTCAGAAGTAGGCCTTCCACCTGCCAGGCCAGAGGGCAGCCCGAGAACACATCAGGTACCCGGGGCCGGGGTGGGAGGGATGAGCTATTCCAGCTCCACTAGAACTAAACTCCTAACCCTTTCTATGCCAGCAGAGAAGATGCATGACGCTAGGAGGTCGCGCTAGAGTCACAGGGTCCCCTGGCGTGGTGGTCTGGCTCAGTGACCTCGACAAGCCTAAGCATGTGTGAACTGGGGCCTTCGTGTGCCAGCAGCACTGCTCTTTGCTGCTTTGGTAGAGATGGCGTCCAGCCGTCCGTGCCGGACCAAGAGGCTCTGTGGGGAGGGAGGCTGGTGGCAGCACCACCCACCACCTTCCTGCTTGGACAGTAGCCTCTTGGTTCGAAGCAAGCTCCCTCATCGAGCGTCTCATTCTTGCCACGGTGGGGAGTGGCTGTCTCCTTCCCCAACTGAGCATCGTGAGTCAGAGGTTGATGTCGTGTTGTGATGGCTATTCTGTGTCCCCATGCCTCGCCCAGGTGGGCAGTGAAGACCTGGTGGGCGGCTTGAGTGGACAAATGACTGGTACTCCACGGGAGCCCTGGAGAGGAATGGTGGCCTCTGCTGGAGACACTGGGACAGAGGTCACCTGGCAGGAGCACATAGCTGGCCTGGGCAGGTGGGAGGGATTTAGCTGGTGGGGTGGCCACTACACCAGGTGGTCCGGGGTAGTGGGCAGACACAGGCTAGAGGTGCAGAAAAGCGCGGCCTCTGACCGGATGCAAGGCTCACTGCCCCAGGCCCATAGGTGTGGCCTCACCTGTAAGTGCTGCTATGCCCGCCTGAGAGGTCACTGTGCTCCCCGTGGGGTCACCGCACCTGTGATGACAACATCACCGACACCCACATCGAATGTGGTAAGCAATTCACGGGGCAGCCTGGGTCCAGCTTCTGCCCTGGACACCAACCTCGGCCTCTACTGCTTGTGTGTAGAACCAGCCGGTTGCAATCAAACTCTTGGGCTTGGGTTTGGTGGTCCTCTCCCACAATAGTTGCCATTATTGAGTGCCTACTGTTTGCCGGGCACTGCAACAGGTAATTTACGTGCATCATGTCATCAAATATTCCCAACAGCCTAGTGAGGAAGGTATTATTAGCCTGTTTGACAGCTGAGAAACTGAGGCTTGGAAAATTAGAATCACAGACCTGGGGTCACTCAGTGAGGAAAAACACAGAGCTACCACCTTCAAGCCAAAGCCCTTGAACGCTGTCTCCCCAGGACTTAAACCCATGGCTTAGTTCTCTGTGTCCCAGCCAGGAGCCAAACACCTGTGTTTATGTCCAGTTCCTCTGCTGTGTAGTTCCAGAACGTTCAAGGACTCATGCCATCATGAGCTTGGAGATCCATGGCCAGAAGCCCCATTCCAATCTAATGCTTGAGGAGAAGGATGAGGGGGCCCAGGGGCACCAGACCCCAGGGGTGCCTTTTGGGGTTTGTGCAATTAAGGTTCAGACAGGGAAGCCACTCAGATGCCGGCAGCTTCAGACCCAGGCAGGTCTGTGAGCAAGGGTCTCTCAGATCCTTTTGATGGCAGCCCACAGAATTTAAGAAATTTCACACCTGGACCCAGCCAGCCCCCAGCACACACACACACACAAACACACACACATCTACCAGAGAGGCACAATTTGCTGAAGCAGCACTTTACTGCTTGTGATATATTAACACATGCACAAGCACACACACACGGCATACACACACACATGCACGCACGCACGCACATGCACACACCAGATGCAACCCTCAAAACTGATTTCACGGCCCACTCATGGACCAGGGCTACGGTTAAAATTATCTGTCAAGGGGCGCCTGGGTGGCTCAGTGGGTTAAGCTGCTGCCTTCGGCTCGGGTCATGATCTCGGGGTCCTGGGATCGAGTCCCGCATCGGGCTCTCTGCTCAGCGGGGAGCCTGCTTCCTCCTCTCTCTCTGCCTGCCTCTCCGTCTACTTGTGATCTCTCTCTGTCAAATTAAAAAAAAAAAAAAAATTATCTGTCAAACTGCGGCCCAAGGTCACCCAAGATCTTTGCAGAGTCAGGACTAGAACGTGGTATCTAGTTCCCAATACTTCTCATTATTGAATTCCAATTAATAGAATGCTAGCCCAGTTGAGTGCAGAGGGAGCATCTGATGGTCTGGGTACGAAGTCACTTCCGCTAGTCAGGGTCTAACTGCGCATTTCTCCGAGCGCTCAGGAGACAGAGCGGAGGCTCTGGGTCTCGGCTGTGGCCATCAGTTCTCACTGAGCCAGTGGAGTCTCAGGTAGCCAGGCTCCCCTCACGCCCAGGCTTTCTGTATTCACCTAAGTCTGCCTCCTGGCTGTGGTTCCCTGCTCACTCCCTGGGTGTCTCTGATGTAAGGCAGCGGGGACAGACACAGCAGCGTGCCTGGGGTCTTACACAGGGTACACTCACCGGGCACACCCCCTGTGCCAGACCCTGTGCCAAGCAAGGAAAGGCGAACCGGCAGCAGGGAGGCACAGGCCCCCCGTCCCGGGGAGCTCGGGCTCTGGATCTGTACGGTCCCAGGTTCAAATTTCCACTCTGCTTCTCTTGGGTGTGTGGTCAAGGTTTCATGCTTGGCCTCAATGGACTTGCCCATGAGGCGGGATTGTGACACCTGCCTGTCAGGTTGTTGGGAGGATGAAGGGACATAACCTGTGGGAAGTCCCCGGCACGTGGCAGGTGGTCAGTAAGTGGTAGCTTTCATGATTATTACGACTGATAAGAAAAAAAAGCAACTCACAGATAAAAGGAGAGGAGACAACATCCCAGGAGAGAAGCAGCAGCAAGAACAGAGGCAGAGTGGAACCCACAGGGCAAAATGGGAGGCGTGGAGATCTGGGGAAGTGGGGAATGGTTGGGAGATCGAGTGGAAGGGCAGCACAGCCAGCCACGGAAAGACCTTGAACATCAGCCTGAAGAACACGGCAATGGGGAGCCACTGAGGGCCTTAGAGGGAGGGAGTGGCACAATTAGGAGTATGTGAAAGAAAAGATGGATTAAGGACCCTTGACTGATAGCAACAAACTCCACCGGGGCTTGGCTTATGCCATGGTGGTGAGCTTTCTGAGTTCAGCAGGGAAGGGTATGGTCACCATCCTAAGAGGCCTCCAAGAGGTGGCAGGACTTCAAGGGAGGCTCTTGCCACCTGAGTGGGATAGGATGGTTCTCTCTGACAGCAGCAGAGGGGAGCACTCTTATGCTGGCACAGGTCCGGAGAGCAAGTGTCAGAAACAGATGTGACAGGGTGACCAGAAGTTGGCCTCCTGTCTGGTCAGGTTCTGGACACATGGAGCAGTCTGGAACCTCATCCCAGGGGCAAGCCAGATGCAGGAAGACTACACCCCCTTGCTAGACATCGGGGCACCGAGCTATCTCCCCTGGCTCCTGACTGTGTCTCATTCATTCATCTGATCATTCAGCCCCTTACTCAGTCAGCACATACTTGTGACGCCCCTGCTGTGTGCCAGGCACGCCGCTATGCCCCGGGAAGCGGGCTCTATCAACCAGGATTTGATCGGGGCCCCAGAACAGCAAGGAGATTCCGATATAAAAAATCAGGAACTTTTAGGACACCTGGGTGGCTCAGTTGGTTAATCGGCTGCCTTTGGCTCAGGTCATGATCCCAGCGTCCTGGGATCGAGTCCCGCATCGGGGTCCTTGCTCAGCAGGGAGCCTGCTTCTCCCTCTGCCTCTGCTGCCACTGTGCCTGCCTGTGCTCTCTCTCTCTCTCTCTCTGACAAATAAATAAATAAATAAAATCTTTTAAAAAAAATCAGGAACTTTTTACGGGGATTGGACTTCCATGATTGTGGGTGCCAGTCAAAAAAAAAAAAAAACAAAACAAAACGTTCTATGAGAGGCTGTTTCTTGTTCTGCTGGTGGCTGCTGTTGGAATCCTGTGGCCCAAGCGACAGGGCGAACTGAAACGGCAGGGATGAGTGGAACCCGTGAGGATAGTCCCGGATGCCCTTCACCATCTCATCGCCTCCAATGGGAGGAGCTAAAGCAGGTGGCCCGGCAGGACCCGGAGCGGCTGCGGTCCTGGTACTTCCTGACACCGGCACCATGAGACAGCCCATACAGGACAACAGGTGTCAGCCGCGACAGGTGTTTATCTCACGCAGAACATCTCCAGAGACCCACACCAGCCTGGGATTCTGCGGGGATGGAATTTCTGGGAAATGCAGTTTCCACAGAGCCAAGGGACGTATGATAGATCTAGGACAGTCTGCCCCTTGGGGGGGGGGCCTCGCCATTTTGAGACATGACTTCCCTGATGGTTCTCCTGTCACCCCAGAGCTAGTCAAATAAGAGAATTAGAGAGAACACTTCCTCCCAGGTTTTGGTGATTCCTGGATTTCATCATTTCCCCCAGAGATGTTCACGGCAGCGAGACGGAGTCTGGACCAGTCACCATGGAGGACCCAATGGGGTCCCCCTCTCCAGAGGATGAAGCTAGAGCTCCAACTGGCCTAACCACCCAGGGACTGCCTCTGTTATCCAAGACAGTTAGAACAGAGAGGAACCTGGCCCTCAGGTGGAATCCAGGGGACCATCCTGAGAACCCCTAATACGGACGAGTCCCTGAACCACCCAAGGTTCTGTGTTCTCTCTGTGTGGGCCGGAGTAGAAGACAGTGGAGTTAGCGATCAGAGTCTAGAGCTTAGAACCAAGATCTAAGATCTAACTCTACCTTCTGCTGTTGATGTGCTGTGTGACTTTGAGAAAGTCTCCTAACCTCTCTGCACCTCAGTTTTCTAGTAGATTAAAAAAAGGTCCCCCCACGGGTCCTTCCAGTTCAAGCCCATCTCAGCCTGTGGTGTTGCTTCCCCAACCTCGCAGCCTCCCTTGTTCACAAACACCTGCCTGCGCCCGTCTGAACACTGGTGCCCCAAGCTGGGATGCCCAGAGAGGACAGCCTGTCCTGCAGGACCTAGCACCAAGGCCACCCCCGCCTGCCACCTGACCCTGACGGAAGGCGGGAGAACCAGGGTTGGGGTCTCTTCTCCCTCAGCCAGGATATCCACAACTGGGGAGAGATGGCATCAGAGCAAAGTTTCTGACTCTCCAACAGTCCTATTTAACTTTGGACTTAGGACGTGGTTTTGATTAAAAAAAAATTATTTTTTGATGATCAAATGGGACGTTTGAACCCCATTCCGTGAAACTCTGTCAAATACAGACGCAAACTTTTCTAAGACATTAGGAGTCATTTCATAAAATTAAATTTTATTTTGGAAACGTTCAGCGTTGGAATTTTTAAATATAGATCCCATTTATCATACGGTTATTTTGGGGCTTGTCGGCATAAGGAAACCAAAGGTCCTTTCTTGGAAGGGACTCTCCTCTGTTTTGGAATGTGCGCTTTCTTCCTGCAACCATGGCATTAGAACATCCTTTCTTTGATGAATCAATAGATGAGGTGGGTTTTTTTTTTTTTTTTAGAGTCCTTGCTTGGTAAAAATAAACCCCTCCTCTGAACCCTATTTTTTTTTTTTTTTTAGAAAAAAACAGATTTTTTTTAAAAGATTTATTTATTTATTTGACAGACAGAGATCACAAGTAGGCAGAGAGGCAGGGGGTAGGGGGTGGGAAGCAGGCTCCCTGCTGAGAGGAGAGCCTGATGCTGGGCTCGATCCCAGGACCCCAGGATCATGACCTGAGCCGAAGACAGAGGCTTTAACCCACTGAGCCACCCAGGGCCCCCCCCATTTTTTTTAATGTCCTTCTCTATGACATTCCAGAACCTCAGCGTTCCTGTGTCAGCACCCAGGTGGCCTCTGGATTACCCACTTACATTACGTGAAACGTTCTCATTTCTTTCTTTCTTTCTTTTTTTTTTAATTTTTTTTATTTTTTGATAAACATATAATGTATTATTAGCCCCAGGGGTACAGGTCTGTGAATCTCCAGGTTTACACACTTCACAGCACTCACCATAGCACATACCCTCCCCAATGTCCATAACCCAACCACCCTCTCTCGACCCCCCCTCCCCCCAGCAACCCTCAGTTTGTTTTGTAAGATTAAGAGTCTCTTATGGTTTGTCTCCCTCCTGATCCCATCTTATTTCATTTATTCTTTTCCTACCCCCCAAACCCCCCATGTTGCATCTCCACTTCCTCGTATCAAGGAGCTCATTTCTTTTTTAAAAGAAACTGGAAGTCAGAGAGGTTTGGTAACAAGCCTGAGACCACACGGCTGGAGAAGCCAGTGCTGGGATTTGACCGTGACCCTCGCTGGCCCAGAAGCCCAAGCTGGCATGATTCCCAAGCATCTTCTTCCCACCTCCTCAAGGAAGAATGAAACCCAGTGCTTGGCTGGAGAGGCCCCCCCCAAGGTGTAAGGAGATGAACTCCAAAGGAGACTTGGATCTGGTCCCTGAAAAGTTTCTCTTTTTTTTTCTTTTTTTAAGATTTTATTTATTTTTTTGACAGAGAGAGAGATCACAAGCAGGCAGAGAGGCAGGCGGGGGCGGGGGGAAGCAGGCTCCCTGCTGAGCAGAGAGCCTGACACGGGCCTCGATCCCAGGACCCTGAGACCATGACCTAAGCTGAAGGCAGAGGCTTAACCCGCTGAGCCACCCAGGTGCCCCTGATCCCCTAAAAGCTTCTATTTATGAACCCACACTCTCTGTTCCTGAGAGTCTACGGTAGAGTTGGGTTCCAGAGCCCCAGTGGCAGAGGGAGAAGAGGTGCGGGCAATTCCCCGGAGCAGAGGAAAATGCCTGTGTGATTTTGTCTTAAAAATAAATTTTATTTAATATTTGTATGGTACACTCTCTAGAGGGTGGTGGTGAGAATCCAAGATTGCAGAAACTGAAAAGTAAATGCATCTTCCTGGATTGGGGGGTGGTGCTGTCTTCAGGGTAAGGGGGAGATAGCCGGCCCGGAGCTAGGGGTGAGCTCACAAGTGGAGGTCAGGGACCCTGACCTTACCATGTCCTACCAGCAGAGTCCCTCTCCTGGGACTCTGTGCAGCATGAAGAGTGGCCATGGGGCTCCTCTGAGCCCCGTGGGCCATGGAGAGAGAAGGAGGGCCGAGATCAGGAGCCTCTCTCAAGAGCCCAGCAGCAAAGAGCCCAGCAGCATGAGTGAGCTCCGTGATATAGGAGAAGGGAAAAAAAGCCTCTGTCAGCAGAAGACTTGGGGAAAGTATAAGTAGCAAGTGTTGTAGCTCCTCAGGTTCCTCTTCAGACAGTGGGCAAGCTTCTGGTCACAGGTGCAGAGCTGCTGTTGGCAGAAGGACCCGGACCCTGCAGACAGGACACCAAATGCACAGTGAGGAAGGGAAGGTGGGCTCGACCAACAATGCCCCTCGGGCTTACTTCCAGTCTGAGCGGACTCCCCAATCTGCTTCCTGGCCCAGGAAGCTCTCAGTCTGTTGAGGGAGGCACAGCTTCCAAACTGGGAAGTGTGGGATCTGATGGAAGAGGCACAGCTCCTGGCCCAGGGAGAGGTTTTGGCCCCCTGCCCTCCAGGAGTCCCCAGTCTGGTGGTAGAGACCCCTTTTCTGCCCTTGGGAGTCCCCAGTCTGAGGGTGGAGTCAGCCCCTGCTCCGGAGGAACTCCAGCTCTCCTAGAGGAGACACCACCCCCAGACTTAGCTCTGAACTCAGATGGACGTGAGCTTGAATCCCAGCTGTAGCTGTGTGCACTGGCAAGGCTCTGAGTTCCAGTTTCCTCATTTGTAAAACAGGAAGACTAAACACGCCTCAAAAGGTGTTTGGGGGAGCAAGTAAATGGAGGTGTGCGAAGCGTTTGACACCTAGTGAATGCTCAGTCTGCGACGTTTCAGCCCTTGCCTCCCTTGCCCCCCAGCTCTGCCCTCCAAGGTATAGGCTGGCTAACATCTAGGGGCAGCTGAACTCAGAACCAGAAAAGACCCAGGTTCTATCACTGGCCCGAATGGGAAGCCCCAGTCTTACCGCAGGTGACCAGTCCCCGTGCAAATCTGTATGTATATGGCTGTGTCCAGATTTGGCAGCCTTTCTCCTCCAGCCGCCCATAACAGTGATCATGCACCCAACAGCACCTGTCATTGCAAGAGGCATAGATCCTGAGCAGAGGGGGCACGTCACTTTAGCAGGGGCCACCTAGGTAGGTGTGGTCTGGCAAAGAAAGAATCTAGGGATATGGCTAAATACTTCTCTGCTCTTCCACTGAGGCTGCCTGCCATCGGCAAGGGGTTCACTGACCCCCTCTTTCCTCCAGGAAAGCCTACGTGAGCCTACATTTCCCAGCCTTCCTTGCAATTGGGTGTGGCCACATGACTTGGCTCCCACCAGGGCATCACGGGCAGAAGGGATGCCCACCACTTCCAGATCCACCCATGAAACCCTCCCACACTGTCCTCCATCTCTCAGCTGGATGGCAATAACCCTGCAGGGGACCCTGAGGCCACAGGGGATGGCAGATCCACAAGATGGAAGGAACCTGGGTCCTGGAATTCACACGTGATTCACATGGAACTGTTATGTGAGCAAAAAACAAACTTCCAGTATGTGAGGTGCGTCCAATGGCATTTTTCGTGTGTGTGTTGATTTACAGAAAAATAAACAAGGTCGTACAGAGTGTTCCCTTTTACCCCACACCCAGTTCTTCCCATCATTAACATCTTATACAATACACTTGTTACAATTAACAAACCAATGTTGATGTCACTGACTAAGTAATCAGCTAAATCATAACACAGCATTATTGATTCATTAATTATAAAAAGTCCATAGTTCATTTAGGTTTCCTTAGTTTTTACCTAATATATTTTCCTACATGAGGATCCCATCCAGGACACCTCATTACGTTTAGTGGACACGTCTCATTAGGCTCCTCTTGGCTGTGACCGTTGCTCACACTCTCCTTGACTTTGATAACCTTGATGTTTGGAGGATGATGGGGAGGTATTTTGTAGGATGCCCCTCTATGGGTTTTGTCTCATGTTTTTCTCACGATAAGACTGGGGCGATGGGGGCGCCTGGGTGGCTCAGTGGGTTAAAGCCTCTGCTTTCGGCTCAGGTCATGATCCCAGGGTCCTGGGATCAAGCCCCACATCGGGCTCTCTGCTCAGCAGGGAGCCTGCTTTCCTTCCTCTCTCTCTGCCTGCCTCTCTGCCTACTTGTGGTCTCAGTCTGTCAAATAAATTTTTTTTAAAAAATTAAAAAAAAAAAGTCTGGGGTGATGGGTTTATTTTGCTTCTCTAATTACTCCAGCTTTGACCAATGGGAGCCCTTCCCATTGGCTCCTGTGCTCCCTCACCTATCTCTATCAAGGGAGAACTTCCTTATCTTTTGGCCTTATAGGAGACTCCAGACTCATCCTGTATATTTTCTGCCTTGGTCCTAGAACCAGTCAGGTCTCCAAGGAGCCTTGGTTCCCCTTTATGGCGAATAGTGTTAGAGACCGCGTCTGGGCACTAGGAGTTGCTGACTGCTCTTGGGATGCTGTTTCATTTAGTCCTCTCAGCTGCCAGAGCAAAATAAATGTGTCTCTATCAACCCATGTTTGTACACACGTCTGTACCTATTTCTGTATGCAACCACCTGCTAAACAGGAGTTCATACCGACGTCCTCATCTCCAATCCATTGCCCCAGAAGCGAACTCCAACAGTGGAAAACTTGGCTCCCACCATCTGCCATCCATTTGCTCAACGGACCTACACCATCATCCACATCAGGAGTCTCAGAATTTTCCAAAGAACCGTCTCTCTGTCTCACATGTTCTAGAATTTGGACACTTCCCAATCAAGAAATGGAACCTAGGTCCCTTTCCTTCCAAAGTCTTTGTGACTGCCTCCACCAATGGACACCATAGAATTTCTGAGGCTAAACCCTTTTTCATGCAGTCTTGGGACACTCAGTCTTGGAACCCCATGGTCACTGTTCTGTGGGGAAGTCCCAACAGCCTTGGAGAGGCCTAAGTGACAGGAATCGAGGCCCCCAGCCCACAGCCTCCACTGAGGCCCCAGCCAGCAGCCAGAAGACATGGGAGCGAGCCATCTGGAAACTGGATAGTGCAGCCTTCTTCGAGCTGCCCAAGCAGAAACTGGGGGGAACAGGGACAAGCTATCCCACCAAGCCCTGCCCCGAAGGCAGATTTGTAGCAAAATAAATGGTCATGTTCACTTACAGCCACTACACTTTGGGGTGATATGTACATAACAACGGACCAACTGACACGCATGGTCACTGAGAAGCATGACGTTTCTAGATGTGTCTTGGGCAAGTCAGTTAGCCCCCCGGATACACAATTTTCTCCCAACATGGCCCTTGAACACTCATCTTCCAAAACTGACACGGAATTACTCGAGATCATGTGGGCACAGAGGCTGAGCATAAAAGATTATCATGGTAATCAGCTCACCAATCGGTGCCGTCCTTGGGGGTCCCCTGACCGCCCAAGCCGCAGTAGCAGCCATAGAAGCCATAGCTCATCAGGGCATCCTTCTTGGTCACCTCCTCAATCATGGACTTGAGCTCCAGCAAGCCCCCGGGCACAGCAGGAACACCTGGAAGACAGCCCCCGGCCCCCGGGGAACACGCTTATTATCGGGCATGCACCTGCCCCTGCCCCCACCCTGGGGCTTGTGGGGACCCAGGCATCTCCTTCTCCCCATTAGTGTGACAGGAGCAAGAAGGGGGAGGCAAGCAGTAGAGCTAAATGTCTGGACTTGGAGAATGAGAACCGTGGGTTCAAATCTTGCCTCTGCCACTCATTTCACAGCATGAGGTTGAGTGTGTCACTGAATCTCTCAGAGCCTCTGACTTCTCATCTGGAAATGGGGTGGGGTGGGAGGGCCCAAAGTGAATGCCTACATTTTAGACTTATCCTAAGGGTTGAAATGAGAGAAAGTATGTGTCTTTTCTAGGCAGAGAAAGTATGTGAATTTCACTAGGCAGACACCTAGTGAACGACCAAGAAATAGGAGGTCTAATTAATACGGTACCTTTCTCTCCTGATGATGCCATGTCCCTCCTCACAAATATACCATTTAGGACATAAGGCCCAGGACCTTAGCAAGGTGGGATCCCTCCAGATCATTGAAGCCAGCTCCCTTGCCTTCCAGATTGGGAATCAGTAGTTTGGAGGGAAAGGTTCAGGGTTTCACAGAGAGCCAAGTGTTCCCTCCCTGCACTAGATCTCCACCCTCTGCTCTCCGGCAGTCTCCAGGGATCTGGCAAGACATTAAAGATTAGGCCAGCCTGTTGGGGTGCTGTGCACGTGGTAACGGGGCTCCTCTGTGCTGTGCCAGTTCTCCCCAGCTGGGAGGTGGTAGCAGGGGGGACCAGCCTCTGCAGAGAATGACCCAGGACGGAACAGTTACAGATGGGTCTTGTTCTCATTTGGGTTTTATTTTGTTTCGTTTTGCACCAAAGGAAAAAATATGCCTCCCACATTTGCAAGCTGCCTGTTGTCTCCGTAGCCCAGTCTTCACCCGTCACCACCTGAAATCGTGTGACAGCCCCATCGGGGGGCTGCATATCACCCTGGGTCACAGAGGAGGACACAGAGGCTCAGAGCCGAGATTCAAACTCAAGTCTCCCCAACCTCAAAGACTAGCCTCCTTTCCACTACCCTATTGTTCCTAGAGGTGAAAGGTCACAAGTTCAGAGGTCATGGGGCCAGCACTTACTACAAATGAGGAACCAAGCCAGTGGGAGAAGGCCGTTCATCTCTGGGATTCTGGAAAAGAAAACACATCCCGTGACATGTCTCTCAGGGGATGCATTCGGACCCTACTTCTGGGTCCCCGCCAGACCCTACACACTCCTGTTGGGGAGCATGTGGGTGACCTCAGTCAGGAAAGAGGCAAAAACCTTAAGGAGTTGATCCCAGGGTCACGAGCCCTCATGGGGTACTGTCCCCCATAGAGGCAGGAGAGGACTTTCCCACCATAAAAGCCCCAACACAATAGCGCGCTCTGCAGACCATGTGCCCACCCGTCGGGGCCTTGTTGTAGTTGGTGGGTCTAGAGCACTTTTGCCTTCACAGGCCCCCTCCTCCAAAAAAAAAAATTCTTTCAAGTGCTATTTTACAACTGTGTTGGCATGGAAACGAACCCAGTCCAGGCTGAATGTGGTATTATTACCTATTCGTGACTCTTACATTCAGTTTTTTTTTTCCTCCTGATCCTAAGAGTTCAAGTTCAGACATTTCCATGGGCCCCAGGCACTGTGCCTACCTAAGAAATAAGTCGACCCGAGGTACGTATGAGGGCTTCAAAAGGTAGGTGTCCTTGTTCCCATTGAGAGCTCATATGGAGCTCGTGGAGAAAAAGGAGTCTCAAAGGGCTCATGGAACTTGCCAGAAGCCATGCAGCTAGTAAGAAGCAGAGGAAGGGCTCAAAGCCAGGCCCATGCACCTCTAATGGCAGGACACAGCCTCCTGTCATGGAGAGTGAGTTGCCCTTTGAGCCATGGAGCCTGGAGACCCCAGCTTCCCTCCCCAGCACCTGCCTTCGGCAAACATCTGCCTCACCCACTTGAGTCCCGAAAAGTCACACCCAGAAGGCAGAAGAAATTCCATGTGTCTTGGGCCAGTGCCTGATTCAAACTTGGCCTCTCAGAGGTTCTTTACCGGCAACTGCCTGTTTCCCTTCCCTTCCCTTCATTTCCCCAGAATCCTTGTTTATCCACAGCTGCTCGTTTGGCTGATGGTTTGCCAGGATTTCCCTTTCGGTGCCCAGCTGTCTCTGATCCCTGAGTCTAGAGGTCACTTGTGCAGTGCTCGGCCCTGAGCCCCTGGCACCACCCGAGGCCTGGCTCCAAGCACACACAAGCTTCTGCTCCCCGGGGCTTCTGGCTACCGGGCTGGCCTCTCCCGACCGCCCTTTGTCCAGCAGCACCTCTGAGTTCCAAGAACATTCCTCAGGATTCTGTCCATCCATGGCCTCTGGCCCGAGAGCTCTAACCAGCCAAGGGAAAAGGCTCTAGATCCTATCCTTCCACACTAGTCTTCCTCGGCTGCTTCCCAGAGCAGCAACAGGAGGAGGGGGCCAGCCACCACGCACGGGGCATCCACAGCGTGCCGGGTTCTGTCCCCTGTCGCTTCAAGCCTGCCGAGGACCCTGCCAGGTGACTATTGTTAAACCTTCTGGCATGGTGTCTGTCCCTTCAACTTGTTGAATGAAGGGATAGCAGTCGTTGATCCCACGGATGGGGAAAATGAGGCTCAGGCAGGGGGACGTGAGCTACCCAATGATTCAGCCCAGGACTGTGAATCTACTCTTCTCACTGTCTCTGAGCAGCCCCTGTGAACTATTCTCGGTGTCCCTTTTCCATATTTGATGATGCTTTGATGTCCTGTGGATGCTTTGCCGGCCCGGGAAGACACAGTCCCTCCTGGGAGTAGCTAATTCCTAGAGGGAACAGAAGACCCCTGGGAGCATGGCTTCCATACAAGCAAACCAGCCAGTCCACAACTCACACCCGAACCCCTCTATTGAGCTCTTCCACTCCCAGCCAGCATTTCCACTGCCCTAAATCACCCCGGGGCCAGGAAGCAGGCAGCTGGGGATACCCTCACCCCTGCAGCCCAGAATCCGCTGAAATCCTTTGAGCCGGCCAGTCCCGAACTGTTTCCCCTGCTCTGCCCTGCCTTGCCCATGGAAAACACAAGAAAGGCTCTGGGCTGAGCTTGCTCTCATTTCTTCTGCCTGCTGATCAGCCCTGGTGCTTCCCCATGTGGCCCTGACCATGCCGTGGGTCCCCTTCTTTCAGAAACCGTAAATAACAGACTGTCTTCTAAATGGCGCCCCGCTCCCCATCTCTTGGCCTCACCACACCTGAAAGGAACCAAACTCCCAGGCAGGTTTTAGAGCACCTTGGGACGGGCCCACTGGTGCAGGGAATAGTGCGAGGCCCCGTGGGAAGGGATCTGATGCAGAGAGGTCTCACCGAGGAGGCGACCGAGGCATAGACACAGCCGCCCCAGTGGCCGGGAAAGTGGCCCATCTCTGGAGCTCAGAGCCAGCCCCCAGGAGAAGGATGTGGAGCTGGCTATTTTTATCAAGCGACCACAGAGGGAAATGAGCACAGCCGTGAGATAATTTTGGAGTAAAGTGGTGGCTGAGGTCATGAGAGGTGGAGGGAGTGGAGACAGACAGCCTAACAGAAGCCCAAAAACGTGGGGGTCGGAAGTGGCCGGGTCCCTGGAAGGAGAGGATGGAGCAGCTGTCCCCCCCACCCCCACCATGGTCAGGTCTCTAACCACAAAGGATGGATAGCTCCGAGCCCCACAGCACAGCAGACATGTGAGAGACCTCCCCTCAATCTGGGGGGATGCACTGGGGGATCAGGGGCCTCCTCTCCCAGACCCTCTCCCTCCCTGTGCCCTGCCCACCACCTCACCTCAAGCAAGGCAGCCCCCAGAATGAGATTCCTCACCAGGGAGACCTTCTCTCTGCCTCAGGCCTGCAGAAGACACAGGGACTGGGCCCTTGGGTTTTAAAGGCCTCTCTGCACTCCTCCCACGCTCTGGCCTGGGCCGGATCCAGGAGTCCTGACGGCTCAAACAAGAAGGCCTGTTTCTGCCCCTCAAGATCCCCAAGGACTTTTTGCCTCTTGTGTCCCGAAGCTGCGATTCCTTGGAGCGTGTCACAGTGCCCAGGCGATGTTCAGGAGAGACACCTAGGAGGGTCTAGCTAGGGCCACCCGCGGTCCAGGGCTCTCCAGCAGGGAAAGGAGAGCTGGAATCACCCTCCCAGGGTAGCCACCCTCCTCTGGCTACCCTGTGTCCCCGTGGAGTCCTCAGCCCATGGCTCTTGCTTGTATCTCATTCTGTCTCCCTGGGGCTCAACTCAGGGACAGCCATGGCAGCCAGGCAGCACCCCGTCTTCCTGTCGCTCCTGACCTGCCAAACCCCGACTCTGGCCTGCTCCTGGGGCGGGGCGACCCAGGAGCCTGTGAGATCCCCACTCTGGAGATGCTGGGAACTGTCGCCGGTGCCTCCATTTTGGCACCAGACTCCTTATGGAATTCCTACACTCCTTCTCTCTGGGAAGGAGATCCCACCAGGCTTGCGGTCAGAGCCATGCAGGCCACCGTCCCCACTCAGCCACGCCAGAGCTGTGTGACTCAGGGCAATCACCACACTTCTCTGTTCCTGTGATCTCGGAGAATAACGGCTCCCTGCTGCCCCAGAGGCTCATGGTGTGGAACGAACTGTATGAAATAAGGCCGAGTGGGAGGAGTGTGGCTCAGGGGTTGACATCACAGACTCTCAAAGAGCTTCAAGTCCTGGGTTCCGATCCTGGCTTCCCCACCACAAGCGACATCTCCTCCAGGCTGGCTGGACCTGTCCTGCCTCAGAGAGTCCTCGTGAGGATGAAGTGAATGAAGGCATTTCTAACAGAGCAGTGGTCAAACAATGCAAATAAGTAAATGATGAGTAACCTTCTAGAATGTTCTTGAGGAACATGGCTAACTGTTATTATTCTCGATTCTCCACTTCTGTAAATCCCAAGTCCCGCCCCGTCCCTGACCCTCAGGTGCACACACTTTTCTGAGTCGTGGGTGTGAGCTCCTCCTTCTCCTCCCTCTTGGCGTCTTTTCTCCCCTGTCTCCGCTCAGCTCACCGCAGCATCAGCGAGAAGCCCCTCCTTCCAGCCCTCACGAGCCCTTCTCTTCCTGAGACCTAACGGCCGGGCACCCCGTGGAACCTTGTGAACCCCAGTTCAATATAGAAAGGACCTACTGAGTATCTCCTACATGCAAGGCGCTCGGGGGTTCTGCTGTGAACAGGACAGAGGCCGGGCTCCCTCGTGCCCCACCTCAGGTTGAGGGAACAGATAGTAAAGGCGTCCGGGGGCACCAGCGGAGAGGTAGGGGGGACGCCTCTCTGTTCCTCGGGAACTTTTCTCTTTCCCCACCCGTTCCTTTCTCCACCTGCGGACACTCACAGGCCTCGCCGTCCAAAACTAAACAAAATGAGTGAGGAAAAGGAAGCCTTGCGTCTGCCGACCTGTCTCTCCAGCATTTTTTTTCCTCTAAAAGCCATGTTTCTGGGTATTTACCCCAAAGATACAGATGTAGTGAAAAGTAGGGCCATCTCTACCCCAATGTTCACAGCAGCAATGGCCACAATCACCAAGCTGTGGAAGGAGCCAAGATGCCCTTCAATGGACGAATGGATAAGGAAAATATGGTCCATGGATACAATGGAGTATTACGCCTCCATCAGAAAGGATGAATGCCCAACTTTTGCATCAACATGGACAGGACTGGAGGAGATTATGCGGAGTGAATTAAGTCAAGCAGAGAGAGTCAATTATCATATGGTTTCACTTACTTGTGGAGCATAAGGAATAACACAGAGGACATTGGGAGAAGGAAAGGAAAAAATGAATTGGGGGAAATCGGAGGGGGAGACGAACCATGAGAGACTGTGGACTCTGAGAAACAAAATGAGGGTTTTGGAGGTGAAAGGGGGTAGGTGGGGGGATGGGTGAGTCTGGTGGTGGGTATTAAGGAGGGCATGTACTGCATGGAGCACTGGGTGTGGTGCCTAAACAATGAATCTTGGAACACTGAAAAAATAAAATTTAATTAAGAAGAAATTTAAAAAAAATAAAAGTCACGTTTCTGGACCAAGAAGTCTCCACTCGCTCATCACACACTTCCTTCTGAACGCGGGGCCACCTGAAGCCTCCGCTGTGTCCCGGAGCCGGCTCCCAGGGACCCTGCCCCAACACACACACACAAAGCCTGGTGTTGCCCAAGCTTGGGCTTCACTCCCTATCCCCAACCCTCTCTCTCTCTCTCTGGCTTTGGGAGGCCACACTCCGCCATCTGCCCTTTGCGGCTCACCGCCACCTCTGTGGGCCCCCCACTTGCAGGTGTTTTCAAAGATCTGCCCTTGAAGTCTGCTCCTGTCTCTCTCCACCTCTCCCGGGCTGAGCGCAGCCATGGTCAGGGACTTAGGGCTTATCTCTCTGCAAATGTCCAGGGGCTAGCCTGGCCAAACAGTGCCCAGCACCAACTTTGATGCTCCCTGAAATGAGTAGGGGAAGGAAGAGAAAGCATGAGGTCAGGTCCAAGCATCTCAGTTTCCAGTCAGCCAGATTCAAATCTGGATGTCCCCTCCAATCACCAGCGTCCCCTGGCGCCCTCAGGTCGCTTTTACCAGCACCCGTAGAACGGGACAGTCACGGAACCAGCTTCATTCTGTAGCTGTGATCATTCGCTGAAGCGACGTGGACAGAGAGACTCAGCACAGTGCCTGGCACCTCGTGGGTGCTCCGTGAATCGTAACTATCATAAACACGATCGCTATTATGACATCGCGCTGAACTGAGAGCCATGCGCCGCCGAGGGCAGGCACTGTGTCTGCTTCCTGTCTGCGCTCCTGGCGCTTGGCACACAGCAGGTGCTAAGTTAGGTTTGCCAAGGAAATGCACGCCTCCTCCGGCTCCAGCTTCATACCCAGGGCCACGGCCCACACTTCATATATGGTGATTAAATATATACAATCATTACAGTTCAAATACCTGCCTGAGAGTGTAGCTCAGGTCCCGCAGGAACACCAGGACCAAACTCACGGTCTCCCCCACAATCCAGCCTCTCCCAGCACCCCCTTTTCCAGGTACCAGATTCAGTTAGTCATTCACACCTCAGTGATGAAAACACCCCAAGCACTTCCACCTCCACTGAGTGGAAGCCTCTGGAGGGCAGGATCCTTCTCCGATTCATTTCTGACCCCAGCACCTAGCGGGACATCGGACACCTGCTCAGCCCTCAAAAAGGATCTGTGGGATAAATTAAACATCTCATAAACGTGCTTGTTCTCTGGCACTTTCCTGAAGGCTCGTCCAGGGCCGAAGCCCCACAGAGGGCAGCCGGAGACAGCCGGGCACTCTCTCATCCCAAGACCAGAGCTGCCGAAGTGCCCTCGGTCTCATCAGAGGGTCTGTAGCCACCCCCGCCCTGGAGGCGGGCACATAGAGCAGGATTGCCCCGAGCTCTCTAACTGATGGGCCATAGTGAGTCCTCCTCCTCTAGGAAGTTCTCCTTGATTCCTCCTTCCACAAGAAGCTTGCCTGTCTCTGGAATGTTGTAGAACTCATCACACATACTGCCTACTCTAGCACTTCCATCTGGAGGGAGTCTCGAGGCTGATCAATCAGGAAGGAAGGAGGGAGGAACTCCATAGCTGGTGACCGTCCACAGTACCACCAGCACAAGGCGAGGTCACTATTTGGGATCTTGAAATCTCACAAAATCTTGTGAGGCATTAGGAGCCCAGACTGAGGGGCCGATGTTAGGTAGCTTATAAAAGGCAGACCCAAAGCCTAAAGCCTGGCCTGTCGCCTGGTCCATGTGGTTGCCACCCCCACAAAGGGGTTGACATCCAATAAAGACCTAATGATCATGATCTTCACAAGACCCCTGAGAAAAGTGTCATGTGGTTTCCTCATACTCTACATGGAGAAGTGAAAGTTGAGCTATAGTCAGAGTTCCTAATTCCTGATAATTGCTTAATGAGTGGAACTGGGTCTTGGGTTATAAACTTGCAGCCCTAAGCTAGCGCTGAGCTTGTCCTCCAACGATGCCTTTCAAAACGTTGGAATTAGCCGCTCACTTGTGAGCCTTAAGAGATCTCAGACAGAAATCCAGATTGCCAGCTTCTCATTTAAGGACCTGACAAGGGGCATCTGTCAGTCTTTGAGCGTCTGCCTTCGGCTCAGGTCATGATTCCAGGGTACTGGGATTGATCCCCGCACCCGGCTCCGTGCTCAGTGGGGAGCCTACTTCTCCCTCTCCCACTCCCCCTGCTTGTGTTCCTGCTCTCGATGTCTCTTGTGCTGTCAAACAAATAAATAAAATCTTTTAAAAATTTTTTTAAAATAAAATAACTAAAAGACCTACTGATCCCGGCTCTGCATTCCTACATGACAACAGCTGGCCAGAGAGGAGAAGGAGCTGACCCATCCGCTGGACATGTGTTTAGCTTTGCCTGGGTCCTTACTGTCTTATCCTTCATCAACTGGTCCTTACTGTCTTATCCCGCACCAGCCTCACGGTTGCTCCCTGCCTGGAGGGCCCTCTAGTGGCCTGTCATAGAACTCCAGTTTGAGTCCTACCCTCTTTCCGTCCCTCAGTAATAGGACAGGGAGCACCTTGAGAGCAGAGATCATCTCCTGCCTAAATTTATGCTTGAAGGGCTGAGCTCAGAGCCTAGCACACAGTAGGTCCTCAGTAAATGTACATTAGGGACACCTATCCCAGGACAAGGAGATCACGGAGGGCTTTCTAGAAGAAAAGACACCTGTAACTGAATCTTTAAAAGCAGGTTGGAGACATTGGAACTCTTGTACACTGTTGGTGGGAATGAGAAATGATACAGTTGCTGTGGAAAGCAATACAGTGAGTCCTTAAAAAATTAAAAGTAGCATCACCATATAACCCAGCAGTCCCGCCTGTAGGTATGTGCCCAAAGGAATGAAAAGCAGGGTCTCAAAGAGAAATCTGTACACCTGTGTTGATAGCAGCATTATTCACAGTCTCTTGAATGTGGAAACAACCCACTGGACTGAGATGGTAACTTCGAGGTTGTGTGTATTTTGCCACAAATTTAAAGATTGAGGAAAAGGAAAAAAAGCAGATCAGAGTTCACCGGGCAAGGATGCAAGAAAAGGCATCCCAGGTAGAAGGACCAGCCTATGCAGGGCTTGCAGGCATGCGTCATGAGGGCTCATTTGGGGAGCCATAAATGGATGAGGCTGAAGGCATTAGGCAGTGATATTTGAGTGAATATTTAATAACTGGATCTCGGGGGCGGGGGGGAGACAAGCCCTGATTTTTAACATCTGCCCATTGCCGTGTTGTAATAACTCACACCGTGGGCAATAGCATGTTCTTAACAGAATGTTACCGATGCAGAGTCAGGAAGATGTGCAGGAAACTGACTGGGGCACACTGCCTGCTGATAAAGAGCCCATGTTCTGGAACCACCACTCATTAGCTATGTGACCTTAAACAAGGTTTTTAACTGCTCTGTGCCTCGGTTTGCTAAGCTCAGTAATGGGGATAATCATCATACCCGCCACATCCCAATGTTCTGAGCTGATGGTGGCAGGTGTTCAGAATTGTGCTGTCACATCAGAAGGGCTCAGCAAACATTTGCTATTTTTAATAGGAAAGTGGGGCAAGCCCACGCTCGATTTCTCAGAAAAAGGAACTTTCTCTACGCGTTTAGTAGGAATTGAGGAATGGTGGAATGGCTGGCTGAAGAGAAGCAGCTGGGTAGGTCCCAAAGAACCTTGGGGGTCAGGCTAAGGAGTTTGGACTTTTCTCTTGATGATGTCCCAGAACGGCCTTGATCAAGAGCAAGATGAACATGAGTTCAACAAGAGATGAATAAATCCTACACTGAGAACCCCAAAACGGAACCCTGCAAGGACAGGGCGGGATAACACAACTCAGCCATCAGATCTGTGCCCCCAAGCCTGGTAGCACTCAGATTACAGAGGCGGCGCCATCCTTGCCATGATGGGGCGGTGGGGGTGGGGCGGGCAGTGTGATGCCCTGAGTGAGGGATCCTAGCCAACCTCATCGGGAGGGATGCACCTGGTCCTGACCCCCGCTCTGAGAGCGCTTCCAGAAAACTGGGGGTGTCTGGGTCACGGGATACCTGTCGGATGGAGGGAACAGGGGCTGACTGGTGTTTGGAAGGGGGCTCAGGGTACCCAGCCTCTGTCTCCAAATTCGTGAAGGGCCATCGAGGCTAAAAAGGGACCACAGTTGTCCCACATGGTTCCAGATCTCAGAGCCAACCCCAGGTGAGGCTGCTGATTTGGGGTCAAGCCCAGGAAGTTTTTTTCCTAAAAGCCCAGATGTCCTGGGAATAGAATGAACAGTCTTGAGGGTGGTGAGTTTCCCGTCCCCAGAGGCACTTTTTTTTTTAATCGCATTTTGAGAACAAGAAATATAGTTCAAAAGGTGGGGACTGAGGAGGTGGGGTCGGCTGCCACATGCTCTTCTGGGAAAGGAACTTTAAGTTTTAGGAACACGAGAGACCAGTCAAAAGCACATGAAGTTAGCTAAGTCAATTATGAAGCAATAGTTCTAGCCTGTAAAAGTGTAAAAAAAAAAAGTGTAAAAAAACAACAATTTAGAGAAATTAAAAAACACGCACCCAGAAAATTCAGGAGCCCTTCAGCTGCATGGGGAGAGCTGTCAAATAGTCTGTGCTCCCTGCCTCGTGGGGCTCCCCACACCCGACCTTGATTCATACCACAGTCATGTTCAGGGCTGTTGCAAAAAACAACATGAATTGAATGGGATAAGGACTGGATGAGCTCCAAGGTGCCCACCGGCTCTGACCTTCTACTGACAGTCCTGCCGTCACATTAACCTTGAGCACTCCGAGCTTTTCTACTGAGGGCTTTGGCACTTGCCACTCCCCCTGCCTGGAATACTAATACTTAGCATTAGTATGAGCTCTAGGTCTCATAATGCCACCTCTTCCAGGAGGCCTTCCCTGACCACCAACCCAAGGTAGCTCTTCCTCTCCCTTCAAATTAAGCTTGGATCACTGTTTTTCCCCTTTGTGGCCCTGACCATCATCTTTACCTCTCATGGATTTCTTTCTTGACTTGTTTAGGACTTCTGTCTCCTGCCCCTTCCACTAGAGGCCAGGAAACCCATCAGTCTTTTTCATCGTATTTTCAGCAGTTAGCACAGAACCTAATACATAAGGGTGTTTGATATTTATCTGTGGGATAAAGAATAATTGGAGGGAATGAGCCAAGACTTGAGGGAGCAGCCAACCTCCCCGGATTTCAGTCATTCTCTAAGTTGGCAGCCTGCTCTAAAGACAGACACAGGGGCGCCCAGCTGCCTCAGATCTTGATGTCAGGGTCACAAGTTCGAGCCCCAAGTTGGGTGTAGAGATTCCTTAAATAAAAATAAAATAAAGTTACACACAGCTAGTCTTATCTGCGGCTCAGTCTGTTCCTACATTGGTAATGGTTATTTTTCAATAACAAACTGAACTCTGATTCCACCAAAACCTTTGCTGAAAATGCAAAATCAAACACCTAGTCCCTAACAAGTACCCGCTTTGTTTTATCTTTGAGAAACCAAACTCTTCATTCTCAAGAAACATGCTTTGAGCCAACCCTCCTTTCTGTCTTTGTTTCTGTTGTTCCCTGCACCCCCAGAATGTTCTTCGTTGTCTTTTTTGCCTTGTAAACGCCTACTTGTTTTTCCACACTGTAATGTCACTTCTTTTTTCAGAGAAACCCTAGAACAGACTCAGACTGGCAAGATCCAACGTGGTGCCCGAGATTCTAGGCTCATGATCCTGACACTTACAATCCCAGGCCCTTCCGCTCGTCTCCCATCCCTGTCCAACCTAGCAATCATTTCTGGAGCAACTCCTATGGGCAGAGCTGCAGCTGGGCCCTGCTGGAGACAAAGGAAATCAGCCTCCGCACTCTAGCATCGAGAATCCAGCATCTGTCTGGTAGGATGGGGGAAATGAGACAAGGCCTTTAGAATGCCATAAACCTAGAATAACATATGGACTCCTTCCTCGGGCCTAACAGGCACTGTGCCCTCTTTGAGAGGCCTTTCCTGTTACCTGCCAGCCTGGTCTCCTCCTCTGTTCCTGGATCAAGCTTCTTAACCTCTAGGTCAGCACATATCACCTGCTACCAAGGTCAAAGGTGCCTGTCTCCCCCCACAGGCGTGGGACCCTTCATGATCTGGCCCCACTACCACCCTCTCCAGCCTCGCCTTATCTACCACCTGCTTCCCAGTGCATTCCTGGGAAGAACGCTTATGGTTCCCCAACTTGTCCCCAAATATACCGCGTAAAAGATACAGCTTAGCAGGTGGTGATCCACAACAAAGCAGGGAAGGGAGAACAGAGGGCTGTGGACATGTGTTGGGACCGGGAGCTTGACAGTGGGCTCTGCCAGTTTAAATAGGGTGGCCAGGAAAGGTCCAACTGTGGAGGCGACATTGGACATAAGCAATGGAGGAGGTGAGGGAGCCATGGGGACATCCTGGAGAGGACCACCACAGACAGAGAGGAGAGCATGTACAAAGGTCCTGGAGTAGAAGCTGGCTGTGAGTTGGAGAAACAATAAGGAAACTGGGTCTTCCTTTTCCCTCCCCCGCCCCCCAAAAAAAGGCTTTTAGTGAGCCCAACCCCACCCCGGACTGGATGTGTTCCCTTCTCTGTCCTCTGTGCCCCCTGAGCGCCCTCATCCCAGGACAATCATGTTCAATCATAGCCTCTCCTCCACAAGACTGTGAGCAACCTGGGCACGGGGACTGTGTCCTTTATTTTGACCCCCTCAGTGCCCAGTGTTGGGTTTAATATACATTTATTGGCTGCCTGAGTGGATCCATCAATGAATGAACAAACTGGGCCATGAATCCATGAGGATGTCCTACTTCATCTCCATGATCTAACACACTGGCACAGACCGGGTCTGAGAAAAGAATGTTTGTGGAATGACTAATAGAAATAGCCAAGACTCACCGAGTACAGATATCATGCTAAGCTCTTTATGTGCCTTCTCCCCTTTTACCCTTAAGGGGATCCTAGGAGGTGGCCACTGCCATTATCTGCCATTTATAGATGAGGACAGCAAGGATGGAAGGAACAGAAATGGCTTGCCCCTATCATGCAACTGGTAAGCAGCAAAGGCTTTTGAGTCAAACCTGATGGGTCTGATCCCCAAGGCTGCATAAATTCAGCCCAAAGCTAAACTGTCTTCCAGAGAGAGGGGGCGGGGCATGGGGGCAAAGAGAGGAGGGCTGCAGGGGGCCAGAGGAAGAGCCCAGTGCCATTTCCCTATTGGGCTGGAATGGCACCCCACAACTCTGCATTCCCACCCACGTGTACCCAAGTGTCTGCCTACAGGGGATGCTCAGAAAAGTTAAGGAATTGTTGATGATTCTTTTTCCCAAAGACGAATATTTTCTTGTGGTTTGAGTTCAGAAGAAATCCAGGCAAAGCCTCAGATTAAAGTAAACATAGATTCCAACTCTAACCCTCTTCCTAACTGGGCTGGCTTTGCCCCCCCAGTGTCGGGGACAACCTTCTAGGTGACGTCCGGCTCCCTTCGGGTGGGCCTGGCCTCTGTGAGAACTGCACAGCATCCAGGGTTTGCCAACTTGTGGGAAAGGGACCCCAAGGCCCTAGTGAGACTCCTCCAGCAGGGTCTATGTCTTGCAAAACTCCCTGGGGATCCTCGTTGCTGTCCAGACCCTACCTTCTCCCATATCTCCCACTCCAGCTGGTCTGCCCCTCCCCTATATGCAGCCTCATGCCCGTGACTGACCTTTCTGGCCTGGCCTCAGCTCCTGCTCCTGGGACCTGCTCTCACGAGCAGCCCCATGGGGCTCCAGGTCCTGCTGGCTCCCTGCCCACAGCCACAACATTGGGGTGCACAGGCTGCAAATCCCAATAGACTCCAGAATCTTAAAGGCCCGAATGGAAGCAAGTGATCAAGACAGGTCTGGAGGTGGTGAGAGAAACTTCTGCCTACACGAGCCAGGCTTTCTTCTGCTCCGGCCCCAACTGCCTTCACAGATGCAGGAAATCCAACAGAAAACCAGAGCCTGGGGCTGGAGGTATTACCCAGGCGTTACTGTCTGTGGGCAGTGACCCAGAGAATTCCAGTGGCGGTGGCTTCAGAATGATCCAGGTCACAGCCTTATCCTTTGCTAATCCCCCTAGCCTGGAGGATTCACCCCCACCTTGGTGGCCCTGAGCTCAGCGCTCTCTCAAGGCTCTGACAATCTGCTAAGTAACCTGCCTATTGGAGCATCCGGGGTCCTCAGTCTTGGCTGAGACAGGGGCATGAGCACAGAGCCCAGGGATGGGATGCCCAGGAGCACACGGGGAGGAGCAGGGTAGGGCGCAAGGTGTTGGAGCCATTGGGGAAGTAAATATACTGAAAGGGAGCTCTGAGAGTGGGGACCAGCGGCCAGACATGCAGCGGTGTCAATACTCACTCAAAGCCAATGTCCTGAGTACCCACTCTGTGCCAGTCGCCGGATACAGAGATGAATGGGAGCAGGAGACTCCTTGCTTGGAGTGTAAAGGTAGAGACAGCATGAGAATGAGCACACCACCCAAAACAGTGCAGAAGTGCAGAGATGGATAAGCCCAGAGCAGCAGCCTAGAGAGGGACTCCCTGCCCTGGCCAGTGGGGGCTGGGGAATAATAATACAGCGGCCACTGCAGTAATAGTAGTGGTGTTAATGCTTACCGGACGCTTACTGTGCGCCAGGAGCTATGTTATGTGCAACACATGATTTACCCCTTTGAATACAGACATTAACTCCATGGGGAAACGTGCTATTCAGACAGGGGGTTCAGGAAAGTGGCCAAGGTCACACAGCTAACCAGAGGCTTCCCAGGAGCTTAGAAGGACTCTGTGTGTCCAGACTGGCAACTCCTACTTTGACTGCTATAATCCGTGACACAGTACAGATATTAAATCTTATTTTTCTTCATGATCAGAGAGGAGGAAAAAAAATCATTAAAAAAAAACTAGAAATGTGAAACTTCCCCATATTCACCCCCAAGAGAATTTTTCTTTTTCTTCCTGTTTTTGTCTAAATTGGCTTTTGTATTTGTTTCGTGTTTTTGTTATTTCTTTTGTGTGAGTGTGTGTGTGTGTGTGTGTGTGTGTGTGTGTGTGTGTGTTTAGTTAGCTTTGGTTTTTGTTTTTTGGGTTTTTTTCTTTCCTTCAGAATTAATGCCTTACAGATTAAATGGAACTGCCTCATTGCCCTTTTTCCCAACCCATCTCCATATCTCCTTCCCCTTCCACCGGTAACCAGATTCTGAAATTGATGTGTATCCAGTGCACAGTTTATGCTGCATACATGTATCCATAAACAATACACATTATTTCTTGTTGTTGTTATTTATTTTTCTACAAATGGAATGATAGCATACTTAACATCACACAACTTGCTTTGTTCACTCAATCCATATTGGTCCCTCTGGGTCTGATTTCTTCTTAGGTATGTATTGAAAAGGGCAATGTTGGGTCGTAGAGTTTTCACATTTTTTCCTAAAATTTTATTTTGAAAAATTAAAAATTTGAAATCTATAGAAAAGTTGCAATATTCATACAGTGAACACCCATAAACCCTTCGGTTCACCAACTGTTAACATTTTGCTACAATTGCTCTGCTTCCCTTTTATACACACACACTCATTTGAGGATAAATCGCAGATACTTTATCCTAAAGAATTCAGCATCTGCCATCTAAGGACAAGACATTTTCTTAAATAACCCTATACAACTATGGTAGATAATCGTATGGCTGGTAACACTATTATCTGGTGGACATTAAAAATGTCTAATATTCTATTTTCTCCTATTGCCAAAATAGCATCCTTTAAGATTTTATTTATTTATTTTACAGAGATCACAAGTAGTCAGAGAGGCAGGCAGAGAGAGAGGAGGAAGCAGGCTCCCTGCTAAGCAGAGAGCCAGGACCCTGAGATCATGACCTGAGCTGAAGGCAGAGGCTTAACCACTGAGCCACCCAGGTGCCCCCAAAATAGCAACCTTTAGGTACAATTTTTTTTTTTTTGCTTTTTTTCCATACAGAATCCAAACAAGAATCAGGCATTGCATTTAGTTGTAATCTGTTGTGCTTCTTTAATCTTCTTTAATAATCTACCAAGTTCCTCAATCTTTTTTTTTTATTTAGTCTTTTATGACATTGACATTTTTTAATCTAGGCCATTTGCCTTGCAGAATACCTTTCAATTTAGATTGGTCTGGTTGTTTCCTCATGGTTATCAGGTTAAGCATGTTTGGTAAGGATGCTACCCAGGTCAGGCAGGGGCCATGCACATTTTCCACTTTACTAGTCACATTTGTCAATTTTTCCCAATCTGATGAGCATGAAGTGGCGTATTAACACCATTAGGGCAGTCATGCCGTTTTGCATACTCTTAGCGACCATTTGGACCTCCTCTTCCATGAATGGTCTGTTCATATCTGTGTTACTTCATGTGCCTCAGCTCCATCCCTTCCTCAGGCACTATGCTCAGCTCTATTTGGGGGCAGGGGTGCAGTGAAGGGGCACACTTCCTGTATCAGATGCTTCGGGGAAGCAGAAGATTGGCAAGACATCAATCTTTTGCTACCTATGTGGCAAATATATGCTCTAAGCATGCCAATTGTCTTTCAGCTTTATTTATGGCATCTTTTATAGTATAAAAACGTTTGACTCTTATGTAATAAGTTGCCAGTCCGCTTTGGTAGTTTGTTTGCAAAGTTGCTCATGACTCTGAGGTCAAAATAAGAGTTTTCTGCATTTTCTTCTGTCAGAGTTTGCTTGTGAGCATGACAGGAGTCAGGAATTGAGTGTCTCCATAAAGGTCAAATATTTCAACCTCTTTGGTTGAATGATCCAACCTTTCCCCTCTGATTTTAATATTTCCTCTACAACAAAGGCTTATACCTACACCTAGATCTCTTTCTGGACTTTCCTTATTTCACGTTCATCTACCTGTGAATACTTGCCCTGGTATCACTCTACCTGATGTCTACGACTGTTTAAGCCTTCACGTATCCTAAAGAAAGTCTCTTACCTTCCTTCTTCTTTAGAAAGGTTTTGGTTATTCCCAAAGGATTTGGTTAAACACTACCTCCTTCACGCGAATTTTAGAAGAAGGTTTTTCAAATTCCATGACAACTTCCATTGGCATTTTGTTGGGATTACATTGAATTTTGCACATGGCTTGACGATCTTTCATCCCACCAAGTCTAAACATAACATAGTCTTACTATTTATTTGGGTCTTCTTATATGTTCTTTGATAAAGTTGTATGATTTTTCTTCTAAAAAATAGGACAAGGGGATTTTTCTTCAAAAGAAAAAAATCTACTAACTATATAGTAGATTTCCTGTAGAAATTCTGTATTTTTTGGTGTTTATTGTAAATGGAATTTTTTCCCATTATATTTCCTAAATGGCTCTTGGTGGTATGTGGATATGACTTCAGATTGTTTGGTATATTGTTATATTTAGCAACTTTGTCAAATTCTCTTAGTCTCTAATGCTAATTGTCTCTGCAAAGAGAATTATAGTGTCTGCAAACAATGACATTGTCTTCTTAGCCTAAATTTTATACCTTTTTTTTTAAGATTTTATTTATTTATTTGACAGACAAAGATCACAAGTAGGCAGAGGGGCAGGCGGGGCGGGGTGGGGGGAAGCAGGCTCCCTGCCGAGCAGAGAGCCCAATGCCGGGCTCGATCCTAGGACCCTGGGATCATGACCTGAGCTGAAGACAGAGTCTTTAACCCACTGAGCCACCCAGATGACCCTATACCTATTTATTTTTGATATCTTATTCCATTGGCTTAGACTTCTAGTAAAATAATGAATTGCTGTTGTGATAGCAGATATCTGTCTTATTGCTGACTTTAATTGTAGTTTTAACATATATTTATTGAGTGCCTCCCTTATGACAAAAACTTCACCAAGTACGCAGCAAAGCAAAGTAGGAGGTCTGTCTTGTCAAATTGCACTTAGCTCTTTAAATTAAATTCCAAAAATTCACTATATAACTATTGCTTATACTTTGAATGATTTTAGATATGTTGAAAAAAATCAGTTATCTGAAGTTAAAAATCTCCTTGTCTCCTTTATTGAGTTGGTCTGTTATTTGTGATTATTCATTTTAGATATAAACTTGAGAGTTTTTTGGAAGATTTTATTTATTTATTTGACACAGAGAGAGAGAGAGAGAAAGCAAGAGAGGGAACACAAACAGGGGGAGAGGTAGAGGCAGGCTTCCCGCTGAGCAGGAAAACCGATGCGGGGCTCAATCCCAGGACCCTGGGATCGTGACCTGAGCTGAAGGCAGACGCTTAACGACTGAGCCACCCAGGCATCCCCAAACTAGTTGTTCTTAAACTAATAATCATTTGTGATGACATTACATCAATAGTCAGAACTCAGTCTAATTATTAATATCAATGTCATTTATAAACAAATAAGAGTAAAAATTGAGGATTAAAAACCACCAGTTTGTAGGGGCACCTGGGTGGCATAGTTGGTTAAGCATCTGACTCTTGATTTCAACTCAAGTCATGATCTCAGGGTCGTGGGATTGAGCCTCATCTCAGGCACTGTGCTAAGCATGGAGTCTGATTCTCTCTCTTCCTCTGCCCCTCCCCACTGGTCTAAATAAATAAATAGATCTTTTTAAAAAATTGATATTATTTAGGATGAAAAAAATCCCTGGATAAGAAATGACCATCACCATATCTCCTATGTTAGGGGGGAACATATGAAAATTAAGAGCAATTAAACAAAAAGAAAGAGAAAATACCAATATTTTACCTACATACACAAAACAGAAAAACTTCTATGGCACACAGAAAAAAATGACTAGAAAAGTCATAGAACAATTGGAATGATTCAATAGACAGCAAGAGGCAGCGGTTTGCCTGCAAATGTTCTACAACCAGCTCTTGCGGCGGAAAAAAGACAAAACAAAACTTGCTGTGTAGAGTTCACCAGTTCCAAAGGGTGGTGAGTATTCCCACTATAACCGATTTCAAGCTACCAATGTGACGCCACCAAGTGTGGAATTGTTAAGTTGGACTTTATTAATATTAAAAACTTCTGCTCTGTGAAAGACACAAGCCGCAGGCTGGAAGGAAATGCTTGCAAAACACACATCTGGTGAAGGACTTGTATCTAAAATACACAAAGAACCCCTGAAACTCAACAGTAAGAAAACAACCCAGTTACAAAATGGGCAAAAGATCTGAGCAGACACCTCATCAGAGAAGACATACAGATGGCAAATAAGCAGATCAAAAGATGCTTCACACCATATGTCTTCGGGAAATAAAACAAAAACCGTGACACACCTATTACAATGGCTAAAATCCAAAACATGTACGACACCAAATGCTGGTGCGGGTGGTGGAAATTGACAGTGGAAATGCAAAATGGTACAACCACTTTGGAAGACAGTTTGGCTTCCCAATTTTTTTACAAAGCTAAATATAGTCTTACCATATGATCCAGAAATTGTACTTCTAGGTCTTTCCTCCATTGAGTTGAAAATTTACTCCCACACAAAAACCTGCACATGAATGTTTATAGCAGCTTTATTCATAATTGCCAGACACTGGAAACAACCAAGATGTCCTTCAGTAGTAAACAGATAAACAAACTGTGGTACATCCATACAGTCGGATATTATTCAGCGACAAGAGATATGAATCATCAAGCCACAAAAAGACATATGGAGAAGTCCTCAAGACAGATTACTAAATGAAAGAAACCAATCTGGAAAGTCTACATATTATATGATTTCAGCAATATGACATTCTGGAATAAGCAAAACTAATGAAAACAGTAACCAGATCAGTGATTGCACGAATGTGGGATGGGGAGAGTGGATATCTAGGTGAAATGCAGGATGTGGGGTGGCCTTAGGGCCTGAAACCATCTTGTAAGATATGATCATGGTAGATACACGACATAACATTATACATCTGTCAAAACCCATAGAACATACCACACACAGAGTCCCTCTTCACATAAACTATGGGCTTTGGTTAATAATAATGTACCAGTATTGATTCCTTCACTGTCACAAGCAACCACACTAATACAAGATGTTACCAATAGAGGAAACTTTGTGCACATCCAGACTGAGAGGAGGTATATGGAAATCCTGTGCAAATCTGGAACTGCTCTAAAAAGCACAAAGCCTATTAATTTTAAAAGAACCATTTTTGCAATAAATACTTTTATATGATCACATATATTCTCGATTACAACACAAGCATGATCAAGATTTTCTTATCTTTCTTTGTTCAGAGCCTGTTTTGTGTTTGACTGGCTTTCACGCTCTAGGGAAGTGCTTCTCAAATCTTTCTGTGCCTACAGATTACCCCGGGGATTGAGTCAAGATGCAGATTTTGATCCACAGGTCTGGGGAGAGACTCGAGACTTGACATTTCTAACAAGCTCCCTGGAGATCCCAGTGTTGCTGGTATGTGGTCTACACTCTGCTACACAGAGTAGCAGGACATGCAAACAGACAACTTAACGGGACCAGAAAACCCAGTCTCAAACCTCTGTAATCTGCCTCCTAAATAAAAGGGAAGGAAGAAATATCTAATTTCACAGCAACGCTAATCAGTGTTTTTAGGGGTAATTTTTAGATCCATCTTTAAAAGGCTGTTTTCCCTGCCCTTTCTCTCAGCATCATATGTATTTTCCATTTCCAAAGGCATTGGAACTTTTTCTCTCAACTAAACGAAGCAGCTGAGATTAGAAGTTCATATGTCTGAGTGAAACTCAACAAAAGGCCAATTACACTCTAATGGCCGCCCATAGGGCCACCAGATATGCGTGTCTTCGCAAGCCAAGTGCATATAACATTCTAGATGCTTTGAAGGTCACTCCTGGGGTTGCCCAGACAACGGCTACTTTGGGGTTAGTAAGGACATGCTGCTTACTTGAAGGAGAGTCTTGAGTCAGGGGACAAACACTGTGAGAGGGAGGTGGTTGCATTGTACAAAGTCTATGTTTCCAGCTAGCCATGGTACAGTGCAGCGACCAGGAGGACTCTGCCCAGTTCTGTCCCAGTTCTGCCAGGAGCTCTCTGAACCTCAGCTTCCCCATCTGTAAAGTGAGATGCTTGAGCTCTACCCTCATTAAGGGCCCTCCCAGCACTGCATCCTCTACTTTCATTCTGAACATGTTCCTTCCAAATCAAGGTATGGCTCTCCTTTTTCCAGAGCGAGGATTTCAGACTTCTAGCTGTATCACTCCCCACCCCAACCCCATGCTGATTTCTCCCTTGGTCCATTGAGCAGCAGTCGGACAAGGCTCCAGCCATCCAGCTGCCTGACTTCACATCTCAGAGCTAAGGGAGAATCCCTTTCTGGGACAGACAGCCTCTCCTGGGCACCAATAGAACACCTTCTTCCCCCAACTTCTGGCTATAGCCTCCATTGACCTCAGATGGCCCTGGGGACAGCTGGCTGGAGACATTCCTGGCTCTTTTCTGGAGCCTAAGAAGATTTCACTGCAGTTGAAACAGATGCAGAAGGTCAGCTAAGGGGGCGCCTGGGTGGCTCAGTGGGTTAAAGCCTCTGCCTTCGGCTCAGGTCATGATCCCAGGGTCTTGGGATCCAGCCCCACATCGGGGGGGGGGGGTCTCTGCTCAGCAGGGAGCCTGCTTCCTCCTCTCTCTCTCTCTCTCTCTATCTGCCTGCCTCTCTGCCTACTTGTGATCTCTATCTGTCAAATAAATAAATAAAATCTTAAAAAAAAGAAAGAAAGAAAGAAAGTCATCTAAGAAAATGACTAAGTAAGTGGCCAGTACTATCCAGAGCACCTACTTACCATGAGGAAATCAAACTCTTGACCTAAACCAAACACAAACTTTGAGAAGCCATGAGTAGACACTGGCCCTTCTTAGCTGCAGGTTCTAGGGCTCCGGAAACTACAGACCACAGTTCTTTCCAGACACAAGCCAGACAAGCAGCTTATCTGCCAGTTCAGTGGCTTCCAAAGGTGGGGTCGTGTTGACCAAGTACATGGTGTCTGGGATAAGCACTCTATATCCACATATTTATAATCCATTCACTCAACACACACTTATGAGCCCTTTCCATTCCATTCCTGAGCCATGTGCTAGGAACAAGATGCAGGTCAATTACTACTTGCCCTGTCAGCCCACAGCAAGTGCCCTCTGAGTGTTCAGCTCTGAAGAGGGGAGGGGGATATCCTTGACCTCTACTGTGATGAGATTTTCCTCTGCAGTGGCCTTCCTCGTTCACCTCGCCGGTGTCCTGGCACCATCTGTGTGGTTTGACTTAAAGAAACAAGTTTTTTACAGCTTCTTAGAGTGTGACATGGGGTGACCGAACTATATGAGAGGAAGGGAATTTCCTGTCTGATGGGAAAGAGATGGCATGGCTTGATGCTTGGAGAGCCCCCAGACTTTGAAGACCTCCTTGTCTGGCAGGTGGATTGGACACACAAATACTAAGATCCATAGTCTTGCACATCTTATCAAAGAGCAGTGGGCTGGCTTATTGCCAAGGGAAGGGAGGGAGATGGCTTCCACCCAGGAGAGGTCCGTTGACATAAGATATGTGACAAGAAGGATTCTCTGAAGCCCTGCTCATTTCCAGCACGAAGGAGAAGCCCACGTTCATAGTTATGCTGAGAGATTTGCATGAGTGCAGCCCTCACACCGGCGTGGGGCGAGTGTGAGGAGGCCCCACCGGGTGCCAAGTCTTCATAGTGGAAAACAGAATGAAGGACGACACTCTGGCAAAGATGGAGACGTGGTTTTATTTGCGTCCCTGGATCGCCTCCCAGAGAGAGGTGTGAGCAAGGAGACACACAGCCAAGTTGGAAGGGAGGAATGGAATCAGCAGGCTGCATAGTCCACAAAGGGTCATTACAAGTCCAACCTGTACGACAGTGAAAGACTTACTCCCAACTGGGCTCATGGTTTGTTCCTAAAGGTCATTCCAACACTAGCCTCTGGTTGCCTGTGGGTCTTAAAATTATCCCAAATGAGGTCCTCTTTAGTAAGCCTAAACTGCCACAATACTCTCTCTCTCTCTCTCTCTCGAAAATGTTGAATTGATTGAAGATAAGGGCTGATGAATAAGAGTCGATCTTTCACAATATGGCTTCACAGTGCCAGAGGTTGAGCTGAGAAGGCTGGAACGCCTGCAGTAACCTGGACCCTTCTGCCTTTCCCACCAGCACTCCAGCCTCTGGGCTCCGTTGGCCTTTTCTCACTTCCTCCAACAGCACACTTCCTCTCATAGCCAGCCACAGGACTTACAGCTTCCTCTGCCTAGAATGCCCCCAACAAACTTCCTCTAGGGCACCACTCAGAGCTGAAGGTCCAGCTTATTTAGAAGAAAAATATTTACGGAGGGCAGCGAATCCTACAGAATCCCTGGGAGTGCCGAAAGGCAGGCTGAGTTTCCAAAACAAACCCCCAGAGTCACCTCACAGAACTGACCTGCCATGGGAGCCTTTGCTCTGGCAACAACACGATCGGTGCTCCTTCACCAGCCATGAAGCTGGTGTCACAGCTCCCATCACAGAGTCATGCCTCTACCAGCCAAGTGAGGCTCCATGTCCTGTCCCTCTTCCCATCCACTCAGGCCCCAAACAGATACATCTGATAAGCAGAATCTTAAGCTATATGGAATCTTACCTGCAAACAAGTCTTATAAACAAGTTTTAAGCTTTCCAGCCTCAGCAGTACAGGAAGATACAACAGAAGGATTTGGAGTAGATGTTGAACAAGCCAGTCCATAGAACTCTTTGTTTATTCAAGAGTCATACACATTCTTCTTCCCATATTTGTACCTCACTTCCAACTAAGTGGTCCCTCTTTGAGCTGATTTTCCCAATGGCATAAACTATCCAACATAGCTATATGGTAATTCCATGTGAAATTCACTTTCAGTTTAACTAAACCAATTTTGCATACCCTAATGAAGGTCAATTGAAGCTCAAGGAAATTGAATCAATAATTAGTAACCTCCTTAAACCTTTCTAAACAGAAACTACCAGACCCAGATGAGGTAACTGGTGAATTCCACTAAATATTTAAGGAAGGAGTTAGACCAATTCTCTACAATCTCTTCCAGAAAACAGAAACAAAAGAAATATTCCCTTTTTCTTTAATAAGGTCAGCATTCTGAAACCAAAACCAAAATCATTGTAAGAACGGAAAACTACAGATTGACATTTCCCATGAACATAGGTGTGAAAATCCTCAAAAATGTTAACAAATGAAATCCAATAATGTATAAAAAGAACTATCCCTCACAAGCAAGTGGAATTTATTCCAAATATAAAAAGTTGGTTCAACATTTGAAAATCAATTAATGTATTCCATCACACCAACAAGTTAAAGAAGAAAACCACATGACCATAACAATAGATGCAGAAAGAGCATTTGACAAAATCCAACACCATGCATGGTTAAAAATTCTCAGCACCTGGGAATAGAAGGGAACTTCTTCATCTTGATAAAGAACATTTACAAAGAAACCTACAGCTGAAGTCATACTTAGGTGAGAAACTAGATGCTTTCCTACTAAGATCAGGACAAGACAAAGATGCCCCCTCTTACCACTCCTATTCAACATCATTCTGGGGATCCTAACTAATACAATAAGGCAAGAAAAGGAAACAAAATATACTGATTGGGAAGAAAGAAATAAAACTGTCTTTTTCCATTGTCTATGTACACTGTCTACGTACAAAACCCCAAATAATCAATAACAACAAAAAGACCCTGGAACTGAGAAGCAATTACAGCAAGATCATAGACTAAAAAGTTAATCTACCAGAGTTAATTGATTTCCTATATAGTAATAATGAACAATTGAAACTTGAAATTAAAAACAATATCATTTACATTAGCACCACAAAAATGAAATACTTAGGTATAACTCTTACAAAAATGTACAAGATCTATATGACAAAAGCTATAAAACTCTGATGAAAGAAACCAAAGAACTTTAAAAATGGAGAAATAGTCCATGTTCATGGATATGTAGACTTAATATTGCTAAGATGTCCGTTCTTCCCAACTTGATCTATAGATTCAGCATAATCCCAATCAAAATCCCAGTAAGTTATTTTGTGGGTATTGATGAACAGATTCTAAACTTCATGCAGAGAGGCAAAAGATATAAGCCCACACAAATAGAATCAACTGATTTTTGATAAAGGAACAAGGCAACTCAGTGGAGAAAGGATAGTCTTTTTAACAAATGGTGCTTACACAACCAGACATCTACATGCAAGAAAGAAAGAAAAAAAGAATCTAGACACAGACCTTACATGCTTCACAAAAATTCACTCAAAATGGATTACAGACCTAAATGCAAAACACAAAATCATGAAACCCCTAGAAAACAAGATAAGAGAAAATCTAGATGACTTTGGCTTTAAATGACTTTTGAGATACCTTGGACAACTTCATTAAAATTAAAAATTTCTGTGCTGCAAAAGACACAGTCAAGAGAAAAGACACAGACCGGGAGAAAATATGTATAGAACTTCATAAATTTGTTTCTCACAGAGGCATGGGTTTATGATTCTGAAAGTACTGTATTTGTCCTAAAACTGAACAAATAGGTAAATATGTAGTAAGTAATGAAACTCCTTTCAGAAAAAGTTCTAAGGGCACCTGGGCGACTCAGCTGGTTAGGCACCTGCCTTCCACTCAGGTCATGATCCTGGAGTCCTGGAATCCTGCATCAGGGTCCCCGCTCAGCAGGTCATAAGTTTCTCCCTCTCCCTCTGCCCCTCCCTGCCGTGCTCTCTCTCTCTCTCTCTCTCTCTCTCTCTCTCTCAAATAAATAAATAAAATATTTTTTAAAGTTCTAAATAGGGAAGGTAGAGTGTTAGAATGAACCCTGTGGTGTTAGTTTGGAATTGGAGGGATTAGTGTAAAGTCACTGTGCAAGTGCTTATGAGTGTGTGTGTGTGTGTGTGTGTGTGTGTGTGTGTGTCTACTTCCAGCTTTGACTGCTGAGAAAGCCCTGAGGCAGTGACACCCCAGTAGCAATGAGCACACCTGGCTCTTGGATATCTGTTTCTAAATACTGTCCTCAAAAAGAGGGAGGGCGGTGGGGGAGGAAAAGAACCAGGACTCCTTGGAGAAATGGCTGATTCTAGAGCTTGGAAAGGCAAAATATAAGACAAGCTTGGGACATCTTGTGGTGTCAGAAAGTAAGGAAATGCTAAGAAAAAAAAAATGATGAGGGCATACCAAAAGACATAGGTTTCAACTTGAATGTGCTCTCCATGGCCAAGATGGAACAATATGAGAGAAAGAAAGAAAGAATGATGTCATTAAATTATAACCCATAGATGAAAATGATGACTGCATAGAATATAAATAAATAATTGAATAAGGAATACAGGAAAAGTTCTTGCCTATAACAGAATTCGAATTCCTCATGAAAAAGGGATAATAAAAAAATACCAGTATTAATTATTGCAGGTAAGAGACATGGGGTCATGCCAAAATTAGTGAGTGAAAGTATGATGAGAAAAAGATATTTGCATGGTCTCTAAGTATCTCTCTTCGAGATAACTACTAGTTACAAAGAGAAAAATAGTCACTTTCCACTAGGAAAACCTGGCAGATACCACCTTAACCAACTGATCGAGGTGATCAGTATCATGGACCATTGATTAGACTCTCTAAGAAGAGCTATAGATTAATGAATCATGTTCATTTCCTGGGTTCCATGTTGTCCCATGGTTCCATGGAGGATGATAACATTCAGGGAAGCTGGAGGAGGGAGATACAAGAACTCTCCTTCTGCAACTTTCCCGTAAGGGCGAATGTATTTCAAAATAAAAAGAATTTCCCTCCAGCAAAAAAAAAAAAAAAAAAAAAAAAAGGAACAGTGAGTAATTTTTTCTCACAAAGGAAAAATCAGGAAACAGCAGAGATTTGTAGAAAAATTTCAACCACAGTCCTGACACCGAAAACCACCACTGCCAAGACGCTGACTCTTAATTATTAATAATTTGAGAAAACTTTCCTGAGTGCTGAGTATGCTCAAAGCACATTGCCTTAGAGCCCATCTGTCCTAGGAAACATTGCAACCCACCTCTCAGCATGCACTCCTGCAGCCCCTTCTTGCCGCATTGCATTGTCCCCACCTGATATGCCGTCTGATTTACATACGGTGTCTTGTGTTTATTGTCTGTCTTTCCACTACAGGGAAAGCCGAAGAAAGAGAGCAATGATGCTTTTGTTTGTTGATGTCCTCCAAGTGTTTATATTAGTCCTTGGATGAAGGACAAAAGGACAAATTGTGGACTTGGAATTCTTGGGGAAAACCCTGAAAAGATGGGACCAGGAGAAGCCACACTTGACGTCACCAGAGTCCTTGAGTTTTGGGGCCTGGATGTGACAGCAGGGGCCACCAGAAATGTCACAGTTCTAGAGACAGAGGTCAAGGTCTCAGTGCCATTGGTTCCTCTGGGGGCCAGGAGGGACAATCTGTGCCAGGCCTCTGCCCTGGCTTCCAGGGGTTTTCTGGCAACCTTTAGCATCGCTTACTTTATAGAAACATCCCCCAATCTCTGCCTTCATGTTCACATGGCCTTCTCCCTAGGCACGCATCTCCTTGTCCAATTTCCTCTTCTTAGAAGGACACCAGTCATACTAGGTTAGGGCCCGTCCTAAGAACCTTACCTTAACTGATCACTTCCACAAACACCCTGTTTCCAAACAAGGCCACATTCTGAGGGACTGGAAGTTAGGACCTCATCACAGGAATTTGGAGGGGCACACAACCCAGCTCATAACCAGCTCTAGCACCCAAAGTGAATTACATCTTCGAGATGAAAGCAGCCTAGAGGGTCGTTAGGATAGATTCGGTTATCTTGGTGTGAACCCCCAAGGTTGGGTTTTCTCTTTTTTGTAATTCAAGTGCCTGACTTGAGCTTTGCTTCCAAGGCATCCACTGCAAAGACCATCTCAATTAACTGTGTCCATAAACACATTGCCAGCCACTAGTTAAAGAGCTAGGGCACCCACACCCGTCCATTCTGCTTCCTTTGTTTTAGAAATCTTGGTTGGTTTGGATAATTGACCATTCCGTAGCTTGTTTTTTTCTCTTCCTGCTCTTTAAATTTCCACTCTTACGTTTTGGGTTGTTTTTTTTTTTTTTTTTTTTTTTTTAAGTATCTTTACAGCCAGCATGAAGCTGTAACACACAAACCCAAGATGGAAGGTTGCACGCTCCACTGGCTGAGCCAGCCAGGCACTTCCCCCACACCCTGGTTTTATTTTTTTTTTGAAGATTTTATTTATTTATTTGACAGAGAGAGGTCACAAGTAGGCAGAGAGGTAAGCAGAGAGAGCAAGAGAGGGAAGCAGGCTCTCTGCTAAGCAGAGAGTCCGATGCAGTACTCCATCCCAGGACCCTAAGATCATGACCCAAGCCAAAGGCAGAGGCTTAACCTACTGGGCCACCCAGGAGCCCTGCTCTTAGGTTTTAAATTCACCAATAAAGAATGAGTCTGCAAAATCCTAGGTCCTCACCCCCAAGAAATGCAGAACCCCAGGCCAACACACACTCTCTCTACCCATGACCTCGCTGTGTGGCCCCAGGTGTGCTATGTAATTCCCAAGTCCTAGAAGTAATAAACCCTTATTGTTGAAAAGTTTCCTAATGGTTATTGCTGAAGGGCATCTTACCATTGCAGTAAGAACCACAAGGCCTGGTCCTGTCTATTGAGAGGTACCTGCAGTCACTTCCAATCTCAATGATCAGTGGCCTCAAACAGCAAGTGTTTCTGTGTGGCTCACACTAACACCCCTGGGTCTGGAGAGCGCTCCAGGACAGGTGCCTCAGGGCCGTGACTCACAGACCCAAGCCTCTTTCATCTTCTGCTGCTGCCACGAAGGGCTGAGAAAGGCTGAGTCGTGGCACATGGTTTTTACCTTGTTTCAGCCTGGACCTGGCCCTTGGCATGGATGCCCGGGTTCTGACAGTCAGAGCCGGTCTCCTGGGCCTGTGTACCTAGAGGGGGACCTGGCGAAGGTGGGAAGCAGATGGACTGTATGTGAGCACCACAACATTTCTCGGCCACACTGATTTTGGGGGACTGGTATCAAGGAGTGTTTGTTTAAGACCACAGAAACTAAATTCTTAGCAAGTATTGCAGGGCAGGGAAAACTATTTGCTTCACAAATGAAAGCTGGTGTCCCTGTGTCCCTAAAAGCTGAAAAAGAAAGAGCAACAGACCCAGAAAGCATTAAGCAGCCCCATCGGCAAGCATGTGAGGCCTGGGGATAAGGTGGCAGGAGTACTTCGGGGGGGACTCCAGGACAGTATCTGACTTTTTCCAGAAGGAAGGGAGGGGGAAGGAGGAGAAGAAAGGTGGGCAAGGAGAGAAAGTGGAGGTACTGGCCCAAATCACTGGGCAGGGACCCTCTGCCCCCCTGCATCCCATTCCCTGCTGAGGGCTCCCAGAGGCAAGTCCTCCTCACCTCCGGAGAGGCTCTCATGTGTCTGGAACATCCTAGAGGCTTAGTATGTACTTTCTGTGACTGAGTGATTGATTGAATGAATGAGTCACACAAAAGGCCCCATTTCCTAGTCCCAACTGCCACATTTAGCGGAAGAAAAGAGTGGTCCTCACTCAGTCAAAGGCCCTGTGGGCCCAAGAATGGCAGCCAGCTTCCACCCTCTCCCGGAAGCGCGGGCAGGGAGATGACTGGCTGCGACTCCCAGAGCCAGTCATGAGAAGTCGCTCAGTCAGGAGTGAGGTCCGCAGGAAATATTTTAAAATAATCTAAGGTTTGGGCATCAGCTCATAGCACCTACAATTCTTCCATCCTCCTCTCTGTCCTGCCAGCTGGTGAGGGGAAGGAGCAAGGGCAGTGTGGAGGCCAAGAGAAACAAGGCTGTACCCACCTCGAGTCTAGCCCTGACATAAGTACCGCCATCTTGACAAAGCAAAAGCTGGCACCTTGCACCCCCTCTCCACCCGCTCCCCTCCCTTCAATAGTATGTGTGAACAAATATTTAACTTGCAGAAATCACAATCCCGCAAGACAGGAGTCTCCTTCGGTTTACAAATGTCCCAATGCTAAATCTCACTAACAAGGATGCTTGATAGGAGGAATGTGACATTCCACCAGGAAACTCCCAGCTGTCTTCATGTTAGTGCCTCATTAGAAGGGAAAACGGCCTTGGCTTGATAATAACCAGGCCTCCAATATCCTGACAGTCTTCTTTACCCTGATAGCCCTTCTAAATATCGCCTTTGTCCTCACCCACCGCCGAATCCACCCCTACTCTGCCTTTAAAAACTCTGACTGTAATCTGGTTCGGGGTCCAAGTCCCTACTCCGCTGTGTCGGGTATACTTGAGCCCAAGCTTAAGCTTGCTGAATAAACCCTTGTGTGTTTACATCGGTGTTTGCTCCTTGGTGGTCTCTCGGACGCGAAAACTCGGGCATAACAGGCAGTCCACTCCCCGGCCCCACACTCCCCCATTCTCCTTCCTGCCCAGCCCCCAACTTCTCAGAGGCAGCGGCTGCTTAAGCGGGGCTGGAGTTCAGAATAAATGAGGCTGTCGCTTGGGGATACCAACTCTGGCAGCCTCTAAAGGGTAAATACCTGGAAATTAATGCTCTGTCAGGAGTATAAGTCCCTGCTCATTGGCTGCCTTCCAAGGGGCTGTGTTGTACGTGTGTGTGTGTGTGTGTGTGTGTGTGTGTGTGTGAGCATTTGTGTGTAGGTATCTATGAGCATGAACTTGCATGCACATGATTTGCTATGTACAGAGGGTTCATAACAAATCATATGTGCCCACACGTGTTGTGTGCGTATGGGGATATATTGTATGAAAGGAGGTCTGCACTAGTGGGTGAGCTCTGAGTGTGTGTATGCATATATATGTATGTGGGGGGGGTGTTTGTGCTTGTTTTTATGTGTAAAGCATTGGAGAGTCTTGCATAAGAAGGCTGCTGCTTTAATTCTGAAGAAAAACATTGGGGATCCAGTTCCATGAGTGGAATTTCCAAGCCTTGAATCCAGGGTGAGGATGAGTTTAATGGGGGACATATCACCAATGACCTCAGAGATTCCCCCTTGCCCCAGTCTCTTGAGATGACCCCCTTGCAACCTTCCAGAAACTTCAGTCAGATGAGGAGTATGGAGGTCTCTTTAGGACATCATGGGGAGGTCTTGAAGGATCGGAGGCCTGCATGCGTGTGAGATGTTTACTGGGATGGGAAGGGCCAGGAGCTCATGTGAGTGCACACTCCTTGTGTCCTCTGTGTGTGATGAAGGTTGTCACCCTGGACCCCACCTGGCATGGAGGAGCATGTCGGGAACACTCCCTTCTCCGGGGGTACTGAGTGTGAGCAGGAGGACAGGTGCCGGGACAGATGTTGGCATCACCTGGTCAAGGAGTCTAGGCCTGTTCCCCTACAGGACTTTCAACATGTAGTCCTTCCTGTTGTTGGCCACAGTCTTGACCTTCAGTGAGAGCTGACCCCAATCTCTGACCCAAGGAGGGACACGTCCTCATCTCTCAGTTTCTGGTCTCATGGCAGCAGGCTGTCTCTCAGCGGGTGAAAGAGAGAAGCCACCGGAGGGAGTTGGGGGTACCAGAGAGGGAGGACACAGGGACCCAGCCCCATCACAAGGCGATGTCCTCCTAGGTCTGGGGATTTGCTGACTTCTTGGGAAATGACCCCACTGGCAACAGAAAGGAAGCTGTGCCCCGTTATGCCATCTATGCCTGCTACCAACAGCGAAGGTCCCCCAGGGATGCAGAGAAACGATGAGTGTGCCCCATCTGTCCCTTCCCTTGGCCCACTTGTGGCCCCAGCAGGGCTGGGAGGTGCAAGGGTAATGGCGGGGCTCCATCAGCACAGAACCCCAGCCAACATGTTAGAAACTCTGCTCTAGACTGTTCCAAAGGTACTGGGTCTCAGCCCAGGGTCAAGTGGGTGAGAGAACAGGGAACCAGGCAGTTGAGGTGGGGGGGTGAGCCTCAGTAAGGTGTTCTTGTCACAGGGGCTGCCCCACAGAAAACTGCCCCACAGTTTCTGCACAGCTGTGCAGAAACACAGCTGTGGCACCAAATTTCTGAGCTTTGAGTTTGCTTACCACAAGGGAAAACTTGCGTGTGGAATCAAGAGTCCAACAACGCCACCCAGTCCCTCTTGTTGTCTTTGCTGAGGGTCTGCTGTGCCAGGCACTATGCTGGGCACCAGTACAAGGGGACAGGAACCCTGCTGCATGTAAGAGGCTCAGAGCGGAATGAATTAAAGAAAATGAGACACAATATGGTGGACTCCAGGAGGAAGAAAGCAAAAGGGAAGGGGGGTACCCACACACAGCCTGAGGTTCCAGGAAGGTTCAGTCTTAAGGGATTCAGAGGAAAGGAAGGCTGGGGCACTGTGATGAAAGAGCACAGCAGGGTCTAGTGCACCCTTGTAGGGATGCGGTGCGATCCAGAGGAGGAGTGGGCGGAGGGGATGATTCTGGGAAGAGGAGAAGGAGGAAGGATCTTGACCGAGCTTAGCCTTCAAGGCCATAAGGCATTTAGACTTTGTCCTAAAGCAGCAGGGGGCTCTTAAGTAAAGCAGTGACCTGATCAGATTTGGTGGTCAGAGGACTGACTCTGGCTACAGGGAGGTTGGAGACAAGGTGGAGGGTGACCAGGGAGAAGACCATTGCCGCAGCAGTCAAGAGATAGTAAGAGCTTGACCCCTAACAGTGGTCTTCGGGACCACCTCACACCTGTCGCCATCAGAATGGCTGCTATTGAGAAGACAAGAAACAACAGGTGTTGGTGAGGATGTGGGCTGCCCCATTGGGGGGAATGTATATTTGGTGCAGCCACAATGGAAAACAGTGTGGAGATTCCTCAAAAAAAAAAAAAAAAAATAGAACTACCATAAGATCCAGAAATTCCTGTTCTGGATATTTATGAAGAAAATGAAAAAACTAATTCGAAAAGATATCTGAACCTCTCCCCTGCCCTGTTCATTGCAGCATTATCTACAATAGCCAAGACACAGAAGCTACCTATGTGGCCATCGATGGATGAACGGATATAGAAGATGCGGTGTGTATACATCTGTGGGAGAGATGCACACAGATTCAGAAATCGGCAACAGACCTGAAAGCTGGAAGCTCTCACCCCTTTGATGTTTAAAGGGCCAGAAAGAAGACAGAGGGGGAGATGGTCAGAGAGGGAGGAGGAGAGCTGAGAGAGGTCAAGGTGTTGGCAAGGAGGGGGTGACCCACAGCAGCCAATGCAGCAGAGGAGTCCTCCAGGAAAAGCGCTGACAAGCCTGCTTGGGTTTGAGGCAGGAAGGCCACCAAGGATCTCGGAAGAGGCCATTTGCAAGGGGTGGCGAGGACAAAGTCAGAGTAGAGTGGGCAGGGGAGCGTGTGGGGAGTGAGACAGAGACAGTTAGTGTAGACAACTTCCTGGAGAAACGTAGGCTCAGAAGGGGCAGATAGAGGTGAGTGGTGCTGGCAAGGTTTGCTCAGTGCTCCCGGACAACAAATCCATGAGTAGAATCTTGAGGGAGCATGGGTCCTGCCCAACAGTCCTTACTTAAGAGCAAAAATTGAGCTCCCTATCATGACCCCTTCATGGGATCAAAGTGCCCAGTGAAAAGAGGTTTGGACAACGAGGAAGCCTGACTCTCACATGACAGGAGTCTGGAAAGAGGGCAGCTTCCCAACCGTGTCGGCAAGGACTCAGCTTCCCCGACCGTCAGCTCTGCCATATTGGCCATCTCTACACTCGTGATGCCAAGACTCATGCTGCAGCTCCAAGCATCATAACCTAAAAATGGGGGGCTTTGCACCTGGACACATCTGCCAGTAGGAAGAAAAAGGCAATGGCTGCTAGGAAGGCCTTTAGTAGAGTGTCCCCGTGCTTGGCTGTTGTCTGCCCCTATCAGACGACCAGGGCTGGCTGTCCAAGGGCAGGAATTCTGTCTCCCCATCAGCTAGAAATATCTGGCGCCTAGGCACTTATCTCAGATTAGAAGCTTCTGGAAGACAGGGGCTGTCTTCTCCCCCAGGGTTCCCCCCAAAGCCATAGAATATTAACCCCCCCCCAAATCTGGCGTTTATTTCTTAAAATTTCAACTTAACAGGACCACTGTAGGAGTCAGCTGTGTCAACATGGTAAAACTGATGCCTACGGTTCTGCAAGACGCCAGAAGACCTCCCATAAGAGGGACCCCCATGGTGCAGAGGGAGGGCCCTGGGTGCCAAGAGCCCCCTTCCCCTAGAAGCTTCCCACCCGATACTGAGTTTCCTTCTCTAGCACCCCACTCCCTGCCCTAGCCAAGTTCCCTGGAAAGAAGAGTACACCCTTCTTCCATTCTAGAGACAAGCCAGGAGCCCTTCTATCCTCAGACAGAAGTCTTCTATCCAGAGTGAGAAGCCCAAAGCCTGGGCCATGTATGCCTTGGCCCCTTCCCCCCTGCCTCCTTGGGCAGTAGATATCCCCATTTCCACCGTCTCCAAGCCCAACTTCCTGCTCAGCAGCAGCAGCTCCACTCCTGGAACCTCCTCTGAATAGAGCGATTCATGGGTCACTTGTGCGTGCGTGTGTGTGTGTGTGTGTGTGTGTGTGCGCATGTGTGTGCTGTTGGCATGCAAACCAGCCAGTACAAGACAATATAGTGTAAGGGGTGAAAAGACAGACTGGGGTCACACGGACTGAGTCCAAGCCCCCTCCACCCACAACCCGAGCCTTAGTTTCTTCATCCCAACACAGACAATATTGACGTCCAAGTGCAGGGTCACTGGAGCATTAAAAGAGACAACAGATACCAAGGGTCGGGTCTGGCCTGTCTGTGGCCGTCATTATGATTACCCGTGGATTACCCCTTCCCAGGGTGAGAGCAGCTTCTGCCGGCCTGCTGGGAGGAAACAGCCATCGGTCTTGTTCCAGGGAGCTACAGTCTGCATCCTCTGCGTGGTACCTTCCTCTCCGGTGTGGCCAGTCGCACGCAGGTGGGTCAGGATAATGCTGGCCCCCAGCTGGACACTCCACTCAGGACATCATTCCCCCTGCCCCTAGAGCCAGCTTCCTGGGTCCAGAACCTCCAGCCCAGTGCTCGGAATGGCGCTACACCTAGTTTAATGACCTCCTGCAGCCATCTTCAAATCGTTCATAACAAGAGGTTCCATTTTTATTTTGTAAAGGGACCCACAAACTAGGTAGCTGGTCCTACCTTCACCTGGATGCTTCTCCCCTTGGGGTCATCCAGGGTTCAGGGTTCCTCTAGGCTGTTCCCACCTGTTTCTTGAACCATCAGGGCTGCTGGGTGTGGATCCCTATACAAAGGCACCCTCCTTATGGGGCGCCAAAGGGAGCTAAATTTGACCCATGCACAGCTCAGCCGGCTCTGCATTCACCCAGACGTGGTGCCTTTCTGTAATGCCCAGAAGGGTGACTTGTTCTAATTCTGCCCCAAAATGCTTTGTTTGTGGGCAGTATTCCTCATCATGTTCACCCTTACTCATAATTAGAGAAATGCCAATTAAGCTCCACTGGGGTACCATCTGTATCTGTTAGAATAGATAAAAATCCCGAACACCCAACGGGGGCTGGTGGGAGAGCAAAATGCCCAGAAAGGGCAAATTGAAAATAGCTACCAAAACGATAAATGCATTTATCTATTATGTCTCCCCATCAGCTAGAAATATCTGGCGCCTAGGCACTTATCTCAGATTAGAAGCTTCTGGAAGACAGGGGCTGTCCAGACTATGATGGAGAGCCCGATGCGGGGCCCGATCCCAGGACCCTGAGATCATGACCTGAGCCGAAGGCAGCGGCTCAGTGACCCCACTTCTGGATGCTTCCCCTGTGAAGGCGCACACATACACACACACGCACACACGCACAAGCACTTACCCAATGATACATGAGCAAGTTTTTTTTTATTGCCACATTGTTTTGAATTGGGTTGCAAATAACCCAAGTATGCATGGAGAGAGGACTAATTAAATAAACAAGGATACAATCTCAAACACAAGAGACTGTATCTGTTCAATGCCGGAAGCTTCCTCTGTTGCAACATAGTGAATCTCCTTCCTCTGTTGCAACATAGCATATCTCCGGGATATGGTGGCAAGGGAAGCAGACCACACGATAACCAGTGTGCAGTGTGCTACATGTACGTAGGGGAGCGCGGAAGGGTGAGCATGTATTTGCCAATATTGCCAGAAACGCTTCACACACAAGAAGCTAATTTAAGTGATGACCTTACCTGGGGAGCAGGGCTGGTGGGGAAATGAGTGGACACAGATGGGGTGCAAGGGAGATCTCTCAATATATAATTTTTAATTAAAAAAATTAGCCTATGAATATAGTTCTGATTCAAAACAAAATTAGCGTCATCAAACACACACAAACTTTCTCCTCTCCCTAAATCAGATGCTAATTCTCAGAGACAATAGAGTCTAATCCAGGGATTAGGCTTGCTGGCTAAATCTATCTGCTGCCTGTTTTTATATAGCTTGCAAACTAAGAACAGTTTTTACATTTTTTAAATGGTTGGGGGAAAAGCCAAAAGAAGGATAATACCTTGAGACACAGTAAATGCTCCAAAAAAAATGTTTTAGGGCTCCAAAATTTAAATTGCAATGGCAATAAATCAAGTTTTATTGGCACGCAACCGTGACCTTTGGTTTACATGTTGTCTATGACGGCTTTGAGTTACAATAGCAGAATTAAATAGTGTGACAGAGAACGTATGGCCTTTTATAGGAAAAGTTCACTCGTTCCTGGTTAACAGGGTGCTTCTCAAACTGTCCCTGGTAAAGGACCAATTCTTTTTGTCTTTAACCTGCCTCAGATCGCTATTTTGGCAGAACAAAAGACAGATGAAATAGGAACTCATGTGTTTCATTATTTGATTCAATGAACATAATAAACTCATTTTATCAAATTTCTTTGAAATTTCTAAACACTCTCAATCTCTAGACGTACCTCCCTGTAGGTGGGAAACGACCCACACTGGCCAGTGGACCCCACTTTAGGAAGCACTTGTTGAACCTGTATTGAGGAAAGACAGATGCCGTTCACAACTTCATAACTAGCAATAAACATGTCTGTCCTTTGACTTAAAGTAAGAGACTTACTGCTGTGTAGGTAAAATTATTTCCTTTCCTATATATATTTTTTAAAGATTTTATTTATTTGATGGAGAGAGAGAGAGAGAGAGAGAGAGAGCACAAGCTGAAGTTGCTGCAGAGAGAGTGGGAGAAGCAGGTTAACCCTAACCCCAGTGAGTACGGAGCTTGATGGGGCGCTCGAACCTAGGACCTGGGATCATGACCCGAGCCAAAGAGAGACACTGAATTGACTGAGCCACCCAGGTGCCCCAACTTTTCTTCCTTTCCTGTTACTCTTCAGCCCTGGTGGGAGGAGTAAGGATGTGACCACATTATTCCTCTGTATCTGCTTTTCAGTTTCAAGGGAGGCCCAAAAGGGACCTTTGTAAAAAGCCACAATTCAATGCTTACCAAGAGCTTTTCTTTCCTCTCAGTGCCTCGCTCTGGTCGGGAAAGGAAGGGAGGGACTTGCTCTGTTACAGCTCTCCCTCCAGGAGAGACTTGACACTTCTTAATTGAGCATTCTTCCCAGAATATTTTCAGTGTAAGTTTTTGTGTGCAAAAAATCTGGAGGCCTTCCATTCCTGAGAACATTGCTTTTACAACCTCACCTGGAATGACGTTTTGAAAGGATATGTTCTTCCGCTCAGGATTTCATCATTAAACACCTGGGAAGGAGCAGAACTGGCAGGAAGCCATGTCCCGAGATTGAAATCAGTGAGATTGAAATCGGCAGTCCCTGAGACTGCGGGCTTGGGAGGGGAAGGAGAGGAACAAATGCAGGGCTGAGGACAGCCGAGCAGTCTACACTGTTTTCAACAGTTCCTCACTCCAGCAGGGCTTTGGACAGTCCTCATATTTGCCTCCAGAGCTTAAGCATCTCAGGGTGAAGAAGCAAAGGGACAGGAAAAAGAGCATTCCGGAAGATTCCTGCCATCTTAGCCAGTCATTGCCAAAAGAGGCAGTCCTCTGCTCCGGGGCATGGCCGGTCCCTTCTCCCCAACAACCATCCCCAGCAGTGGAGATCAGATCCCTCTCTCCCTGAAAAACCCAAGCTTCTCTCTCAAATCTGGCTTGGCCACATTGGCTTTGGCTAAGGGAGCCAGACACCTAGGCCAGTTTGCAAACTTGATAGAAGAGAAAAGGGAATGTATATCACAATACCTTGGGTATAATTTGAGAGCACACACAGAGACACTAAATATCTTTCAAGCAACCATATGTCTAAATAAACATATGAAGAATAAATCCCTAGGGGAGAGAAAGAATGAAATTAATAAAATAAAACGTGTCTTGCACAAACCAATAATAACAGCGTGCTGGGAGGGAGAAGTGTGGTGTAACAGGATAAGCAACTGGTCAACTACAAATGCCTTTGCCCTTTGACTTAGCAAACCTACTCCTGGAAATGTAGCCCACCATGCACATACGCACACACAATGTGCACAAGCAGTGTGTAAGGAACAGGGAGAATTCAAACCCAGAGCTGTCGAGATCCAGAGTCTGTTGTTTTACTGCCCCTGATGTTAAAAGCTTGACCAGAATGTCTGGAAAATTGTATAGAAAAGTAGGATGGTCAAATTTTAGGTAGAAAAATAGAAAGAAAGACAACTAAATAATGGTGCTAAGTAAGTTTGCTGGTTCTATTTCTGCTTTTCATACCTTCCTGGCAGATCTTTTATCAGAAGCAGAAATGGAATCAGTAAAATTTTTTGGAAAGAATGCAAAAGAGTAAAGAATTCAATAAAGAGGTTGTGGTAGACATTTAAAAACTCTTTAAAAATTAAAATAAAAATAAATAAAATGAAATGAAATGATCAATATGTCAAAGTGACATATTTGGGGGAAGCCTGCCCTTGGCCCCTGCACTATTTCTCAGCTATCTTAACAGAAACCACACATAATCCAAAAATCATTTTTGTTTGGCCTTGGTCCTGAGTTTTAGGACAGAGTTCAACGGACGCAAGTAGAATAAAGTCAGGTGCATGCCAAGTGGCAGGAAGGGGACCGACTGAGACTAAAAGTCTTCTATACACGATACAGTGAGATGTAATTAGGTGGGCTAATCAGTGAAGAGCAGACTGGGAGAAGCTCAAGGATAGAAACCACACCTGGTTCATCACCTGAAGCCTGGCTTGGATGCAGGTTGCTGAGGGTCCAGGACACAGGTGGGGCCTCAAGATTCAGGGGGCACCTGGGTGGCTCAGTCCATTAAGCATCTGCCTTCAGCTCAGGTCGTGATCCCAGCATCCTGGGATCCCCCACTCTTGTGTGCTCTCTCTCTCTCAAATAAATAAATAAAAACTTTTTTAAATATTAAAAAAAGAATATATATATTCATATATATAAAGAACTTGGGGAGACACGTCAATGGTGTCTAACACAGTCCTCCCCTTGAGCCAATGAGCTCTTCTCAAGTCTTCCCATTCTACCCAGCTTCCACTGTAAACATGGGGCCTCCATCATCTTGTGGTAACAAGGTGCCCTCCTCACTCCTACACTGAGAAGGAGGCATAAGGCCAATGGGTCACAGAGTCTTTTTCAAGAGCCAGTCCATACCTCCTAAAAGACTTTAATCAAGAAGGTTAGTGATATCCCCACATCCCTGCTCTTTCGGCTGCTCCTAAAGTCTTAGCTAATACTCACATCTGCTTCCTCCCACACTCATTCCAGATTCCTCTCATTCTCAAGCCAACACAGTGGCTTATTTCTTGCTCACATAGCATGGCATCCGTCACCTTCACTCAAGAAGATGGACTTGGGCAAACAACCCACAGGGGCCCTGGAGGTGACTCAGGGTCATTTCGGCAAGGAAATTTCAGAGTCGCAAGCATCCAGATCACAGTTTAGAAGGAGAACCACAGGCACCAGGCAGGCACAACCTTGGCCTGCACAGTCCTCACCCCAGGGCAGGGGCACTAGCTCTCTGGGTCTGAGAATGGTACTGCTGCTCTCTGGGTTCAAGAAACTCTGAGAATGGACTCTTAGAGAGATCTGCCCCCAAAGAGGAAGCTATTTCAGGAAGGGCTAAGCCTTTGGAAGAAGCCAAACTTTCTAGACACCTTCCCACAAGCATATCTTTATTTGATTTCCACGATTTTATTTGGCCAGTAAAGCAAGGAGACTTTCACTGGTCTCTGAAGACCTTGACAATGAAATCCAGACCATCTGAGCTTCCCACATTTAGTTCAAACCTAGCCCCAGAGACTTTTCAAGGGCAAAGCTACTGATGAATTCCCTTCCCTAAGGGAAATAAATCACATCAACCACTTTATGTTGCATGGATGAGATGAAAAAGCCAGTTGGCTGACCAAGGGACTTTCCCACTTTTCAACTGGGTCATGGCCTGGGAGTAATTTCCATCAGAATGAGAGTGTGATGGAGAGAGGTGCTTAGAAATTGGGATATTGACAACAGCAGCAACAACAGTGTGTCTGAAAAACTCCCACTCCCCGGCGGCCGCACTTTTTGGCAGGCCCCAGGCCAAGTCTCCCCGCCCCCCTTTTTTTTAATTGAAGTGTAATTGACATACAATATCTTACAGGTTTCAGGTGCATAGTATGGTGATCTAATAGCTACATCCATTACAAAATGCTCACCCCAATAAGTGTCTTCACCCTCTGTCTCTGCACAAAATTACTAAAGTGTTACTGATATTCCTTAATCTGTACTTTTCATTTCAAATGCATTTCTTGCATTCAACCCACTTAGCAATCCTATGAGGTAGATTATATTGTTTTTCCTGCTTTCCATTCATTCATTCAATAGGGTATTTATCACAAGAACCTTTAATGTTTCTGGTGTAAAACCAGGCACTGGCCAAAAAAAAAAAAAAAAAAAAAAAAAAAAAAAAAAAAAAAAAAGCCTGACAGGCAAAGTCCCTGTCTCTTGGACTTACAAGTCCCTGGGAAGAGACAGAGATAGCCAATAAACAAAGTAAAAGGGAAAAAAGATAGTCATAAGTAATATAAATAAAATAAAGCAGGAGAACAAGAGAAGGCAGGATAGGAATTTGAGAGAGAGTGGCCAAGAAAGACATTGCACAGGTGAAGATTTCCGAAATGAGACCTTCATGATATGAGGAAGTCAGTCCTAAGATGATCAAGGAAAAATCAAGCCAGGCAGAGGAAGCAGCTAATGCCAGGGCAAAGAGACAGAACTGAGCTTGACATATTTGAGAACAGAAGAAAGAAAAATGTGGTGCAGAATAGAAGCATAAGGAACCCAAAGAGGAGCAGTTAGCAAGCAGGAGAGTAGAGGAAATAAAATCGAGACTGCTTAATCCTACCTATGTGGAAAATGTTTTCTCAGACAGATAAGCAAACAGGGAAAAAAGGGAAAGAAAAAAGTCTTAGATATCTGGAATAAAATATGATTAAATGTATATAGAGATCTCGAGGTTTTCAGAATTGATAATGATAATAATAATAATAAGCTTGTGTCTCTGGATCAAACTGTACCTGAAAGCCTCTAATCTTTTTTCTTTACAGAAGTCAATAGATTTCCTTTATTGTTTAAACCAGTTCAAGTCAGGTTTTCATTTACTTGCATTAAATCATCCTAAATTATTTGCATACATCCTTATGTTTAATATTTTTCAACTTCTTTAATGAAGTAGCTGTAATTAACTCCACTGTATAGGTGAAAAACTGAGAATGAAAAAGGTCAAATGATTAACACAAGTCCTTATTTCATTAGTGGCAGTTGGAATGAGTGCTTAATCACTCTGATATGTCAGGGCTATGGAACCACGGTGACAAGTCTTCACAAAGCCTGAATCCCAGGATCTTTCCACACTTCAACCAGTCCCTTGGAAGGGCAGAAGAGAGAGCCAGGAAGTCCACCACCAGAAAGGAAGAAAGAGAAGAGAGCATCACTTCCGTGTGCTTTACTGTTTTATTTCAGGCTTTTGATTTTTGAAAATGTCTGACATATACAAAGTAAACAAAATTATATCATGAACTCCTCTGTGCTCATCACCATGCCTCAACATTTATCAGCATCCTGCCTTCTTTTATCATCCATCCCTCCACCCACTCTGCACCTGCACTCAGCTCTCATCATCATCATTATATTTATGGTTCTTTCTTAGAGGGAAAATATACATATGCTGAAATGCGCAAATTTTAGCCGGACAAGTTTGACAAGTGGATACACCCACGTAACCCACATCCCATCATAGTATAGAACATTTCCGCTTCCCAGAAAGTTCCCTCCTGTCTCTGCCCAGTCGGATCCCCAGATTGGGTATATTAGTCTGCTCAGTCTACCATAACAAAGTGCCACAGACTGGGTGCCTTGAATAACAATTTGGAAAGCTGGAAATCCAAGATCAAGGCAGTGGGGTTGGGATCTTCTTGTTGGCTTGGGTATGGTTGACTTCTCCCTGTATCTTCACAGGGTCTCAGGGTAAATCCCCAGCCACTCCCTTGTGGGTATTTGTCCTGCTTCCACCCCAGAAAGAGTAGAGTTTTATCCTCCAGGACTTGGGGCCTTTTTGCTGTTGTGTTTTTGTGTCTTTCAACCCCAAATACTCTCACTTTACAACAATGGCGCCTTGTGGCATATAAAGAGTAAATGGACTTCTCCAATCCTGGCTCTGCCACTAAGAACAAATACCTTAACTTCTCCAAGCCTCCCATTTCGTAGGAGAAAAGGACACGAATACCTAGGGACTTTTTGTTAAGATTTAGGTGTAATACCACTCCTCTCCTGGGGGTGGAGCTCCAGCACAACAGATGGACGAGGGTTGCCCCAGGAACTCACTTGGGAGGACGCTGCCCCAGCCCTACTCAGGGAAGGTCCCTCCAGGGAGCTTCAGGGGAAGAGGGTGCTTACTTCTGCAGCATGCAGTATGGAGGAAGAGAGGGGGTCTGTGGTGGGACAGGGCAGAGCTAGTGGGGGGACCCTTGTCCCTATGGGACTGTCCACCCATAACAGTCCTGCCCAAGAAAAGAATGAGCTGCGCAGCGCACACTGGGCATCCCCACCTTTGGCAGCCAGGGGCTCACGGTAGATAAGGGCAGGCATCGGGACAAAAACAACTTGAACATCCTTGGGAGAAGCAAGCTGAACTTCTCAAAGTTATCCAGGTCCTGATCCCTGGAAAGCATGACTGTCACCTAATGTGGTAAAAGGACGTGGCAGCTGTGATCAAAACAGGAATCTGAGATGGGGACGTTATCCTGAATTATCCAGGTAGGTCCTAAATGGAATCACAAAGTTGTCCTTCATTGCAAGAGGAAAGCAAAGCGAAGGCTAATACCACAGAAGAAGAAAGCAGAGTGACCACTGTAGCAAGACTCCTTGCTGGCTTTGCAGATGAAGGAAGGCGCCATGAGCCAAGGAATGCAGCTCCTGAGGCCAGAAAAGACCAGGAGACAGATTCTGCCCGGGGCCTCCAGAAGGGAGACCAGCTCTGACTACACCTGCATTTCCACACAATGAGATTGACTTGGGACTTCTGCCGCTGATTCAGTAAGAGAATCCCACGTGTTCTTTCAAGCCACCAACTTTGTGGTAAGTTTAGAGCAGGCATAGGAAGCCAAAACGGAGACTAGTAAACAGAGGTGAATTTGGGAGGACTTGGACCACCAGGAAGGAGGAGGGAGGAGCCTGTGCTTGACTGGCAGCTGACCCTAGGGCAGCCTTGGGCACCCGAACAGACCACCAACTCCAGATGGCTTTGCCCCCAGAATAACATGTGGGCAGGAAGGGTTGCTGACACCAGAGAAAGTTCCTGGCTTGGCAGCTCAGAGCTAGGGCCTTGCAGAAGACTTTGGAAGCAGCCCCAGCATGACTGGTGACACACTGACCAATGACCTTGCCACTGATCAATGACCTTGCCACTGTACAAAGCTCACCTAAAAGGCACTGGACCTGTCCCTGCTTTGCCTCTTCTTCCACTGTCACTAATAGCCTCATTCTGGTCTTGGACACGGGTTCCAATTCTGAGTGCTCTGCCTTAAGGGCTGAAAAGGGGACTTCCTGATTTCCAGAACCACTGAGCAGGTCTTGAACACCCCAAACCAGGTGACTCTCACTGGGTTCCCCTTCTCAGGCATCTTCCCTCTCTCCAACCCTATAGACCAGTTCATTCATCCTCCACCACCTCCTTGAAGAACTGCGGGAAATTGACCCATTCCCAAGAGAGGAACAACCAGGATCAGATAAATAGGTGAACCAAGCCAGGCCAGAGAGGACCTCCACTTGCCCCCTCACTCAGAGACAAGAAGACAGTGGCAGGTGGATGGACCCGGGCTGCTGTCTGCAGGGTGGAAACCGAGTGACATCTCTTGGAGACTTCAGGACCCTGGTCAGTGGTTCTGGGAATCTGGAAGCCCCCTCCCTCAGACCTTAAGGTGGGGGACTCGGGATTTGAGTCCATATCAAAGACCAGAGTGAGACCGATAGACACCATAAAAGAAGGGCACAGGAGATGGGCAGTTTGGTGTTGCAAATGGAAGATCCAAGCAGACACAGTTAACTTCAACAGGCAGCGAGAGGTCTACTCCATGTTGCAGCTGACCGGTAAGGAGCTTGGCTACCTCATCTCAGTGGTTCGGCTGTGGTTCAGCTGTGCCCATCCCCCGTGCCCTGGGAGAGGACAACATGGATGCTGGTACCACCAACACCTCCGAAGTGGTTTCTTATCTCCTCCTAATTCTGCACATTTGTGCTGCTCTCCCTTTCTCAGGATCAAGCTGACTACAGATTATGTTATTTCTGATTTTTTTTGCTCTTGAGTCGGCTGTTTGTCAGTTCTGCTTTTTTTCTGTATTATCTAATATCATATTTTCTTGTCTCTCTTGCTTTCTTCCCGCTTATTTTGTCCTCCTTTTTCTAACTTCCTGCATCAAATAATTCATTCACTTCTCATATTCTTCCTGATTTATTACAAATACCTCGAAGGCAGTAAGCTTTCTGTGTGCGGTTTGACCTGTAACCCTGAAATGTGAAATGTCGCGTGTTCATTGTTATGTTTTTCACTATCCTGTAAGACTAAAACTGTCTTCATGTTTGTACCAGTCGTTTAGAAGGATTACCTGTCCAGGTGGCTGGGGACTCTCCTTCTGTCTTTTATTAATTATTACTGCTTCTTTGTGCCTTAGAGACCAAATCCACCCTCTTTTTGCTTTTTTTTTTTAATTTATTTATAGGGCACAGAATTAGACCAATTAGATTCTTTATAGCATCATCTAATAAACATTGACCGAGAATTGACTATGTTTCAGCACTGTTCCATGTGCTCAGAGCACATCACAAACAAAAGTAAACTAAACTAAACTAAACTAAACACAGATGTCTGACCAAGGTCCTGGGGTAGCCACGGGGAGCAACGAGGAGGGAGGAGACAATCAATCCTCAACAAGCCTAATTAATAAGTAAGTTACGTAGTATGTTAGAAAGTGACAAGAAAAAGTACAGCAGAGGGAGAGGAAATCCGGTCAGGGGAAAGGATTGTCATTGGTGGGTGGGGAACCTCAGAGAAAGTGACATTTGAACAAATAACTGCAGGAGACCAGGGTGTGGACCATGGGGATATCTGGGAGGGGACACCTGCCAGGCAGAGGGAACCAGCAGGGCCGAAGCCCCAAGGCAGGGCGACCAGAGCCAGAGTAGAAGGAGCAAGAAAGCATCCTAGGGATTGGGATCAGGGGGTTGGACCACGTGGGGCGCCGACCGCCACCATGAGACTGTGCCTTTCACTCTGTGACAGAGTGCGATGACATGACTTGCACATGACATGATTCACTCCGGCTGGTGCGTGGAGAAGAGCCTGTAGGAAGCAAGGAGGAGGGAGCTCGTGGCAGCCATCCAGGTGAAGGACTTGTGGCGACAGCGCAGATGAGGCGGTTTCCGTGGAGGCTCTGAGAAGCCATCAGTGGCTCCATGCCACTGGAAAGCAGAGCCAGCAGGACCTCCTGACAGACCGGATCACCGGAGTCAAGGATGAGTCCAGGTGTTAAGTCCGAGCTCCAGCAAAGAGGCGTTGCCGTCCGCTGAGCAAGGTGGAGGGGAGCGGTTCTCTGAGGGCAGGGCAGGAGTTGGCACCGTGTCTCGTGGAGTTTGAGACGCCCACGGGACATCCGAGTAGAGAGGTCGAGCAGACAGTTGAATACATGCCCCTCGAGCGGCCGGGCTGCAAGGATAGACTTGGGACTCACCAGGCACACAGAGTGGCGCTGGGAAGAGGATTGCAAAGCTGGGCGGGGGGGGGGGGGGGGGGGGGGGGGGGGGGCGCGGGGGGGGGGGGGGGGGGGGGGGGGGGGGGGGGGGGGGGTCGGTTGTAGCACCCTAGGAAGGAGTAGGAATCCATGCCCCATGGGGTTAATAAGGCTGAAACCCGCAGAAAGTTTAAAGCATGTTTTTCATCGAACTGTTTCTCCCTAATCAGCTACTGTGTCTTTTCAGACCTCACTAACTAGCTCTCTCTGCAGAAGCCTGGACTCAGGGTCAGCTGGTAGGGTTCTGGCCTGGGAAGGAGTGAGGCCCTGCCTTCCCTCCCCGAGATAAGGAGACACGGAGCCCAAGACCCCAGCCAGTTTGCACCAGCTCTCAGAGCGTGCCCATAGCCCTTCTCCTCATCCTGAGAACCTCTGGAAGGCTGGGCTGAATAGGGCCTGGTTCCAATGTCAAGTCTCCCCCGGCCCTGGTGAACGTGGAGTGTTACATGGATGCCACTCCGTGCACATGCTCCGTCCTTTGTCGTGAATGCCCCCCAGTTTCCCGGCCCTTTTCATCAGTATGTGTGCTATCTCAACCCCTGTGATTATAAAAACCTGTTCTCTCCCTTTCAAAGGCAGATTTGAAGTTTGTCCTCTAGTCCCCTCCTTCAGCTGCCTCTGGAATAAACCCTTTCCTTGCTGCAGACCTGATGTCTCAGTGACTGGCTTTGCTGCCCATCAGGCGGAAGGACTTGGGTTTGCTTGCCGGTCAGGAGAAGAGAACAGGTTCAAAGACAGCCTGGGACACCCCAGTGGGAGGGATGGGGAAGGAAGACTCAGAGCAGCCAGCAAAAGGGACTGGGGGTGGCCAGGAGGTGGGAGGGCGACCTGGAGAGGAGAGGTCCTTTCGGCAAGGATGAGCCTGGGCTTGGTAGGTGGGGGAAGGATCAGCGCGTTCAGTGCTGGGACAGGTCCGCTAAGATGAGTGTTGAGAATGAGCCACAGGACTGGCAGCATGATAGTCATCAGTGATCTGGGGAAGGGCCATGTGAAGCCCTGGGAGGGAGGCAGACTGACCAGAGTTGCATTTTTAATTCCATGGTGCCCGATATGAGCAAGAGCTGCACAAGAAAGAAGTACACACTCAGGACTTACTGAAAGGAAAGACCGTTTTTTCAGTTGAAATGATGAGGTCATGAGAAATGTTATGTGTTTTTGTGGGACGGATCTTTCAAATGAATGTTTCTAAAGAATACAGAGTAAATCATGTGACAAGAGAAAAACCACAGTGGCCCTGATCAGAATAAGAATGAGAAGCCCTCATGCTGCTTCCTCAAACTCTCCCCTCCTTTCCATCCACACTCTCCTGATTTCCCCTCACCCCCTCACTGGCTGGTGGGCAGGGATCCTCCTTTATTTGACCAGAGTTCCCCTGAGGTTGGCCCTCATCCTTCTCCCTAAGTGGAATGTGAACACAATAGCTGGCACTCAAGCAACCATATTGAACCATGAGGTCCTACACTTAGTACAGCAGAGCAGCAAGAGGGAGGACACCCAGTCCTCAGTGCTTATGAACTCGTTTTTACACTCAAGAGCCTCTACTTCCAGACTTCTTTTCTGCGAGAGGGAAATAAACTTCCATCTTGTTTAAGTCATCATTATCTGGGGTTTCTGTCATTACAGCTGAACCTAGTTCTGATACACCACCTTGAACCCAAAGCTGAAAATATATTCCACATTCTGTTTCCCATTTCATGTTCAGTCTCATTGTCCAACACAGCCTATTAGGTTCGACAATGAGTTCAGATGATATCAGAACGATACTCTAACGACAAATTCCTCCACTGAAATGAACCCTCTTCTGTTAGTCAAACCCCCAGGAAGAAAGTGAGGTCTGAAAATTACCATAATACATTTATTCTAAAATGCACATTTCTCACTCATGTTAATGCATACAGACTTGATGCATTAATACCATCCAGACACAATGACAAAAAAATCAATGACAATTGACAATTGTCTGACAGGGAGCATTTTCTTGACCCAGTTGTGTACAAATCTTCTGTTGACCACTTCAGGTAAGATCAAAGATGAACCAACATCAAAGCATATTAGATTAAAGAGAGTATAATTTTGCCTTGCATGCTAAAATCCAAGGAAATTATGGTTCAAAATGTGTCCTCCCCAACTCCTCATTGGCTCAGTCTCAGCGGCAGATCTCAACTTCCCCAGTGTTTCTACCTTTCTAGCTCGTTCCCTGATATCTCAGCCTTTCTCCCAAGGCAGTGGTTCTCCAACCAGCGTGAGCAGCAGAATTACCTGAAAAACTTCTAAAAATGAGTTCCAGGGCCCTTCCCCTAGAGTTTCTAGTTCAGAAGGTTTGGTTTGGGGCCTGAGATTTTGCATTTCCAGCAGGTTCCCAGCATTTCCAGCCTAAGATTTTGCATTTCCAGCAGGTTCCCAGTGCTGCTGCTGCTGCTAAGAACCATAATTCGAAGGAAAGCTCTCCCCCAAATTCACCTGCCTGTTTTTATTTTGTTTCCCTTCTTCTACTGCTCTTATTGAGATTAAAAAAACAAACAAACCAACAAAAAACCGAGGTAACTTCTCAAATAATTCTGATTCTTAAAAATTTCCTGTATCCCGGAGTAGTTGCATCATTTCTATACTCAGTACAAGTGGGTGGTGTGTTATGTTTATAATAAGGGTGCCTGCTCCTTTCTCATTATTTTCTGTTATAGAACCTACCCTCTGTCCATCAGTGAATCCAGTGTTTGGCCATGATCTGACTTCTGTAATTAATAAATTGGAAATAATAAAAGCTAACTTGAGACTTCCCTGGGACTGACCACATTGGACAAGCCATCAAGATACAAGGCTGGTCCTTCTGCAGGAGGGTTTTTCAACCTCAGCACTATCAACAGTTGGGGCGGGATCATTCTCAACTGTGGGGCCGTCATGGGCATCATGGGATGGTTAGCAGCTGGCCTGGCCTGGCCCTGCTGGATCCCAGTAGCTTCCTGCCAGTTGTGACTGTCAAATTCATCTCCAGACTTTGTCAAATAACCCCTGGGAGCCCACAGCCCCCTTGGTTGAGAGCAGTCCTCTATACCATTCTGTCCCTTGGCTTTGAAACAACACAAATGGAAAGGAATTTGGGCAGTCCATCTACGCCAAGCAGACAGGCCTTTAATGCTAAAAGCTAAAAGCCTCGTGCCCTAGAGTGGCACTTCTCCAAATTTAACATGCCCCCAAATCACAGGCAATCTTGTTACAATGCAGATCCTGATTCCAAGGTCTGGGTGGGACCTACCTGGATGCCCAAAGCATGGTCCAACCCAGACTAAGTGAATCAGAATCCACATTTGAACATGATCCCCAGGTGATTCATATGCAAGTTACAGTACGAGAAGCACTGCTGTATAAAAACACTCGAATTTTGCCGAAGCTAAAGTCCTGGCCTGCGGGCCTGGCCAAAGAGACAAGAAAGGCAGCCAGTCGTCCTTCTGCCCCCAGCCTCTGTAGGACTTGCCTGGGGAAGCCTCTCTCCCCCATCCAACCCCCTCTTAAAGGAATCATGACTCAGCTGCCCAGGTTCCCCGAGGCTCCCACAGCCCTGGGACATCTGCTAAAGACCCCTGCTATCCCTTGCACTGTGCTAGGGCTGACCTCTTCTGATTCAAAGTCAAGTTGAAGTAGTCTATACCCCAAGGCCTGCACGGCCCATGCTCCCGCTAAGTCCCTCCCAGGAACCTGCCCATGTCTGCTAAGACTGTCCCCCAAAGCTTCAGCTATAGGCAAGCAGCAGCTTGTCACAGATGTCCCTCACGTGTTCCTCCCGCAGCTCTCCTCCTTACACATTTCTTAAATTCCTAGCCAACATCCAATTTGGGATTTGCAGTCATTAAGTAATATGTTTTCCCCTTCCCATGTTAGGTGGTTGTTGCAGCGGGCCTTAAACTTTCTTTTGTTAACCCATTCCAGTAGACCATCTTATCGTTTTTAACATTTTAACACAAATACTACAGAATTACATTTCTAGGGGCGTCTGGGTGGCTCAGTCAGTTAAGCATCTGCCTTCAGCTCAGGTTGTGATCCCAGGGTCCTGGGATCAAACCTCATGTCACTCAGCCAGGTGTCTGCTTCTCCCTCTCCCTCTACCCCTCCCCCTGCTTGTGCTCTCTCTCTCTCTCTCTCTCTCTCTCTCTCTCTGTGTGTGTGTGTGTCAAATAAATAAGTAAATACAAATCTTAAAAAAAAAAGAAGAATGACATCTCCACCTCTCCTAAACCTCTCCTAAGCTGTTTATCAGCTTCTACTGAGAGTTAAAGTTATTTCTGCACATGCTTATCTCCTCTCTGGGACAACAAACTTGGGAGACAGGCTACCTATTTGATTCCTTTTTGCACCCAGGGAAAGCTTGCACATAAGAGATGCTCAGTAAACATTTGTCTCATGAATGATTGTGACTGTTTTCACTATGCCCCTTGGTCCATTTTACTTATGAATTAGGTAATTCTTCAACTCCTTCCAGATGTCACATAAAGCCTGGTTCTCTGGGTTAGACCACCCAGAACAGATCCGCTCCCACACACCAGAAGTCTGACATTTCCATCTTATAGATCATATGCCACGTTGTCTGATTTGCTGATTGATTTCTCCTTGTATTTTTCACTGCTAGCCTTTAGCTAATGTTTGAAGTCCCTTGTCTGCTTTCATCTGTTCTCAGATCACCTTTGCTCCATTACCTAGGCAAAGGGTGTGATTAACGAATTATTTCAGATCTAGATCTGAAAATGTTCTCTGCCTAACATCAAAGTATAACAAGGTGACTCTGGGTAGGAAAAGACTCGAAGCTGTTTTAGTCCTTGGTGAGGAAAAATGAGACAGGGATGGGCCTGAGCTTGGCTGTTGGTATCTCCCACATGGGCAGGTGGGAAACATGACAAGGACGATGAAAATGATCGGATAGAAGGGGGAGTCATCAGGATGATTTCTTCCACGACACTCAAGTATAAAGAATGTCTAAAACAGATCAATTTGGCTCACCTTGCCCAGGTTGGTACACTATGGCTGCACTTCCTGGTGGTCAATCAGTCTGTTTGAAAGGTGGGGGCTATACCCTCTATGAGCCAAGGTTGGGCCCAAGGATCTTTGCTGAGGTTTCCATCCACAGCACCCGGTGTTCAGGCTTACCTCCATACACCACCCAGGGGTCTCCTGATTATGAGGAGACTAGATTTCCCAGATGAATCTGTATCCTTTATCAGTTTCAAATGGCAGACCCAAGTCAAGCAAGCCTAAGTCACGAAGAGAATTTACTAGGTCACATGATTTGAAGGTTCAGAGTGGAAGTCAAACAATGGTGGATCCAAGGGTCTCTGTCTCTGGGAATCCCTCTCTGCCTCTGATAGCCCATTAGCTTCCTTCTACAGGCAGCTGCTTCCAGGTAGGTAAGAAAGGTGGTCACAGGCAGCTCCAGATTTGTATGGTCCTTATAGCCAAGGCTCCAAAGAAAAAGAAGACTTGTAATCAAAATCTAATGAAATGTTCTGAGTGGTACCATTTGGGTGCTTACACCTGGAAATTTCCCCATGGTTAGGAGAAACGAAACTAGTGTTTGGACATCATGGGTCACAAGCTGAACCTTGTGGCAAGTGCAGGGCCCCATGACAAAACCCTGCAGGATCCCATACTATGGAGCAGAGTGATGGTTTTTCAAGGAAAAAAAAAATGGTTACTACCAACAAGATGGACAGAAGGTATTGACATGAATTACTCACTACACCATACACACACATACACACACACACACACACACACACACACACACACACATACACACACACAGAAAGCCTAGTGCCTGGGAAGCCATTCTCCCCATGCCCTACTGTACTACCACCACTAAACTCCAAGCAAAAAATCATAGGACTTTTCTCTATATATGATAGCTGGAATTCTTTAAATCAAGAAAGGGTTGGAAGATAAAGTCAAGGTATTTCTCAGAAAGTAGAGCAAAAAGACTGTAAAAAAGAAAATATTACAGAAAAGATTACAGACTCAGAGGATCAGTCCAAGAAGTCCAACAGTCAACTTTAAGGAAATCCAAAAAGAGAAAACAGAGCAACAGGAATTCTCAAAGAAACATGAGTATTCCTCAAAACTGAAGAATAACAGTCCTCAGACTGAATGACCCCACTGAGTGCTAACCACTCAGGTGGGAAAAAACACTTATGCCCAACCCCATCACTGTAAGCTTTTAGAACAATAAAGACAAAGCAGGGATCCTAAAAGCTTCCATGAAAGAGGGGGAAATATACAGTTTGTCTACAAAAGAACAAGAATTGGGCACAAGGTCCATGGGCCCTAGTCTGCCAACCGCTGGGCTGGACTTCTCCATCCAGAAAAAGTATAAGGGAGCCACGATATTTTGGGACACAGAAAGATTCAGATGTTTGCTTCTTTTTCCCAGAAAATTATCTGAGAATGCATTCCAACAAAATAAGAAGGTAAGCTAAGACAAAGATATAAAGTCAAAAAAACAGTGCATCAAACTCAGAAAGATACTAAAAGGAAGTCCTACAATGAATGACAGCTGTGTCTGATAGAAATTCAATGCCAGTCTGACTCTCTTCTGACAAGCTCCTGGACTCTAGGGGATTTCATTCGGCTCATTCAGATGTGTCAATCACACAAATCAAATGAAACTCAGAGGGTCACTGGCCCCACCCATGCTCTGAGATCTCACCACCTCACCCACTGACTACCTGTCATGATGACCCCACTCATTTGTCCTGGTGATTGCCTGCTGCCTCCTGGCTGTGCATCCCTGGCCATCCCTCAATGCCTCTGAAATAATTTCAGCTGCAGCCCTTCCACCAACATCTCTGGTCAAGAAAGAAAAGCCCAGGATAAGCTTTCTTAAAGTTATGACACCCCCCCCCCCAATCAGGTTCTCAAAGTGAGAGTGACGGAAGAGAAATCTGGACCCTAAGAGGTTCATTGGGGTGATGAGTGAGAGAAAAGCCAGGGAGAATGGGATAGAGAACAATCAGAAATTCCTGTCTCCTCCCCGTGCATCAAGACAATGAATCTGGCTTTCCATGCTATGTAGCATATACCAGTATTTGAGTTTGCCAACCCGGGCAATATTAGACTCAGAGGGCTGCCCAAATTCTCACCCTGAATTGCAGAACCATGGCCAGGGCACCCATAGTCATATGTCCAGCCTGACCCAACATTTCATTCTTGGTAGAGGAGCCCCAACATCTATGCTCACGATTTCTCCCCAGATTTTGGATAACATGAATTAGCAAATCCCTTGGATTCTTCCTGGGATAACCCTTTGCTTCTTGCTCTGGAAATCCTCAACTTGAGCTAGATGTTTATTCCCACGTGCATTTGCCCATCGAATGCTGACATGCCTACTGGGTGCCAGGCATTGTTCTAGGGCTGCAGATAGAGCTGTGCTCACGACAAAGCGTTTGTCTTCAAGGAACCCACATTCTCTTCGGGAAGAACAGAAAAAATAAACAAAAAGAAACCTGACATGGATTGTGTAAGGCGGTGCCAGGTATGATAAATATCTCCCTCTTTAATTACCCTTATTTTGTCAAAGCAACCATCCCATCATGAGGCCTCCCCATTCTTCATCCGCTTTAAATTGTTCTATGTCAGCAACCACCCAGTCCTCCAATGTCGGTATCCCGGTCCCACCTCTGCCTAGTTCCACCTCTCCCCTCCGGGCCTGAGGCCTACAACCTTCTTCCTGGTATCACTTAAATATCTTTGCCAACCGTAGAAGCTTCTGCCCAACCAAAGCCAAAAAAGAATTGGGTTAAAGGAAGTTGGGTGTCTCGTGAAATAGGAGGGAAAGCTGATCCAGCAGGCCTTGGGAAAGACAGAAGGCAAGAAATCACCAGCGAGACCACGTTAGTGTCTTTAGGACACTAAGGACAGGGGCACCTGGGTGGCTCAGTCAGCTGAACATCCGACTCAGGCTCGGGTCATGATCCCAGTGTTGTGGGATGGAGCCCCAGGTCAGCTCAGCACGAGTCTGAGATTCTTTCCCTCTCTCTCTGCCTCTACTTTCCCTACCCCACACTTTTTTTTTTTTTTTTTTTTTTTTTTTTTTTTTAAGACATTAAGGGCAGAATGGCTCTGCCCATCTGCCCCAAGCTAGAGCCTGGTTCCGCGGAGGAAGCGGAGTTCCCGTCTGATTGGTCGGTTTGGGCCATGCACCTCCCCTTGAGGGCGGGGCCTCACTGTGATTGGCAGCTCCACCAGGACCACCTAGAATTTGAGGCGGAAATTGGAATGATGGTATCCGAGGGGAGAAAGGGTTCCGGGCAGGGAAAAGCAAAGACGTCCACAGGACTCCTGAGCCCCTCCCTGGGGGTCTGTACCCACCGCTCGCACTGCGTTCCCCTCCTCGGGGCTTCCATCCGCTGGACCCAGTTCGCCCTTCAAGGCCCAGCTCAGGTGACAGCTCCTCTCCGTGCAGGAAGAGGGAATCGTCCCCTCGGTCCTCCACGGCTCCTTGGCGCTCTCCACCAGCCTGCTGCAGGGGCGGCCCGCGCATTTGCTCATCTGTGCGCTGGGGTCCGCGGTGGGGCCTGTTCCTCTCGGCGGTGGACACGTGTGAGGGCCCTACACGGTGGCCAAGTGGAAGGTGTTGGATTCTTTTCTCTTGTCGCAGGGACTTCGTAACCATTAATTTGCACCTACTTGGGGAGCTCCAGGCGACCCTGGGGCGTCCGTTCGCTGCTGCCCTGGCAGTTTCTCTGACTTCTGGCAGCTCCTTTATTTCTGCTGGGAGGCTCCCTAGGAGCCTCTAAGCTTTGTTTCTGAGATGTGCTCCTTGTCCTTGCATTTGACCTTGCCGGGAGATCTTCCTAAGGCCAGCATTTCTCTGTAAGGAAATCCAATTGTTTGCTTTGGGTTCTGGCTGCCGGGGAGGCATCCCAGCCTCCGAGATTCTCCGTGCGCGGACTTCCTGGATATCACACACGCCTCTTCCAGCGACTTCCGACAGCAAGATTCATGTCCTTGGCAGTCAGACTCTGGGGCTTAGAGAAAATACCTCCAGAATTGCCCAGCCCCATCAGGGGTCCTCCTGGATTTTCTCTGCCCCACCAGGTTACTGAATCGACTTGGATTTGGTTCAGGGGTTAGTGGCAGAGCCCGAAGCCTGAGCTCTCACCTCCTTGTTTGGAATTCTTTCCTCTCGCCTCTGTCTCGGGCCCCTTACGTTCTGAGGAGCAGCACGCCGGAGCACTGGGTCCCTGGGGATGTCAGACGCCGGATCTCAATCAGAGGAGGAAGTTCTCAGTTTCAAGGAATCCAGGTCAGGAGCCAAAGAAACCCTAAGGATTGGGTTCTGGGTACCTGGGTAGCTCGAGGGAGGGCAAAGCAGCAGGCTGGTGGAAAACCAAAGTGCAAATGGTCAGACGAGGCCACCGAAGTCAGCTTCAGTGTCTCCACGGAACTAGACACCAGCTTCGAGGACCCCCCACCGAGGGCACCTGAGTGAGCAAGGACGGCAGGCCTGTTCCTAAACTCACCACTGGGAGGCAGCATGGAGCAACAGCAGGAGACCGGCTTGGGAGCCATCCCGGGAATTGGGCAGTTTGTGGCCTTGGCTGGTTCCTTCCTTGGCAGGGCTCTAAGCCTAAGTCTCGCCATCTGTAAAACAGCAACAACAATGCCCACTTAACAGCGTTGGGGTGAAGGTTAAATGTAAAGTCCCTAGAACACACAGGAGGTGCTGAAAGGATGGGGGCATCACTACACCAGGCCCACCGTGGCTCCTGTGCTCCAGAGGACCCACACTTCACACAGATGCACACACAAGCACGCACAGACACACACATATACACATATGCATACACACAGATGCACGTACACACACACACACATACACACACGCACACACACCAAATTTGTTGGAAGGCCCTTGAGTGCCTCTGGCCCCTGCCAGCACCTAGCTCTAGGTCAGCACCGTCCCTGGCCTCTTGGCTCCTCGTTTGCAATTTTCTCCTCTGTTCTCATAATTAACACTGTTCGGCCTGGTGAACCACTTCCTGGCATCTCCTGCCCCGTGTCCTGGCAACGAAAGGCACCCGCATGGAAATCTCAGAAGGCTGTGAGCCGTGGCTGCTGCCTCGTGGTCACGTGGTTGTTGGGGACCATGGGTGCACAGTGGGCGCTCCGGGACGCATGACCTCATCAGAGCCTTCCTCTGGAAGACACACCAGATCTTGCCTAGCAAATAGCACTTCCCACCTGTTCCAAATACCCATTTTCTTGTGCATGGTCATTTCCAGTTCACGGTGTCGAGGCACTTGTGGGCCCCAGTTTCACAGGGTCACTGAGCACCCCTGGGCTCTATCAAACAATGCCTGTCACTGGGAAATGTATATCAAGCAAGTTGATGCAAACACCGTGTGGTGAGAGCAGTGTCTTTCATTGGCAGCTGCGCGACACCAAACGCCTGAATGGCTAATAGTCTCATTTTTTAAAAAGTATTTGGCAAGGGGCACCTGGGTGGCTCAGTGGTTAAGCGACTGCCTTTGGCTCAGGTCATGATCCTGGAGTCCTGGGATCGAGTTCCACATCAGGCTCCCTGCTTGGTTGGGGAGTCTGCTTCTCCCTCTGCCCCTCCCATCTCTTGTGCTCAATCTCATTCGCTTTCTTTCAAATAAATAAAATCTTTAAAAAATATATATTTGGCAAGATGTGATTCAACCAAAATGCTTCCAAAGAGCCAGCTTTATTCAAATCATTTAAAATTTTTTATATTCATTGCCTATAATTTATATTTTGCCTATTAATTGTAATAGAGAGTTCAGAGTATTTTAGAAGACCTTTTTGCAAGCAACAAAATATTTTGAATTTTTCTCCTTAGATTTACTTTTTCTTTAGATTTACTTTGTTTTTATGAAACACAGAATATTTTTGTTTTGAATATTGTATTGAAATTTATATTTGATATTGTATTAAATTGGAACTTAATATTTGTATTTAATATTGTATAAATAAATAAATTATATAAATAAATAAGTCAGTATTTAATATTGTATTAAAATTTTATTTGAATATTGTATTCAAAGCGAATTGTATTCACTTTGAATACAATTACATTTTTAAAATCGTTTCGATCATTATGGTCAGAGGAGCAAAAACTACATAAAAATTTGATTATAATGTATTTGATTATAATGTAATTGGAGATTTTGCTGAAATGAAAGCAAGAAAAAGGTACAATCATTTATGAAATATGTTTGTCTATATTCTATAAGTGATTCAAACATGACAAGCCCATCAACAAAACACCCAGACACATACAATAATAATTAAACTTGAGTGATTTGGACATGTCTGACTTGATTCATGTAAGAACTGTGACTTTCCATATATTCTTTAACCTGTTGTTAGGAAAGCATATTCAGATAGAAGGATAGAACATATTTTATTTCCCACCTTGGCAGCTTGATTATAACTTTTAAATATTTAGACATACGACATGAGGATCCTCACATGTACTCTTGACCCAGACCCCCTAAACTTTAAAGTCTAAGGGGTGAGCCCCACCACCACTACCCAGAACAGGTTCTGGAGGCTTCTGGGAAAGAAAGGATGGGGAGGGGGCTCCAAACAGGAAGGGGTTTTACAGGAGAGGCCCGCTAGTTAATCTGTGTTAACTAGTATGACGGCTCCGCACAGGTTCCTCTTCTAGACACTTCGCAGGTCCTGTTGGATTAACTCCCAACCGTATCAGGAACGGGTGCCATTATTATCCCCATTGTACAGGTGGAGAAACTGAAATCATGGAAAGTGAGGTTTTTTGCCCAAGAGTATCTGGTTAGCCAATGGTAAAGTCAGGCAGCCTAACCCTAGAGCCCAGAATGTCCTCTCAATCGGGACACTAGTGCACTCAGGAGCAAAGGGTTCCCCCACAGTGGGTGGGGGTCTACGTATCCCCAACATCCAGGCGCTCAGAGACACAAGGCAACCCAGCAAAATGCATGGATGCTTGTGCCGCACCAGACACCTGCCTGCACCTCTGGGGGCATCCCTACTCCCCTGGGCCTTCCCGCTCCCTCTACCTCCTTGGATCAGCCTCGGGCAGTAGAACTTTCACGGGACAAGGGTCTGCAGTTTCCTGTCCCTCCCCCACGACCCCCACATCCATGAAGCCCCAATGAACAGGGTCGTAGCCCCCTACACTCCCACCATCTCTCAGATGCCACTACCCACCTGGTCTGTCCCAGCACAGCTCCTCTGTCAACCGATACCAGCAGCCCACACCATCCTGGAGCTGGCCATACCTGCGAACTGGGCTTCTCTTCCCGGCTGGGGTCCCTCCTGTTGGATCCCTCCGCAGCCAGCGCCATCCTGTCAAAACGCGGCTATGAGCAGGACGCCTCCTGGTATAAAACCCTTCATTGGCGTTGCATTGTTCCCTGGACGAAGACCAACAAGGCACAGCTGTACCATTTTACAAGGACGTTGGCGACCTTATAAAAGATGACAGCAGGCCCACGCCGAAGAGTCTTGTTCTTTCCTCTCCATCACAAATGGGAGAACCCAGCTGTGTAATGACAACTGTACAAAACCTGTTCCCAGCGGAGGGGACTAGTCTCCCTGGACTTCGGGTGCCCACGCTGTCTCCCCATTGGGATGAAAAGACCAGAGATCTCCTTCTGAGAGGGACCTCATCTTCATAGGGGACTCCAGGGTCCTCTCCAGCATTCTTCCAGCTCTAGACCACCTGCCCCTCAGGCTCAAGCAAAAGGCATACCGTGGGGTGAACAGAAGGTCAAGTTCCTGGGGTCAGCTTCCCAGTGAATCATGCCCTTTGAGGCACGCCCACCAGTAAGTAGCACAGCAACCTCTGCTGCCTCTCAGCCCTTCCTGGATGCATGTCCCTCAGACCACGGGACCTTTGCACAGGCTGTCTCCCTATCTAAACTCTCTCTGCCTTCCTCTTCACCCGATTAAATTCTTGAGACTCCTGCTAAACAATTTTTTCCTCAGAGGAGCCCTCACTGGCCCCCTGCCTGGATCAGACACCCCCATAAATGCTCCCATAGGCCCATGGAACATCCTATCAAACCACTTATGCCTATTTGTAAGTTTCCCTTCAGTGTGTAATTACTAATGTCTGTCTCCCTTCTGGACTGTGAGCTCCACGAGGGCCAGAATCGCAGCGTGTGGCTCTTTGGTGTCTGCCCAGCACGTAGGAAGTCCCCCATGGAGGTGACTGACTAAAGAGGCTACAAGTCCTTTCAGGAATCCGGTTCCCCCCACTCCACTGGGAGACGTCTGCAGGAGTCACCGGACTCTGAGGGAAGCCACAGAAGTGATGAGATCAAGCCTTCAGTCTGGTGCCTGCAGCACGTCTGGAGCGTAGGAGATGGTGAGATGGTGACAGTGATGGTGGTGGAGGTGACAGCTTCTAAGCTACAAGGAACACACTTACACCACAAGAAAGAAGACTTTGCTTTGAGACTGGGCTCTGTTCCTTCTACTCACCTCCCCCCGACCACCCTCCATCGAGGAAGTTAAAATCTATCAAGTGGGGACCATCATCCTATCCGAGGGCTGGGAGCCCTGGCCTAGCCACCTGTGCTCCACCCCAGCGGGGGTAGGTGCTCGGAGCTCCTGGGACAGCGACCGTCTCCCCTGTGGCCAGGTAAGGAGGAAAGGAAGGAGGAACCCAACATCTGTGGGTGCCTCCTGTGGGCGCGGCATCCCGCAGAGAACTCTACACCCTCATTTCCTTTCCATCCAGTCCCAAACTCTGCAAGGTAGGGCCAATGATCCCCTTATTATGGATGACGAAGCTAGGCTCAGAGAGGTGACAGGCCCGGCCAAGGTCACACAGCCCCTACGGGGCAGAGCAAACACTCCAGTCCTAATCCTGTGGGTGCAGAGACCCTGGCCCTTTCAACCACATGGTGTCACTGTGTGAAAACTATAAAACCAACCACATGTCCCGAATCCTGAAACTCTCCTCCACATCCGAGTCCTCCCCAGAACCTCAGCCGCAGACACCTTTGCCTGCAAGCCCACCTAGATTTCTCCGCCTGGCTCTGCGACCCACCCCGTACCCCAGTCCTTGATTTTCTGCTCCAGGCACACATGGGAAGAGCTGGCAGGGGCCCCATCCTGGCCAGGCCAGGAGTCAAATTGGCTCACCCAAGGAACTGCCTCAGAAACTCGGCCCTTCCTGGGAAACACCCTTATGCTGCTGCAGGAAGGGCTAGGGGCCAAACCTCCCAGGAATCAAAGCTCCTTTTCAGTTGTTTAGACTTAGCTCCTCAATGACTCACTGTTTGGGCTCTGATGACCCAGGCCAGGAGCCAGGGGCTGCCAGGAGGGGCCCTTGTTAAAATCAAAAGGCAGTGGTGAGCCACAGGGAGCCCCCTCTTTGGAGCCCATGACTCACAGCTGCTGGGTGATCCTGGCCAGGTACACGCACCTCCCTGGCCCTTCCCCACCACCTAGCCTCATGAGGTGGGGGAGGGGGTGTGAGTTCCCAGAGGATCGGGAGCAGGAAATGGGAGGGGTGCGAGGCAAGCCTGAACCCCAGCTCGGCCAGTGTTCACCCGGCCTTACCTTGCATTAAAAACTTTTAATCCCAAATCGTTGGCCAAGATCCTGTCACCCAGATGTCTCTTCCCCTCCGCAGGTGGCAGCCGCCCCGGGCCTGGACCCCTGACCTGCACCCCCCAACCACAGCGCCACAGATCTTGTCGGGAAGTCCTTCCCATCTGCAGGCGTGAGACTCAGACTCTGCACCAAACCAGCTACTGAGCGGCTGGCCTTCTGCCTGGGGTCAGTCTCACATGGCAACTTTCCTCTAAAGGCATTTTCCTCCATTAAAATAGAAAAAAAAAAGTGAAAAGCATATGTATGACCGCATTGGTAGGAAGGCAAATATAATCTAGGCTATGTTATAGTCATTCTGATTTTAAAGAAATTCATGCATTTTGGGAGCCCTTAAAACTACCATGCATGCTAGGCACCAGCCTTACTAGAAGCATGAGGTAGGCCCTTTAAACTGTCTGGGCCCATATTCTGGCTCACTGTGGACTCAGTTTACCTCTCTGTAAAGTGGGGATGATTGGAGCAGCAGCATCATGGGGCTCTTTGAAGCCTCCTTGAGATCTTGCCTAAGAAGGGTTTTTGGCACCATCCTGGCCATAAAAGGGGCTTCAGAGGGGGCAAGCTGCCTGGTGGCATTTAAGCTTCCCATCCTGCCAGGAAGGAGGCAAGCTGGGATGCCTTCCGTCCCCATAATACAGACAGGAAAACTAAGGAGACGAGCAAGGCAAAGGACCTGCCTAAGTGGTGGAGCAGGACCACGAGGCTGCAGATCAGGCAGCTCCCAGGTGCTGCACTGACGGAAATCGCTGGTCAAGTTACCCCCACTCCAGATCAGGAACAGGGAGGGCAGGGCACGAGGAATCCCAGGCCAGGACAGGGGGTATCTTGCTTCCCCTTCTGCCGCCGTGGACTCAGGGGTGTGGGCAGCAACCAGCCCACGAGGCCATGGCGCACCTGTGACTGGTGGGACTTTGCAATCTCCTAGCACAACAGAGCTGGACCCTCCTTCCCATCCCCCGGCCCCTCCCGACCTCTAGCCAAGCTCTGAAGCCTGGCCTCTGTGTTCTGACCTAACCATGGGGACGGCAGCTCATGCTGGGAGACAAGCTGGGCCAGGGGGTACTGTCTCCCCAACCCATTCCCTAAGATAACATCAAAAGGATGGAAGTTTCCAGTCCATGCTGGAATGTGGGTTTTCCAGCTGACTCAGACAGAGTCTATTTCTATGGCTATACACTACACCACTGCCTGGGGATCTAGGGAGACAGAAGTCACATCTGGGAGCATTTTCACTGCTTGTCAAACAAGCAGGGGCCTGCCCAGGAAAGAACAATGAAGAAAAATCCCTAAGCTCAGCTGGCTGAGCTCCCAGCCTCTGGCCTATTCGATCTTGGACAAATGGCCCTCCAGGTCCCCAGGGTCCTGCCTCCTGGTCAAGCTACACTCAGCGCTCTCCTACTGGGTAACACGGAGCAGGGGACACGGAGCAGGGGACACGGAGCAGGGGACAGGGAGCAGAGGGCTTGCTGCAGTAGCTAACGGCATGGAAACAGGACAGACTTGGCCATGTGGACATCAGTTTCTCAGCTTCTCGGGGCCTCAGTTGCTGCATCAGTAAAATGGGGGTGAGAAAAAGATGCCACGAATGAGAAGACTTTGGTACAGCCCCTAGCTCACAGCCCAGCCGGTGAGAGCTAGCACCATGGTTTTTGGAAAGGGGTAGGTGAAGGGAGAGGCAGGGAAAAGAGAGAGCCACAGACTGCTCCCCAAAACCCCTTGGGAACCAAGTCCATAGGCCCCCGGCTGGCCCCTCCCCTGGGGAATTGACCAAAGACCTGGAAGTATAGTTGCATCACTGCACATTCGGGGGTTAATGATGGGGAGTGGACAGGACCCAGTATTTAACTAATTGGGGAGGTGCCCTGAGATCAGAAGCACCCCACTCACTTCCTTCTCCCGCAGCCCAGCTCCTCTGCCCCCTGTTCACCTCCCCTCCCCTCAGGATGAAGCCTCCCCCTCTTCTGACCTTCCTCTGTCTCCTGGGTAAGTGACCTATGTGACCTTCTCTCTTCTCCTCCCCAGCTGGGAACCGAGAACTCCCTGGAGGTCCTGGAACCAGGCTCTAGGGAAGTTGTGGGGGGTCAACTCTAGGCCAGTTGTGCCTTGAAGCAGCACAGGCCAGGGAAGAAGGGACGGGTAGGGGGAGGGAATGCAGCCTGGGCGGCCTAGGAGGGCACAGGAAAGGGGCTAGTGGGGGCCCACGGTAACACAGATGAGATTCCTGCCCCCTGCGCTCCACGTCTTCCCCATGAGCTTCCATTTTGGGCTCCAGCCTGCCTGGATGGACAAACCCCTGCTGCTGTATCAGCAGGATCTGAAGGCATTCGGGAAAGCCCAGGTGGTCATGAAGCCAATCCAGTGGCATCTGATGGGACTTGGTGGGGACAGAATGCTCTGAAACCTGGGGAAATGATCAGGACCCACTGGGAGACATTTGGGGGCACAGTGGGGGACAAGCAGGAGGATGAGTGGGTGGTAGTCTGGAGATGAGGGAGGAGGGAGTGAGGACCCCTGGGTGCGTTGTCACAGTGGGGTGAGCACTAGGGATCGAGGTGGGATGGACGGTGTGGGAATATCATTACCGGATGGCGTCATTGTTGGGAGCAAGGTGCGTGGTGAGGTGGGCTGGACGATCTGGAGGTATCTGACTCAGATTTAAGGGGATGTGAGGGAAGCTGGCTGCAGAGGGCAGGGCCCTGATGGGTCTGCCCGCCTCTGCCCTCCATCCCCACAGTGGCCCTGGCCAGCGGGAACCTGGTCCAGTTTGGGGTGATGATCGAGAGGATGACGGGGAAGCCAGCGCTGCAGTACAATGACTACGGCTGCTACTGCGGCGTCGGGGGCTCCCACTGGCCCGTGGACCAGACGGACTGGTGAGCAGATGGCCCTACCGGGGGACCTCCCGGGGGTGGGGAGGAGCTGGGACACCCTGCAAGTGGAGGCTGACCTTTCCTTGGAGCCCTGGGCCCCCCGGCAGCCCCTGGTCCACCCCAGCTTGGCTCCTGGGCCCCTCTAGACTGACCGTGACCCTTCCAGGTGCTGCCATGCCCATGACTGCTGCTACGGGCGTCTGGAGAAGATGGGCTGTGAACCCAAGCTGGAAAGGTATCTCTTCTCTGCCAGCAGGAACAACATCTTCTGCGGTAAGCGAACAGCTCTGGAATGCTCCAGACCCCAGGTTGGATGGGGGAGGGTAGCTTCAGACAGGAGCCCCCTCCTGATGGCGGCCCCTGCTTCCTCGTCAGGGCCGGACCCTGGGCTAGAGGGATGGGTGGGGTGGGTCTTCCATCATCAGGGCATTGTAGAGAAAGACTGGGCTACCCCCCTCCTGACTGGTATCCAGTCTAAAGATCCCAGGGCCTGTGGGCTCCTGCCCTGGCTCCAGGCCTTCTCCCCACCAGAAAACCCCCAGCTCCAGCCTGGGAAGGAGGCACAAAGGAGGCTGAGCTGAGCCATGCCCAGAGGAGCTATACCCACACACCCTCTCCAGGGCCTGGGCAGCAAGGTTCAGAGCAATGTCCCCAGGACAGAGCCTCGAGGGCACAGTCCCAGACCGAGCTAGAGCTACGTTTGGGACAGCAGACCCCATTGTCGAAGGCTGACTCCCTCTGGTGGGGCTCTCAGGCTGGACCTATTTGCTCAGCTTTGCCAGATCCAATGCCCACTTGAGGATTAGTTTTCCTCTGGTCCCCAGCCCCATGGAAGCCTCCCAGACCAGGTGGCAGTGTGGAGGGAGCCCAGATCCAAGCATCAAGCCTCCCCGCTGCAAAGCCAGAGCCGCCTAGAGGGAGGGCGGGGCTGAGTGAGGGGGTGGCCGAAGAACCCAGAAGAGTCAAAGAAGACAGCTCAGATCTCTAAGGTCTGTCCTGGGGGCAGGGTGGGCAGAGCCAGGACCAGAACCACTGGAGGCAGATTTAGCTCAGTCTCTTGCTCCCACAGCCATCTATCTACACAACAAGGCAGGGTTATGCAAGGTAGGAACGAGTCACCTGTCTGGAATGGCACTGAGGGCATGATTGAGGAGAAGTGTCAGGAGGACAGGGTCAGAGGATCAGGGCTTCACTTTCTCCCCCACTGGGTGACTTTGGGCAAGAGATGTGACCTCTCAAAGCCTCTGTTTCCTCATCTATAAAATGGAGCCAGTCACACTCCCTTTCCCAGCTTAATCAGGCTCCTAGCAAGAACCACCCAAAAGAACCCATGCAGCCGATAAACCCCTGAATTTTGCTGGAATAGCAGATGTGGGCAGAACCCTGGTGGGAAGTGGAGGCTGACCTTTGAGAGGAAAAAGAGGAGCCCTGGACATTTCTGTGAGATGTATTCATGGGAACAGGGAGGAGCCAGAGCTGCCGAGGGCCAACAGAGGCCGTGGAGAGAAGGGGAGGCCCTGGGACCCCGCTGTTTAGAGAACCGAAGCCGGCTCTACCCCAGGCCAGGTGTGAGCACACACATAGAGAGGGGGCCTGAAGACAAATGCCAGAAAATCAGGCTCTGTCCCCTCGAATGGAGACAGCCCCAGGGCCCGAGCAAGCCCCGAGCTTCGGTGCCAACAGGCTCCAGTCTGGGCCCAGGCTGCTCCGGAACGCAAAGGCCACCTGGGACTGAGTCGTTGTCATTTCTTGCTCCCCTGTCAGCTCGCTGGCTGCCCTCCAGCACCAGCCATGGCTCCCACAGGGAAGGGGTTGTCTAGAAATCTGTCCTGGGGCTGGAACAGGTGCATTAGAGACCCAGACGGCTGACCAGAGGGCCAGGGTGGGGGTGGGTGGTGCATGGGCATGGGAGAGGAAGGCAGAACAGCTAGGACAGATGTCCCCCAGCTTCCCAGTGTCCTGGGAGTCCCCCCAGACACCCCCCAGGGCCCTGCCCCCCCCACACCCAAAACACCCCCGTGGCTGTGGGCTCCCAGCAGAATGGGACAGAGAACGCAGACCTCAGAGAGCGGGAGGCTCAAGCCCTAGGGTCCCTGACTCACCTTGTCCCATCAGCCGGCCGAACCATCTGCCAGCGTCAGACCTGCGAGTGTGACCGGACTGCCGCCCTCTGCTTCCGCCGGAACCTGGGCACCTACAACCGCAACTTCGTGCGCTATCCCAACGCACTGTGCAGCGGCCCCACACCGCCCTGCTAGGGCCAGGCCCACCTCTGCACTGGGCCTCGCCTCCAGTGGCCCTGGCCTGGGCAGCACTGACACCAAAGGCCCTCCCTCCAGAAAGTCCTTTCTCACACCCACCCCCCACCCCCGCCCCCGAGAGCTCCCAGACTGTGGCCTGGACCATTTCTGGTCCTCCTAGGAAGAGTCAAGGGACCCTCTAGCACCCAGAAGATTCTATAACTCAGCCCTGAGATCCCCGTTCCCTCTCCTAAGTAAGTGAATAATGTCCTATGATTCTAATATCTTCTGATCCCCAGATTCTACCATTATAGGATTTCATTAGTCTACAGTTTCTTTCATTCACTTTTTTTTTTCTTCCGAGTCTCTACCCTGTGCCAGCAATGTGCTAAGCACTGGGAATGCGGCAGGAACCAATGGGACACGGTGACCTCCCCGGGTAATTCTAACATTCTGTCCTTTCCATTTCCCCTTATAGTAAGTTTTTGTGATTCTCCTTTTCTAACATTCTACAACCTTATGCAAGACAGTAATGGCGATATCCAGAAGGAATAGATCTGGCCATATGGTGTCATGTGAGAAGCATGAAAAATACCAACCTAAAAATATTGTCCCCACCATGTCAGCAGGCCTCAAATCCCTCCGATTAGCAGAATGGCTAAGTGTGAAAAAAAAGCTCCAGAATCATCCAAACCCCTCCTTTGACCGAAAGGCGGCCAGGGGACAGAGAGGGGACGTTCTACCTGCAGGGGTGTCTTCACTCCCAGCCAGCATGCCTCTGTTTCTTCACACGTTGGTATCATCCAGTGACACCCTGCATGGCCACGTATGGCCATGTCAACGTAACCCTCCGGTTGTCATCTTGGAGAGCCCAGAGTGCCCAGAGAAGATCCACTGAGAGCATGCCCAGGCCGGGTCAGGCTTCTGATATGGGGGAGGCGGGGGGAGGAAAGATGTCAGCCTCCAGCATCTAACTCTGGAGCCACGAAGATTTTAAGGCACTGAAGGTTCCCCCCAGGTGGGATGCGGCCAACCCTGGAAGCAAGGTACGTCAGCAAAGTCTACTCCTCACTATGGACAGAATTATCTCTACTCTCTACAGTATGGTGATAAAGCCTGCCAGGACTGGGATGAGCCCATTCAATGAGACAAGCATGGGACAAGGTATTACACAGAAGGGACCGAGCTCACAGCAGACACGCAATAAATGTTCATGCCGTTTGTCATTTTCATGGCGCGTGTGCTACTTTCTGGACTTTGAGGGCAGGAAAGAGCGAGAAAATGTCAGAGGGATGATCGTCATAAACTTTGAAAGGTGAAGATATTCTGTGTTAGCAAAAACAAAGGGGGGGGAGGTGGTGAGCGCGCTTTGCCACTTTGAATGATGCTGGTCCCCTGCAAGGAGTCACAGGAGGATCAGGTCTTAAGAGCAACACTGGGACTGGGGAGGCGAGCGAGCGCGTGTGTTGGGAAGAGTGGTCCTGAGGCGCCCTCTGGTGTCCACTTGGTTTAACGCTACAAGGAGGAAACCTAAATTCAGCTCCTACCGGATTTCCCTTCATCAGGGGACAAAGTAGCTTCTGGGCGGGTGAAATGGGTCCCTCGGCATCATCAATAATATGCTGAGAAAAACCACAAAGCCCTTACAGACATCTTAGAATGCTAGATGTCACTGCATAAGCGAGGCACACGGGCAGAGGGAGCTGGCGTGGGGAGATGGAGAGAGGTTACGCTCTGGGTGCGATGGGTGTGAGGCAGCAACGGGACGGCCCCCAGTGCATCCGACAGGTGTGCAGCCATCCGGCAGAGTGAAAACTGGAACTTACGAACTAGACCCGTGCGGTCCATTTCCCCAGTGATCCGTAACCGTTCGCGGAATGAATCAATGGGTCTGGACTCCGTGTACGTGTCTGTGGTACGCACATTCATCACCAGGTGCACACTTGCAGCAATGACAAAAAATCCCTGAACTTGAGGTCACACAGTTTCCAGGTCAAGACCTCTCTGCTCAGCCAGTTAGCCACGATGCCTCTGTTCCAGACCTGCGGCTCTGTGCAGCCCGTGGACACCAGCAACAGCATCCTCCGGGAGCTTGTCAGAAATGCAGGATCTCGGGGCGCCTGGGTGGCTCAGTGGGTTAAAGCCTCTGCTTTCGGCTCAGGTCATGATCCCAGGGTCCTGGGATCGAGCCCTGCATCGGGTTCTCTGCTCAGCGGGGAGCCTGCTTCCTCCTCTCTCTCTGCCTGCCTCTCTGCCTACTTGTGATCTCTGTCTGTCAAATAAATAAAAAATCTTTAAAAAAAAAAAAAAAAAAAGAAATGCAGGATCTCAGACCTGACCCCAGGCCCACAGAGGCAAAACATGTAGGTTAACAAGACACCCCCTTACCCCGAGTGACTTGTGTGGCCATTAAAACCCAAAACACCCGGACACGGGGCCCACTGGAACAAGGCGGGCTGGTTGTGGCAAGGTTTGAATGAGTTAGCGTTTGTGAAAGTGCAGAACAATGCCTAGCACATAATAAGCGTTCGTGTTCTGTGAATGAATGACAGCCATAATGATAGCTGACACTTTAACAAGTCTTGGCACTTCTAAATGTTGTTTATTAAAGCACTGTTCTAAGTGCTTTGTGTTTAGTAGTTCACTGAATGAACGAAGGAACGCATGAGGCCTGGGGGCTACCTCAAGGCTGGGGGCAGGACCCTGTTACCTGAATGTTCTTCATAAATGGCCTCTCCAATTTTGATGACACGATTTGGATTGATCTGCTTTGTTCCACTTAACCCCTAACACAAGCTATTCACGCAATGCTTGATCAAGTAACTTGCTGAGTAAGTGATGAGAAATCAAAGCAGATTGGAGTTTCCGATTAGGATTTCACCAGACCTCCATCTGCTTCTTTGGGATTCTTCGTGGTGTCACTGCTGGAGATTTGAACCTCCGGTAAGTGTGTACATGTGTGCACCGGCGACACGGCTGGTCCTTCGCTGAATGCCAGAGATAGAGACATATCAGATGTGGCCAACCTGCAGATAGACACCTTATTCTATACTAGTGTTTTCCTAGAGCAAGACTAGACCAGCAGGACCTCCTTCTTCCAGCCGGTCACCATCCGAGGCTGGCTTCCTCTTCCCCCAGTTTGATTCCCATCATGTGGCTCCCTCCTCTGCCCCGGAACCATCAGTAGCTCCCACTGTCCACCAACCTGTGGTGTTCAGATGTGGCATCATCTAATTTTCCAGCCTCGGTGATCCAGCCGTATATCTAGTTCTTTATAGCGCACCATCATCATGAACAGTCCCAGAACCTGACCCCACCCACCGCCTTTCAGCCTTCCCACCTCCGTACAGAGCTGTCTTCAGCCTGGAAGCTTCCCTGTTCACATGTGAAAATCTGCACACTTGAGGCATATCTTAGATGCCACCTTCTCTGTGATGCTTTTCCAGCTGGGGATTTCACTCTCCTCTGAAATGCCAGGCAACGTGTTGGCACCTTTCCTGGTCCACTTACGCCCCATCATCGGGGTCCTTGTCTGGGGTTCCTATGCGGTGGAGGTAGACTGCTCTAGATTCAAATCCTGCTGCCCGTCTGTGATCGTGGGCCTGTTACGTCTTCCTCGTGTGTAAAATGGGGATGGAATCATCAGGCTCACAGAGGGGTTGAAAGGTTTAAGTGAGACAATGTGTTCAGAGTGCGTGGAGCATTTCAGAAGCTCCAACCCGGCCAAGCCGCTCTAGGCATTTTTGCCTCCCCTACCGCACCCATCACAGTACACGCTAGGTAAGTATCTGTTCGGTTGAATTCACGGACACATGATAATCGGAATTATTTTAGGGAAGTGGCAGCAGGCACAGGATAAATTCTATGCTCATTTATTCGAAGAGCCCTGGAGCTCACTACTCTGAGTGCTCATCGATCTTAAGCGGAGACATCTGAAAATCATTCACTGTCAGTGCCCCGAGCAGAGGTCCAACAGAGGAAACACCTGGCCAGAGAGCATGCGCAGCTCCGTTCCCAGAGGGCGGCAACCTGTGCAGAGATCCAAAGTCAAAATGCACCCAGGGGTCAACTCCCAACACCACTGAACAGTTAGGATGGGCGAAGTCCACCTCATCTCGGGGAGTCACGCGGCAAGCACGGCCTTGGTCTTTCGGTAGCAAAAGCCACAGGACACATGCTTGAAGACGTGCCCAGTCTGGGTGCCTGGGTGGCTCAGTCACCCAGTGTCTGCCTTTGGCTCAGGTCGTGATCCTGGAGTGCCAGGATCGAGTCTCACATTGGGCTCCCCGCTCAGCAGGGGCTCTGCTTCTCCCTCTGCCTCTGCTCCTTCTCCTGCTCATTCTCTCTCTCTCTCTAATAAATAAATAAAATCTTAACAACAACAACAAAAAGTGCCCAGTCTTTCCCCAAACAAACTGTATATCCTTAATAAACTCTGTCCTCAGAACATGCGATAACCCCCTGTAGGGTCTCCCTCTCTCCCCTTTCGGCCCAGGCCAAATGTCGCTTCCTCCACCAAGCCTCGATTTCCCTCTGAGTTCACGGTCCTCCTAGTATAGGATCTCCTTTCACATCGTGTGTATGTCCCCTTTCACTCCTGGAAACTTGGAGGACAGGGTCCATGCCTGATTCTATGCCCAGAAATAAGAACCGCTGGACCATACAGGTCCAGTAAACGCAGGATGGACTCTTGGATGCTTGGATGGATGAAAAAATTGAATAAAAGTGGGAGGACCTTGAGGTACCGAAGTCACTCTGCCATAGGGAGGTTCAGACAAGTTTCTCCAGGGAGGGAAGTTTTCCTTCTGCCAAGCCGGTACCTATGAAGTGGCGAGATTGGTCCCGGCCCCTTACGAACAAACAAGTTCTCAATCGCTGAGTCACTGTGATCCAAGTGCCCACGTTGTCCAGCAGCCTAGCCAAAACCCACACTGGCACAGAGCATCCTATGACCAATTTTTATTGTATCTCAAGGCACATCTCCGCCTTCCAAGCATTGGGGCACGTGTAAAGGTTCGCGGGGCGACGAGTAAATAACAAACTTTAAACCTGGGTTTCCAAACCAGCTTTCTCCTAGGCAACCATGAAGTTACCGAAAAGGGACACATATCAGCCACTGTCCCCCTTGTGGTATTTCAGTCTTTGGCATCCTACTGTCATTCACCCTGAGTGAGCACTGCTGTATAGCCTGGAGGAAAATGTAAACAGCAAACTTCCTATACTCTGATCATTCCCTACTTGGCCCGAGAACATTTTAACCTCACAGGCTCAGCCAGCCTCGTAGACAGGACCTCACGGGTCACCTGGGCCCTGGCAGGAAGCCCCTGGACCCCCGCCTGAGCTAGCAGGTGGTGCCTTGGTCTCCAGTGAATCACTGCCAGCTGGAATGGAGGCCAGGGACAGTATCCAGCTGAGGGAGCACCTGAATCAGGACTTCGCTTTGATTCTAGCAGGAGCTTTCAGAAAGATCCTCAATTGGGTTGACAGGATCCGGACCCCAGGCCTCACGGACTCAGGAATGTGCGCCCAGAGGTCTCTCAGTCATGGACGGAGGCGAAAATCACTCAAGGATCGTGACCATGGGGAAATGTCTGTGCCAGTGGCCACATTTCCTTTCATGCAGGGTGCTACTGGATACTTTCTGGCATCAAGATACTGTGGAGCCAATTTGAGTACAAAATTAGAAAGAAAGAGTGGGAGTCTCGAGGCCAAAATTCCCAGGATGTGGCAAGGCCCAATGAGATTGCACCGGCCTTGACCACGTGATTGGCCAGAGCCTTCGTGTGGGTTGGCCCCTGTGACCCCCTGGAGACTTCCCTACCTACTGGTTTTCTGCAGCTGCTTTTCTCCCTGCCCTGTCCCCTGCTGAGGACCTCTCCAGGTGTCTGTGCTCCAGTCACAGCTGCCCACGTGTCTGGTGGGCTTGGCTTCCTCCTAGCATGGGTCAAACCAACCCTTAGAGCTCTACAGTGGCAGCCAACAGAAGCTGCTCCGTATTTAGACAACTCCAAATTCTCAGAGATATTCCTAGGTATCCACCCACCGTCAGCGCCCCATCCTTCAGGGCGGCTCTGCCATCGAGTGCGGTGGTGGCACCCACCTGTACCGAAGCTCATCAGCTCCTCCAAGCCTGGTGAGAACCCAAATGACCGTGCCCTCCCTCTTCCATGCCAAGGCCTCTAAAAAGGCCACTTGCTGGCATGCTCTCCCAGTCTCACGCACTCAAACGGTGGTCCCGCTGGCGAAAACAACGCGAAGCTTTGTCTTTAAACTAGAATTTATTGGTATACAAAACTCCATTTCATAGATAAAGTGGCACATCTTTGCAGCTTCTATTGCACCAAGTATGGAAGATTAAAACACACAAAAAAGAAACATTTGGTTTTGAAGACACTGCAAATAGCCAAGTACAGTACTTTGGTAAATAAAAATAAAATGGTTCAGATGAACACAATCTGTGAAAAGAAACCACCGAGAGGAAATGAACTATGGACATCAGACAATGGTCACATTTCTCCCCGTCAAGCTCCAGAGATAAGGCAAGACTTGCTAAGTCTAAGGATTGTGACCCCATGGAGGTCTTAAGTATCTCCAGACTGAAGCTAGGACAAGTATAGTGCAATTAGAAAAAAGAGATGGTTCCCGAGCCTGCGAAGGCCCGTGTTCCCCAGAGACACACCTGTGCTCTTTCCCGGGGGTTCACACCCTCTGGCACCTCTGCGCCAGCAAGAGGAACACGCAGGGCTTGAGTCTAACTCCCAGCTCCTTCCATCTTCTCACTGAGCTCGGTGGTCCTGGAGCTTGCTGGAAGGGTGGCTGGGGAGGCCGAGGGCCCTCCTGCCGTGGAAAATGAACAATGAGGGTGGGAACATGGCGGACAGCCCCACAATAGTGTTCTTCAAGTTTTGGTCAAGGGATGTGCCAGGGGCTCAAACCACAGGCTGAGGTTTCTGACTGAGCCCCAGTGACTGTCCCGGACGGCTGGCCACGGGGGCCTGCTGGCTGCTAACGTGCGCAGGGGTAGGGGCAGCCCTCACATGCTTCATCCAGGGATGGTCGCCCACCTGACGACAGGCACAGGGAGTAGCAGCCGTTCTGGAACACGGGGCTGCCCTGCTGGAAACTGAGCCACCGCGCAGAAGTTCGTGCTTTACAGAAACGTTCTTCACGACTGCAGCCCCTTCTCCGGTAACTCTGCAAGGACTCTAACCATTTTAACCAAGCTACAAAGCACCCCTAACTAGCAGAGAGAGACTAGTAAGCTTAGAAGACATGGCTAAGAGCCTGAGGTCACCAGGAGCATCACCTGGGGCCTGAGCAGAGCGAGGCAGCCCGCAGGCCCATCAATTCCCCGGGGGCCGGGCCCTGTGAGGGGCGGGGGGGTGTCACCACCTCCGCCTCATTCCAGTTACTCATTCTCCCTCTAGTATATGGCAGCAGATTTCCCTAAACACGTCATCTAGAAGACCTTCGCTTCAGTGTCAGCAGAAAAACACAATCTGCTTTAGAGTCAGGAAAACACAGGTCGTAAAAAAGTGCCATTATTCAATGACCTCCGAACAACTGTCGGAAGGCCCCAGAGTCTCAGCCACGCCTGCTCTGAACGCGGAGGTGGACAGTGAAGACTGAAAACGGGAGAACAGCAGCAGACTCTGAATCTAGACGTTTGCTACAGACAGACAGAGCCTTGAGGTAAAAAGGTAAAAAGGTGAAGAGCCACGTGTCTGCCCAAAATGGGAGTCAGCGACGGCCCCAGATGTGACCCACGGAGACCAAGCGCTCCATTTTCTTCCTTTGACTCAGGGAGACCGTTAGTCAGCGTGGACTAGAAATCCCAGTTTCCGGGAACCGACTGCACGTTCGAGCGGACCATTTCACAGAAGTAAACTGACAGCATTCTACGTAGACCCAGTAAAACCCGGGCAGAGTCTGAAGTTTCTCAGAATGAGAGAAACTGCACATCGACGACAGGGACTCACCACGAGGACAGTTCAGCGCCGAAGTCCCTCGATGCCGACCTACTTAACGAGTGAGCGGCTCTCCCCGACGTCACGGGGCCCCCCTCGCCCAGGACTGTGTCATTTCACATTGTAAATGCCAGGGAGAGGAGGCAGGGCGCTACCGATGACCAACTTGAAGGTTCCCGTGACGCCCACTAGAGCCGCCCCGCAAGGGAGACCCCACTTCACAAGCCCTCGGGATCAAAACAGGTTTGGAAGTGTTTTCAGAGCTTATAAAAGAAAATACAGACAACCACCTCCGCTGATATCGAAGATCTTGCTTTCTGCCACCATCCCTCAAGCAGGCTATGCTCCAGAAAGCATATGTGCGCGCTACGGAAAATTACACGTGCATACGCGTTCTCTCGAACACCTCCTGATGGCAACTATGTGATTTAGAAGGTGTGGTTCTAGGTTGCTTGAATACATCTACCTCTCTAGTACAAAGCTGTTGCCACTAAAATTTTATGTATTTTGACCTTTAGAAAATCTTATTTTAAAATCCATAAAACCTTTATATACAGTTTCTAAGACGAATAAGCAGCTACAGACCACTGCCCCATCCCCTTCTCCTGACCTCACTAAAGGCTCCCGAGACAGCCCCAGGTAACGTTAACTTCTAACGACCAAGATGCAGCCCAGAGGCTCAGTAAGCAACACGCGCCTCCTAACGTGGGGTGCACGTGAGTCACCGCGCTGGGGATGAGAGTTCCAACAACAGTCAGCCCAGAGCCAAACACCCCGGGCCTCCACGCTGGCCGCCAATAAAGTAACTTTCAAGTGCCTACGAGGCAACCAGGTGCGCGGACCCGCCTACCTCATCCCTCAGCGACACTGAGGCAGGAAAGCCGCAACTCACACGCTTAGCGCGAGATCACTAAAGTCGAATACGTGTACCCACTCCTAATAACTAACGTTTTAAACGCAGACCAATTTTAACTGCAAAACTATGAAATGGTAGTAAGAGAAAATTCCCGAAGCCAGATTAGTTTTTAAAACCACTGTTATCTTACCCCAGAAATGCTGAAGTCTATTATCAGAATTTGGTAATTTGTTAACAAGCGTGCCCAATATTCCTTAATAACTTCTTAGCAGCTTCTAGTTAATCTTCTAAAACCCAACAGGGCCCAAGGCCACCTTCACTAACCAGGTAAATAGAGCAATTCTATTGCTCCTGACGGGGGTATCCCTTATGGTTATTTCAGATTCCTAATCCTGCTGAGTTTCCAAAACCACATCTTGACCTTCCTGAGAGGATCTGGTCTCTTGCCCTCTAGGCCTACCGGACGGACGAGAAAGAGTGCTCGCTCAGGAAAGATCAACCACAGTCAGGAAAGTGTCCAGAGTCAAAAGCCAAGAGGACGATCGATCCGTTAAGCACTGGATCTCACTCCCTTGGAAACAGAAGGCATCAGAGCCCCTGCACCCGCGGGGACTGAGCACAAGAGCCTCAGACTCAGGACTCCACGATGTGCAAAGAAATCATGCTCGGCACTTTCCAAATCTGCTGACTATTACAGAGCCCTGTACCAGGAAGAAGCCCAAATTGCAATGGCCTAAGAGCAGTTCCAAGAAACCACAGGTGCTCCAACTACAAAAAGTCACCAAAGTCAACAAACAAAAAATTAAAACACATCATTAAAACTGAAGAAAGCAAATCATCTGCTGATAAAAGCAATTCAGTGAATCCAGGCCCAGCCCAGACAATGGTACATCCATTCAGTCAAAAGGTTTTTATTGTTTTCCCTTGTCCTTGGAACAGTTATAATTTTGAAATCTGAGGTGGAGAAGTAACTAATTTACCTTCATTTGGCAGAATTTATCTGTCCAAATACGGGGTCCCCAAAAGGCCAAGACTGTCCACAACTGTCCAGTTCATACGTTCTAGGTTAAAAGTTCACACCCACCTACCAGTCTTAGGAATGACCCCTCTCCACCTCCCAAATCCATGTCAGAACTGTGGAGTCATTCCATGGCCTCTGTCCTGTTGGGCTAACCTGAGTCCCTGACAAGTGCTAAAGTGCGGAAGAATTTTTCCGACATCAAAATCCCAGATAGGGCTGGAACAGAAAGAAAGAAATGCAGCATTTTATGGGATTCCATTTTCACAACATTAAGAAAACTGAGCATTAGGTCAAACTACTTCTCTGAAGGTATCTAAGTCTAGAACAGTGAAGAAGAAAACAGTTAATTATTTAAAAGGTGAACCTGAAAAGCTTTAGTTATTCTTCCAGACCTCTGCCCACACAAAATCAAGTAACTCCTTAGAGTCTCTGCAGACAAAGACTGGACTCTCTTCATTTCTCCCTTTATAACCCTGGGTTATGCTCTCCATACGATCAGAAGCTCAGGATTACCTCATAAGCAGTAACATGCCACCTTCTCTTTGTCAAGAAACAAGTACCAAAACCTCAACACCACTACCACTTTTCCAGCAAAGTCCGGGCCTAATCAGCATCGGGCGCGTTTCTGAGAAGGCGTGCGCACAAGCAAACTCAGCACCTGCATCCCACCTGAAACAGCCTCAGAGTCAGGAAGGAGAGAAACGTAGCTGTTGAATTTCCACCCTGACTACAGGCCGCAACCCTCATATCCTATTACTTTGGGAAAAATACTTCCTGAATTAATTTCTGATTAACTTGGACTAGTAGAAAATTAAATCTAAACATGTTCCTGAGTTGAAGACTGTTTACAAACTATCCCATATGTGAATATCAGCTTGAAAATGAAAGGAAAACAAAGGAAACTTGTTGTTCTGAATTTCTAGCAACTAATCTAAACTACTTCATGAACAATTACAGCAAAACTCACCCCAAGTGCTCAGGAAAAGTCCCAGAGTCACTGAACTCTGATTTTCCAAGGCAAATAAAACCACACCTAAAAGGTTTTTGCCCGAACTAACTATCCAACCCTAGGACTCGAAGTTTTAATTGCAGAACATGAATGGCTTCACTGAACGTTCATCAGACAGAACACACCACTAACAAAAGTCTGAGCAAAACAGAGGCAGCCTGAAAGGAGACTAACTCAGTGTACGAGCTTGTGTGTGAGTCTGGGGGCTTGCACGTCACTTTGTGAGAGGTCGGCCTCCCTGGGGAGCCTGCTATGCGGCGCTCCTTTTCCATCCGCTCCTCGCAGCTCCCAGAAGGCCAGAGAGTCAGATGTTGAGAGCGGCAAAGGTCTTCACCAAGGTGACCTGCGTGTTCGCATCCGCTTCACTTCGGCTGCTGTCCCTGTGGCCGCTCCTGCTCTCCAGGGCCTTGTGACGGTGCCTCTCCTCTTGTCGCTTCTTCTTCTCCAGTCGCTGCTGCTCCCGCCTCTGTCTGCTGGTGACCTGAAAGAGAAGGCCGCGTGAGCTGCCCGCACAGCGGACTCAGGTGGCACCTGCCGAGGGGACACATGGGGCACGGACAGATCCAAGGGTCATGGGCTGCTTCTCAGCGAGAACAGAGAAAACCCACCTAACAGACCAGAAGTGATGTCTTTCCCATCACAGCTCCAATTTACATTTAAATTTCTATCTCCTTGCTGAGCTAGCAAAAGAAATAAATTCCATTCTTCTCAAAATCCAATACACAATGACCTAAGAAACATGAACCCCAGTCCTGCACGACATAATGCTCAAACATGCCAGAGGGCCCCTGTCTCTACATAATTTAATGCCCCAGTAACCATAATAAAACCCTCAGCAGCTTTTACTGCATTTTTACCACTGCCTGTGGCTTTTGACATTATGCTGCATTTGGGGCTCAGAACTGCTTGGTGAAAAATCTTTAAAAGGAATTCCCAATTCCGTAAAAGCAATGGTACCATATACTACTTGCAGGAGTCAGGGGCGGGTAGAGAGACAGACAACCCTTCCAGGAAACATCTGACAATTTATCAAAAAGCCTTAAAAAGATTCAAATGTCCATACCCTTTAACCTATCCATTCCTCTTCTGGGACTCTAGCCACACAAAAAACTAATGTAAAATACAAAGATTTACACACAAAGTTCTTCAGTGAAGATGACGGCATTTATGGTATAATACGGGTTAACCGGGCAGCACCTGGACGCACAGGAACACTGGGCGGGGAGGGAGGCTGTATGTGTGTACACAGAGCAGCACAGCCGGGCCCACCTCTATTCGTCACTGCACGCAGCAAACTGGACAAGCAAGGTTCTCATTCTGCTTCTCGATGCCCCCTTATGCACTTCCCATTTTTTCTGCAATAACTACTTTCAAACCACCAGAAAACAATGACGCACTAAGATGAGCTCCCAGTTCCCACCACTGCCACTGAATCACCGCCGCCCACCACTGGCCCTTGCGAGCCCATCTTTCATACCTTTGGGAGCTGGTTTTTATTTGCTTTGTTTTCTTCACTAGGGCTGGCCCGCTCTTTATTGTTGTCAGTTCTGCCTTCATTTAAGCCCTGATTTCCAAAGAGCCTGGTGCCACTGCTGCCCTCCTCCCATAAAGGGCCACATGGCTTCAGACTTTGGCCGCTGGACTCAAGGTTCTCCTCTGCATCTTCCAAAGAAAGGTATTTTATTAAAATTGAGAACCTAAGACAGTTACACAATCTAACAATGCGTAACTCCAAAGAGAGCAAGTTTCCTTGAAGCAAAATTCTAACATCAAGTCAATACAGTGGGGAACACAGTGGGGAATGACTGGTACTATTTGGAAGATAAATTTAAAAAGAACCTGCTGACCAGCCTAATCATCAGCTTCCCACCTGCAGAGTGTCTTATTAAACCACTTTTTAACACATTTTTAGGAGGAAGTCTTTCATTTGCACCCAAAACCCAGAAAGGAAACAGACTCCAAACCCGTACTGCCTAATACAGCAGCCACCAGCCATAGGTAGCCATTTAAATTAAAAATGATTAAAGTTCAATGAAATTGAAACTTCAGTTCCTTACTCTCACTCAGCCATACATGTCAACTACACACTATACTGGATGGTGCTGTTTTAACGTCACAAAGACCAAGTTACTCGCAGCTTTCTGAGAAAGCACAGCAAATATATAAAGAAGAAAATATCCAAACACATAGAAAACTGTCATGCTGGGAGCAGAACCTGGCACCTATCCGGCAATATGTACCAAAATCATTCTGAATAACTTGTGAGGACACTAAGACTGTGTCTTTTTGTTGTTGTTGTTTTCCATCTTCTGAGTCACAGAATTAAACCCAGTTCAAGTAAAACAAAATTCTAATTTATCACCAGCTGATGGATACTAGTTATCTATATATTTCCATTAGAAAACTCAGTTATTTCTCTCTCTAGTCTATTTCAGTTATCATTTTTTTATTATAAGGGATTCCTCTTTCAAAAAGAATAAAGTCCTCCCTGAACTCTCCATCCCTCCAAGACCAGCTTAAGTGGCCTTTCCATGTACCCCCTGGTTCTCTGTACCCCCACTAGTACGAATTATTATGCTGGTTTCCCTGTCTCCCCTCTGCCCCTCTCTCCCCAACTCCAGATTATCTCCTCCCTGAGGCAGGGCCAACGCCTTGTAAAACATGCCCACATGCAGAAAGTGATAAATGGCAGTATAATCACTACCTGTGCCTTGATAAAAATTAAACATTTGAAAAGTCACCAACACAACCATTTTGAAAGCATAGAAATATCAATCATGGACTCACTATTTCTTTTCCCCTGGTTCATCTGAAGCATGGCAATTATTGCAGATTCAATGTTATAATTTTCGGCTTCCAGGTTCTGGACTATCAAATTAAAATCCTATCCAAGAAACAAAGGAACACGTCAAGACTGGGTAGACTCTTCTACCTACCTCCACGTCAACAACCTGATACGTGAGAAGAGCTAATGGTGAGAATCAGGGCGTGGCTTCAAGACCTTTTCCATTTAGGAGATGCCTTAATTTTCAATAAGGCTGGTCACTTGAAATAACTATTTAATATAAATAAGTTCCTTTATATAAAACTGCACTTTTACTAGTGTAAAAGCCAGTCAGAAAAAGAAAAACAAAAAACCCACACACCTCCTTAGGGTTTTGAGCAATACTGGGTAAAATCTAGCAAATAAGAGACAAGTGAATAAGCAGCTCTCCTTAGGTCATCTCACTTGATCTGATGAGCCACAAACATCATGAATCTTGCTCAGCCCATCAGGTGTGGGCATCCTACACTGGGGCTACGAAACTGGCAGGAAAACTCGGCCCAGCAATGCTTGTTCATGCACCATTATTACTACAGGACAGAAATACTCACTGAACATCCAGTCGCATTGCAGACCTTCTGGACAGCATCTTCTACTTCACCTCTCAGGTCATCCTCAAAGTCAACACCCTTCGTCTTGACCTTTTCCCTTTTATTTGACTCATCTTGATGAAGCATCTGAAACTAAAGGAAATATAAAGAGTAATAATCATGGAACATGCAAATTAGGTTCAGAATCTTCCACATAGGAAGACACTTTAATCTCAAAATCATTCTAGTAGTTATTGACGGGGAGAAGATTCCAGGAGCAATCTTCAGGGTATAGCAATGACTAGGCTAAATTTCATCCAGATACGGATACTCCAGACCATAAAAGAAGTGTTAAAAAGAAAGGCCCAAGATATAGGATAAACTGCTCAGGAAGAAGGGCATTAGAGCTCCTACATCGTTTCTAGACACCAACAATCTGGCAATGACCGCTGACTTGAACAGCACACGTTGTCTCAGCTGATCGCCAGAGCTAGGAGTTTAGTCACAGAAGCTCAACTGATAAGCTTCTGCAGCAGGACAAGTTGTCCTGAAGAAACATTCATACATCCCTCACCTGGGTCCCAAGGCCCTATCTGATCATCATCAAGTCTTGGTGTGCTGAAGTTCCTGTCCCAGCTGGACAGTCACAGGTGGGCGTGTCTCCTCTAACCTCATCTGACCTCACCTAATCACAGGCATACCACCACGTGCAAGAGAACCTGGCAATCCAAATCCTAAAAACAGAAAGAGCAGTTCGTTTGGTATCCGCGAGGCCTTTCCAACCTAAGCTTACTGCACAATAGCTAAAAATCGTCGCTCTGCGGTTGCTCAATCACCTTCTCTCTTCACTTCTGCTAACACAGGGAGATGGGAAACAGGCAAGGACAAATTCTTACTTGTTTGCCTGTAAAAGCATAAGCGGAATCCAGCAGTGTGCAGTCCATTCCTTCCAGCACGAAGCGATCTATTGTAAAATTACACCCAAACAACTTGGCCAGTCTTTAAAATATATCCAGAGGACATAATGTCAAATAATGTCAACTTTAGAAAGGGTTTATGTGAAAGTGCTCACCACAGCACTACTAATGGTGGTGAGTGACTGGAAACCTGAGGGTTTCAGTGTATAGGTAGTTAAATAACCATGGTAAATCCGTACACTGATGCTTCAGTTCTGTTAAAGTAAGGAGCTCAATAGACATTTCACTCGCATGATTATTTAACAATGTTTTGGCAATAGCAAAAAGCAATTAGCCCTTTCCCCGCCAAAAAAAAAAAAAAAAAAAAAAACCAGAAGTATAAAATTGGAAAGAAGAAAGATTACCACTATTTGCAGATGATATAATTCTATACCTAAAAGAAAAAAAAAAAAAACCCAAGAGAATCAACCAAAAAACTATCACAAACAGAAAGAATTCTGGCAAATCATATACTTACAAGAATCTAGTATCCAAAATATATAAAGAACTCTTACAATTCAACAACAAAAGCACAAATACCACAGTTAAAACATGGGCAAAGGACGTGAGCAGACATTTCTCCAAAGACACACAATAGCCAGCGAACACATGAAAAGATGCTCTACAGCATTAACCATTACAGAAATGCAGATCAAAACCAGGAGACAGCATTTCCTACCTGGTAGGATGGCCATAATTTAAAAGAGAAAGAAGGAAAAATAGCAGGTGTTGGTTAAGAGTGTGGAGAAAGTGGAACCCGGAACACACTGCTGACAGTACGTCAGACACGCAGCCAGTGTGGAAACAGTGCGGCAGTTCCTCAAGAAGTTAAACATATGACCTAGCAATTCTACTCCCGGATATGTATCTAAAAGACTGAAGACAGGGACTGAAACGCTATACGCAAATATTCATTGCAGCACTATTCACAAGAGCCTAAAGTGGAAATAACGCAGATGCCTATCGACAGATGAAGAGCTAAATGAATGGGCTCTATCCACACGGTGCGGTATTATTCAGTCTTAGGAAGTATGGACACCTGCCACAAAATGAACGAATCCTGAAAACGTGCTGCTGTGACATACGTCAGTCACAAAAGCCCACATATTGTATGATCCCATTTATATAAAACGTCCAGAACTGATAAACCCATAGAGACATAAAGCAGATTGGTGGTGGCTGAGGGAGGAAAGGAATGGGGAGTGACCTGCTTCATGGGCACGCGGTCTCCTTCTGGGGTGAGGAAAATGTTTTGGAGCTGGATGGAGGAAGGAGATGCACAGCTTTATCGGTGTATCAGTGGCACTAAACTGTACATTGTAAAATGGTTAATTTGGGGGCACCTGGGTGGTCTTGTCAGTTAAGTGTCCAACACTTGATCTCAGCTCAGGTCTTGATCTCAAGATCCTGAGTTTGAGCCCTAAATTGGGCTGCATGCTGGGCATGGTGCATACTTTAAAAATCTCTAAAATGGTTAATTTTGGGGGCACCTGAGTGGCTCACTGGGTTAAGCCTCTGCCTTCAGCTCAGGTCATGGTCTCAGGGTCCTGGGATCGAGCCCCGCATCAGGTTCTCTGCTCAGCAGGGAGCCTGCTTACCCCTCTTTCTGCCTGCCTCTCCGCCTACTTGTGATTTCCGTCTGTCAAATAAATAAAGTCTTTAAAAAAAATTAAAAAATAAAATTGTTAATTTTATGTTACGTGAATTTTACCTGAATTTTTAAAAAAGACAGAATTCTGCATGATAGCTGGGTGCACACATAATTAACATTTTGTTAATTACTCTCATATATACAAATGATAACTAGCTAGGAAACAGAAAAAGAAGAAGATCCTTTCCTTATAATAGAAACAAAAACACAAAATACTTAAGAATAAACTCTGCAAAAAATTAGCAAGATCCATATGTAGGAAATGCTCCTAAGGATCACCCAAAAAGTCAATTAAACAGAAAAACATAAAACATCACTGGTTTGGGGGGTACCTAGATGGCTCAGTCAGTTGAAATGTTAGACTCTTGGTTTCAGCTCAGGTTAGGATCTCCAGGTCACGGGACTGAGCTCCAGGTCGGACTCCACACTCAGCGCGGAATCTGCTTTAGATTCTCTCTCTCCCTCTCCCCGGCCCCTCCCCACCACTCATGCTCTCGCTCTCTCTCTCAAATAAATAAATAAAATCTTAAAAAAAAAAAAAAATCACTGGTTTTTAGCTCCCAGGGCACACAGCTCTTGACCCGGTTCCACCAGGGCTGAGAACACAGAAGAAAACAGGGGCCTCACTCACATCTGTCTGGAGGTGTGCAGGGGCTTCCGAGTTGTCATTCAGCCTCCGAACACTGTCATAGTGCTCTCCGCACCGATATGCGATATGTAACTCCCTCACACTGCTCTTCTCTGTGCCACGAATCTGCAGGCAAAAGGGGAGACAGATGCCGGCGAGGATCTGGATGGTGTCAAGTCTGGGAGGGAAAGGCCCCCTGGGTTGTCCAGGAAGCCCAGTCAGCAGGCTCTATGCACACATGAATTCAGGATAGGCTGGGATATGCCAGAGGGCAGGGCCGGAAGAACAGATACAGGACAACCATCTGCTGCGACGAGAGATTTGGTGCTGCACACCTGGACTCTGGGCCCTGTGTTTTCAGCCTCTGATTTAATTTGTGGGGAAAAAAATAAAGGAAAGATTTTCTCTTAAAAAAAAAAAAAAATGCTTAAGTAACTTCTGAATTCTCTTTCTCCCACCCATGTTACATAGGCTTCAAACTGCTTAATGTGTAACTATATCGAAATCCACCCACATAAAAAAATATAGTCAAAAGCCAGAGCAGATTTACGAGGAAGTTAGAGCAGCTTATGTTTCAGAGGCTTCTGCACCCCTCAGCCCCTCCATGCACAGGCCCTTTCCAGGGTGGAAGGCCCAGGGGCTGAGACAGATTTGTTCAGTTTGAAGCTCAAACAACCTGGGGCCCTCTTTGAGGAAAAGAATACAAAATTACAAATATTAAATTGCTATAACCCCTCCCAAGACCTTGAAAGGGGACTACAAAAATGAGGGACCTGACACTCAGAGTAAATCCACCCATTGTTAAAACAAAAATAGCATTTTCCATCAACTGCATACTAAGAAATTAACAAGAACAAATTCAAAAATTAACAAGAACAAATTCAAAAATCTCACTTAAACCAAATTCAAAACAAAACGTGATACTGTCAAGCAGTACTACTGCGTGGCCCAATGATGAAGGCACTGTTCCAAAGCACGCCATGCGAATGGTGCCCACGGAGCGCAGCCCGACAAGAACGGTCTTCCCTGAAGTTGTGCTGTACAGAAGCCCTGAGGGTCAGGCTGGGTACGCCCCCAAGAAACCACCACCTCCACAGAAACTCTGAAGTAATTCTGAATCTGTCCCTTAAAAAGCCCAGTAACTGTTTCTTTGTTAAACACCAAAACATCAGCACCTCTTCTTGTTTTTACTGAAAGTCATAGGTAGTAAGATTCTGCCATTAATTCAAACAGTATCTATGGTCTAAAACACAACAAAAGCCGGAACCACACAAGTCTAGAGATCAGAACCATGGAAATTTCCTCCAGGTGGAATACTTAGGTCTCAAAATACAGAGAGTCTGGTTTTGACATATAATAGAGCAAGTACCAATTATCTCTCTTGGGAGGGGTTAAAGCAATTATAAATTAAATCTCCAGGAAGAGTAATGGAAAAGGAAACTAGTTGATTAGAATCTTTGAATGACATTGTCCCTAAAATACGTACATATTTAAATAATAGTAATATACACACAGTATGGATAGGAGAAAATAACTGGAATAGTCACCAAATTGTTAACTGTGATGTTCAGGGGGAAAGAGATTACAGAGGATTTTCACTTTCTATACTACACATGTCTACACTCTTCACAGAAGCACATACTCCATTTGTAACGAGGGAAAAAATGCAGGTTTCAGCGTCTCGATGTTGTGAATACAAGTCTACTCATTATTCATGCAAGAGCTCTTACCCCAGATAGTAGCAACCAATGCAGTTTCAATTCTTAAATTTTCTAAGATCCAGGGCACCTGAGTGGCTCAGTAGGAAGCCTCTGCCTTTGGCTTAGGTTATGATCTCAGGGTCCTGGGATCGAGTCCTGCATCGGGCTCTCTGCTCAGCAGGGAGCCTGCTTCCTCATCCCCACCCCCACCTGCCTCTCTGCCTACTTGTGATCTCTCTCTGTCAAATAAATAAATAAATTTTTAAGAAGTTTTATAAGATGCTTCAAAGGGGAGTGGGAAGATGGAGGAGATCCAGTGCACAGTTCCATTATACAGCAATTATATTTATTTTAAAAACATATACTTTCAAAAAAACAAAACAAAAAACCAAAACATATACTTTCAGTGTTTAGCAATCCATGAAAAAGAATACTACAGAAATATATGTGGAAAAAAAATTCTAACTATGCAGAATTATCTTCCACAACTACCTAGGTAATAAAAAAAAAACTAAAAAAAACAGTTAGGGGAGCCTGGGTGGCTCAGTCAGTTAAGCAGCTGCCTTTGGCTCAGGTCATGATCCCGCATCGGTCTCCCTGCTTGGTGGGGAGTCCGCTTCTCCCTCTCGCTTTGCCTACTTGTGCTCTCTATCTCTCTGTCAAATAAATAAATACAATCTTTTTAAAAAATAAAAATAAGACAAACAAAAAAAGTTATTGGAGTTCCTGGGTGGCACAGTCGGTTAAGCATCCGATCTTAACTTCAGCTCAGGGCATGATCTCAGGGTCATGGAATCAAACCTCTGCACTCAGTGCGGAGTCTGCTTGTCCCTCTCCCTCTGCTCCTTCCCTCCCCACGCACACACACTCACACTCTCCCCCCCTCTCAAATAAATAAATAAAATCTGTAAAAACAGTTCTCAATGGAGGGAAAGGGAGACTGTGGTTACTAAGTTGGCCCAGATTATTTTTCATCAAGAATAGGGTCATTATGCTATAAATTCAAATGATCTCGATGACTTCTGCTAAACAGTAAAACTTTAATGACCAAAAACTGAGACCATGGAACCAGTAACCAGTATTCTTGGTTGTAAGACCAACCTTAGAAAGAGAGAATCTCGGAAAATATGATCGTGTTCCCTGGTGTTGGTCCACCTGACAAAACTGCCCCAAAACAAAATATGTACAGTCACTGTCCCCCCGCCCTGTCCCTACATCTTGCACCAACCCATGAGTATCCCGTTTATTCCGCTCTAAGAGAATTTCATTAAAGGATATTATGACAGATGCAGAAGACTACATACTTCCATTAATAGGACATTCTGAAAAGGCAAAATTGTAAGAGATAAATGACATTAGTGTTACAAGAGGCAAGGGATGGGGGGAGAGGGAACTCTGACTGCAAATGGCCATGAGGTGACTTTTCGGAGTCATGGAAATAATCTGTATGTTGACAACGGTGGTAGCGACGTGACTTTGTTTGTCAAAACACACAGAAGTACACGTCAGAGAAGGATGAATTTTGCTATATGTAAACTGTCTCTATAGACTTTATTTTTAATGAGGAAAGGCTAGACACAAGCAATTTACAAAGAAATACGTACGTGCAGGTGGTATATTTAAAAAACGAGGGGAAGAAAGGTCATCATTGCCTTTATGAAAATAATCAGAGAGATGTGTAAGAAGTGTGTACGTGTGCACACAGACGCATCTCCGTGTGCGCAGATGGGCTTCAAACAGGTATGAGACCACTGTGATGTGTCTCTTTTCCAGGTTCGGCAAACAGTGCACATGAACGCCACGGATACACACTAACATGTTAACAGTAATAATCTCTGCATAATATGACACTCTGGGTGATTTTTACTTCCTTTTATGGGCTTTTCTGAAGTTTCAAAATTTTCTATGATTAACATGTTTTAGCTAATTAAAAAAAAACAACTTAGAAATGGGGAAGTGAAGGGAAGAAGAGAGGACTAACAGAAATCCTATGCATAGTTTTTAGGAGTGGAGCCACAACGGGAAAAGCAGTTCTCCGAATGCAAGGATGAAGAGTAAGGGGATGGTAGCCTAGAGACACTTTCCCCCTGACTTGTGGCTTTCCATACTCCAGAACATTTGGTTTGATGGACTGTTTGGAGGAGATGAGGTTAATTTAGGATACCAAAGGTAATGAAAGGTGAAAACAGGTGAACGGACAAGTACTTCATGACACGGGCCGGGGGACCACACCGAGTACGTGTTGTTAAAATCTTATTTGCTGTAGAAAAACCACTAAAACCATTCTGTGTGGCTGGGCAGAGCACAGAACAGAGCTTGACATCCTAGACCATGAAATATATTTTGCTGTTCAGAACACACTTTTTAGCAACACTTACTGAGTGCATTTGGTTTTTGTCTCCCTCCACATAAAAAAACAAAACATACACGTGGGTTAGGCATACCTCCAACCGGAATTTGTAGGCCCGAATCCTCTGGATTCCCACTTTACTATTTTCTACAACATGATCTAAAGTATTTCCATATTAGGCTGTCGGCCCTCAAATTACCCCGTTAACTGACTGCTAAATAATATATATTTTTTAAGTTGTTATTTAAAGTCAAGTTAGTTAACAGTGTATTAGATTCAGATGTACAATTCAGTGACTCAACACTTCCATAGGACACCCAGTACTCATCACGAGTGCCCTCCTGCAACCCCAGCACCCTGCTGAATAATACTGTTAACCTTCTAAAGGTCTGTGCCTTATACTTCAGACTCCCTATGTACATAGCACGGGGTTTAATTCAAAGCCACTGGCAGCTTCCCATCTGTGGTTAGGCCAGCAGTCCAAGTGACCCTGTACAGTTCAGTATCACCATCTCTGGACACCCCCAATGCTAATTTATAAGTAAGAGCTTAAGACAAGTCCCCCAGTAGGTGACCTACCTGCCACAAAGGGGCATTAAGTTGATGAATCACCACATTCAACTGATGATTTCTTGCAAAGGCTACGATTGCATCATTGCCAGCAAAGGTTCCAGGCTTTGCCAAACTGGCCACTGCACAAAACAGGAGAGAGAGGAAAATGAACTCTTTGGAATGGAAAAATCCAAGTGCAAGCATGCTTTGGTATTTGCTTAGTTCCAAATAGTATGAAACAGAAGGATCCATCTGAGAAATCCGTAAGCTCTGTCACAACCAGGAATTCAGTTGGTTGCACAGTATGTCGTCTGCTACTCGGAAGAGTACCAATCATTCATAAAGAAAGGAGTCATTTCTTCCCTCATTAACTACTTACTGACTGTTTCCTATATGCCTAACTCTGTAAGACTGGAAACGGAACAACCAGAGTAACCTTCAGTTTGCATTAATGAGTGTGATTAGGTGTTAAGCATGGCTCTACTCACTTCCGGATTATTATTTTTAATCCTCAAAACTCTCTGAAAGAGACAGCATCATGCACACCATCCTCCAGGTAGAGCAGTTTGTAACTGAGCCCAAGGTCACAGAGCCAGTACATGGCAGAGCAGAGACTGCATCCCAGGCAGCCTGATTCCAAGCCCTGGCTCTTGGCCACTCCGTTACACAGCTGGTCACAATCTGAGCTCAAGGAGTCTACAAGCAGTGGGGGACAAACAACAAGAAAACAGGCTGATGCATAAGTGTCGCAGGGAAGGGATGTACAGTAAGGAACTTGGCCTCACCCAGAGAGGTCTGGCCTTTGTCCCTGACTCATAGGTTATAGCCTCTAAACCCTTGAAATTTCCCACGTGAAAGGATGATGGGCCCCTTGGCCCCACTTGAGTTTATACTAATGAGGTGACTCATGGTGGGCCTCTCTGGCCACATGATGGTAGGAAGACCTGGGGGACTGGGAGCTGGATACTGAGAGCAACCACCTAGGCAGTCAATCAATAATAGCTACGTAATGAGGCCCCAGTAATCCAAACGCGGAAGTCAGGGGGCTCCCTGGCTGACAGTATTCTGTGATTGTGTAACCTTCCCTGACTCTAGCCCTTGGCTAATTTTGATCCATATCCTTTCCTTGCAAAAAACTGTAACTATGAGTATAACCACCGTCAGTGAGTTCTGAGTCCTTCTAACAAATTATTGAACCTGAGCCTAGTTCTGGGAAACCCCCAATTTGCAGTTGATATCAGAAGAGGGTATCGGGTTCTTGGGTGGCTCAGTCGTTAAGCGTCTGCCTTCGGTTCAGGTCATGATCCCAGGGTCCTGGGAATGAGCCCCGCATTGGGCTTCCTGCTCCTCCCACTCCCCCTGCTTGTGTTCCCGCTCTCACTGTCTCTCTCTCTCTCTAATACATTTTTAAAAATCAAAAAAAAAAAAAAAAAAAAAAAAAAAAAAAAA
>NW_019154122.1:5646142-5934123 GCF_002288905.1 Enhydra lutris kenyoni
AAAAAAAAAAAAAAAAAAAAAAAAAAAAAAAAAGAAAGAAAGAAGAGAGCAAAGTCTTATGAGAGACTGTGCCCCCAAACCCTGCCGTCTGGCTGACGGGTCACGACCACAACCCAGTCTGGTAGTGGGAGGGGGAGGTAAGGCGTATCAGACAAGCTTCTCAGCAGACAACTGCACTGACTCCTAAAGGGCGAGCAGGAGACAGAAGAGGAATGGATGATGTCCCAAGCAGAGGTGAGAGAGAGGGGATGAGCTTGTGCACTATACAGTATGGCGCGAACTTGGGACTGCCGAGAGCCAGGGGTCGGGGAGCAGAAGACAGAGTGGGAAACAGCAAGAGACGAGGATAGAGAACTAACAAGAGCTGAAGAGTTCAGACTTTATCCTCAGGTCCGTGGGGAGTGGCCAACAGGTTTTTGATGGGAAAAGAGGTCTTAGATATATGTGCATTTAGCTCACTACTCTGGCCGCAATGTGGAAGACAAACTCAAGGGGTCAAGAGGCAATGGAATCAGTCCAAAAAGTACTGAAGAAGTCTAAGCAAATGTCCCCCGAGACTTGATTTTATGAGGGAGAAGCGGTGAAAGAAAAAGACGTGGAGGTAGAAGTGACAAGCCTTCATAAACGACTGGGCATAAGAGAGGGGGAGAAGGCACTGAGCATACTCAGGTCTCTGTACAGTTGGAGAGCCAGAGTCTAAAGGAAAGAACAATCCTAAACAACACAGCCATCCACCAGGGTAACCAGGCCCTAAAGAGTTAAGTGAGCCGTTTATTTATTCACTTAACAAACGTCTTCCGAGTGCCTACTACGTGCCAGGCAGTGCCACTTTGCAGAACAACCACAGTCCTTGTCCCAAGAATCTCACGGTGTAAAAAGGCAGGCAGGCGTTAAAACCACATTAACCAGAAGAGTGATACACGGAGTAAGTCCAGGCTTCTGGTGACCCGCGAATGGAATGTGTAGACTTCTCAGGGTCCTTTCATTCCGCTATGGCAGCCAGAGCCACCTCTCACACCTCTGATGCTCAAATTCTTACAGAGCACCAACCAGCCATCAGGCAAACCCAGTGACATTTCAACAACACAGCCTCCCATTGCACATTGACAGGGACCATCACATCATGCTGGTGGCTGCAGGCTGGAGTCCCCTGTCCTGCCGCACCCCAAATCTACCACGTGACTCCACTGCAGATATCCACAGGGGATTCTCCAGTCAAAGTGAAAACTCTCTCCATCCAAAATGGTATTTTACTTGGACGAATGACACCATTCATTTTATATAGCACTAAACTGCAAAACTTGCCCTATAGACCCACACTTGTCCACAGCTGACCATCTGGTAACCTGGCATCTGCCAGACAGAAATTGAGCCAGAGAGAGGAACCATCAGAACTCAGTGACTGACAGAAACTACTCATGGAGAGGGGTGGTTTGCTGCTGGGCCCCTTTGCTGCTGGTGCCTAATGAATGAGTCCTTTCCTAGGGAGGAATGAAAAAGGCTTTGGGGTCATGGATAGTTTCCCTGCCAAAGGTCTTCCTCCTGCTGCCCTCTCTCTCGATGGAGGATATAAGGATACAACTACCCAGCCATTCTCCAGAACGTTCCAAATCACCTTTGTCTCCTCCTCCTCCCCTCCTCCCCACCTCCAATGAGGCCTGTCAATTACGATACCAAGCTGTGTCCTAGCTCGAGCTCTACTGATTACCCCACGTGGCTGGTGGAGACTCTCTTAGCGTTTCATCTGGCCAATGTGGACAGGCTTCTAACTCATCCTCCTTCTCAGTCTTTCTCCATCCATTCCTGACACGGCATCCACAATTAGTTCTCTAAAACACAGAACGATCCTGTCTCTTTCTTAGTAAGGGTACTATGTGCGCCCTGTGATGATAATGTTAGTTGTAAAATACAAATATATCAACACCTTGTTTAGTAGATCCTTAAAGTTGGTTTTTTTTTTAAGATTTTATTTATTTATTTGAGAGGGAGAGAGCGAGCACAAATGGGGGAGAGGCAGAGGGAGAAGCAGACACCCCACTGAGTGGGGAGCCTAATGCGGGGCAGGGCACTACCTCATGACCCTGAGACCATAACCTGAGCTGAAGGAAGATGCTTAACCGACAGAGCCATCCAGGTACCCCGAACCTTAAAGTTTAAAAGCTCAAATGTACTAGGGCTCCTGGGTGGCTCAGTCAGGTAAGCATCAGACTCCTGATTTCAGCTCAGGTCATGATCTTGGGGTCCTGGGATCAAGCCCCGTGTCAGGTTCTGCGCTCCCCAGGGACTCTGCTTCTCCCTCTCCCTCTGCTCCTTCCCTGTGCACACTTTTTTTTTTTTTTTTCCTCCTCTCTCTCTCCCTAAAATAAATAAGTAAAAATCTTTTAAATAAAAGGCGGGGGAAGCTCATATGTACTTTCTTACTAGATCTGAGCTAATTTAAATCATTGACTTGCCTCAAAGAAAAGTGGTTGTGTTTGGGTTTCTGGTGAGAAATTAAAATGACTACTGCTTTTTCTGATTACAAAAGCAATACGTAGGCGCCTGGGTGGCTCAGTGGGTTGAGCCACTGCCTTCAGCTCGGGTCATGATCCCACGGTCCTGGGATCAAGCCCCACATCCAGCTCTCTGCTCAGCAGGGAGCCTGCTTTCCTCTCTCTCTCTCTCTCTGCCTGCCTCTCTGCCTACTTGTGATCTCTCTGTTAAATAAATAAATAAAATCTTAAAAAAAAAAAGCAATACATGGTCATTTTGAAAATCAGAAAAATATGCAGAAGAACATTTAAAGTTGTCATAGTCCCGCCACCCCTAGACAGCTGGCATTTATTAAGAACTTATTTTAATTATATTATCTAATTTAATCCTTATCAGAAACCCTATAAATTGGTGTTATTATATCTCGAAGTTGTTGAAAGTAAGTGGTTTCTGAAAAATAAGCAGAGCCAAGAATTACCAACCATAGAATGTTAGGACTTAGCCACTTTTCCTGGCGTGTGTGTGTGTGTGTGTGTGTTTATGTACCTTTCAAAATGAAGATCAGTCTGTATACATTTTATAGGCTTCTTTGACACCCCCCCCTCCCACTGAATAAGAAGTTCTAAATAGCTTTTCAGGTTAATTAACAGCATCACTTTTATTAAGGGTACAGATACCTTAACCTATTGATTCCCAACTGCCCAGCATGCTGCCTATTACAGAGCAGACAAATATTTGTTGAATAAATGAATGCCATCATTTATGAACTGAAACCCCTGACTGAGAGGGTGGGGAATGCTGATGGATTTAATTACCCAATGCATTACTCCTGGAGGATCCAGTGTCGCACGGTGAACCTACCATGTTTCTCAAAAGGAATGTCATCTTCTACAAAGGGTTCAAAATCTTCCCGCTGCTTTATCATGTAATCCACTGTCTCTTGTCGGTGCTTGAGATGATTTCGTGAGTGTCCCTCCAACTGATCACCAAGTGCTCTGAACAGGCAATTGCTATCAAAACAAAAATGTTGGTCAAGACCTTTTAAAAATGAACTTAATTCATCTGAAACGACGACGCTTTGCACTAGGCCACTGATGGGAATCATTCCCCTAGAGATAAAGCCTCAATTCTGACAGTCCAGGATTCTTCCCAAATACTGTGGGGAGAGCACTAGGGCAGGCATTCAACCACATACCTTCTTGAGAGGCTACAAACTGGACCTCATTCCCCACTTAGCAGCTAGCTGACTCACAAAGATGATGAACTTCCCCAGTCTCAGCTGCTTCAATACATGCAGGTGGTGATACAGTAACCGCCTGAAGACAGGGTCCAGACATTACAGGCCATTTCACACCTAAGGACTATGATTCCCAGAGGCCCTTCCCAAGTAATAAATCCCATCTACCGCCTCTTTTCTGAAACGAGCTCCGCTACAGCTGCCCAGCTACCATCATTCATCTAACAAAGAGTACCCAAAAGACAGCAATTTGTCAAGCTCTTAATACAAGCAATTGAACTCTACATTCTGTTGGGTCCTATAAACATAGTGGAGAAGACCAGGAGAAGGAAAGCCTGTGGACAACACAAAGCTGTACTATGCAATGACACTCTCCCTCCTTGGCTCCTCTCCTCCCACCTAGGGAGCCACAAAGCCACTATTACTCCTGCCAGATGGAAACTTTAAACGCCATTTTTTGTTTCTCAAATTAAAATGCTGATAATAAACTTTAAGAGCTATCTTTACTTGGAAACTCCTCAAAGGCTTCTAAAATTTCAAATTGTTTCACAAATACAGAGCCCAAACACACGGAAACCAAAACAAGACAAACACCAACTAGTATCCTTAAAACTAAGGCAATAAGCCATTGGGAAGCCCAACAGTTGCCTAGTTTCACACCAAACTGTCCGCTCTTCCAAGTGAAGAGTAAACTCATCGCAAAATATAAATCATTACTTCCATAACTTCAGACCTAAATGTGCAAGAGAAAGAGGTTTTTTGTTTCTAACTCAGAAAAGTGAGTTTTCAACAGAAAGTTATGGAGAAGGCAGGAATCTCTTCAAGCATATAAAGACATATACTTTATTTATTTATTTGTGAAGGCAGAGGAGAAAATTTAAAGAATGCAGGTTCTATAAACTATAAACTAGAAACCAAAAAATTATGCATCAATTTGGGATAAGATTCTAGGACCAACTGGAATATAGCATTTGTGTATACTACACGGAGGTGTCTTTTACTAAAATACAACAGCCATCTTTTTTCACCCACGGGAAAAAAAAGTAACCTAATGGATAAGATGTTCTCAACTTTAAGCTTTTCTCTCAAACTTCTTTAAACCCTTAGTACCTGCCACCACTAGTCAGTCTACTTTTGGGGGGTGCCTGGATGGCTCATACTCTTGATGTTGGCTGAGGTCATGATCTCGGGGTCATAGGATCAAGCCCCGCGTTGGGCTCTGTGCTCAGCACAGAGTCTGCTTGTCGGCACATGTGCTCTCTCACTCTCCCTCTAAATTAAATAAATAAATGAATGAATGAATAAATTTTTTTAAAGATTTTATTTATTTGACAGACAGAGATCATAAGCAGGCAGAGAGGCAGGCAGAGAGAGGTGAGGGGTGGTGGGGGGCGGTGAAGCAGGCTCCCTGCTGAGCAGAGCCCGATGTGGGGCTCGATCCCAGGACCCTGAGATCATGACCCAAGCCAAAGGCAGAGGCTTAACCCACTGAGCCACCCAGGCACCCTAATAAATAAATAAAATCTTAAAAAAAAAAAAGAGGTGTGATTTAGCACAAAATTATGTATTTAGTTATTTTACATTAAATTCATGGTATTCAGCAGAAAGTAACATGCTTTCTAAGAACTTTCAGTAACAAGGGCAAATGTTCTCCATACAAGCCAAAAAACAGGGATAAAACTACGTACGCTGCGTGAGCTTGACCATGTCCATCCACACACTATATACACACACAGAAAACACACACAAATGTATGCAAACGCTGAAACCATCGCTTACGTAGCTCTTACGATTTGCCACAGACTGTTCTGAACACTTAATGTGTACTAGATGTGTTTAGTCCTCACAACCCTCTGGGACAGGTACTATTACTATCTCCCCCGGGTAACTTAGCCACGGTCACACAACCAGTAGATGGTGGCCCCAGGATTCAAACCCAGGCACCAAAAGGTTACCTGTAGTTATCCCTACACAGTGGAATTAGAAGTAACTGCTAAAAGTATTTTAAGATATGTGTCTCTATTTACCAAACTCTCCTTGAGCTTACTAAAATAAGTAATGAAAATGAAAAATTAAGATCGACAAATCACTTTCTTTTCTGACAGCGTTACAAGAGAGTGATACAGGAAAACTGAACAAACACCACACGCTTAGCATAGTGGGCAGCCTCGGGGAGTCCAGCAAGAGCACAATGCGACCAGTGCCCAAAGGCCCCCTAGATCATCCCGTTTGCTGAGCCCACACCTGAGCCCCATACACTAGGGCAGGGCTTCTCCACACTATGGCCCTCTGGGGACAGCTCTGTTGTGGGGGCTGCGCACTGCACTACGGCCCTCTGGGGACAGCTCTGTTGTGGCGGCTGCGCACTGCACCTCAGGATGTTGACAAGCACCCTGGGCCTCAACCCCCTGGATGCCAGCGGCACCTCCACTGCCTCCCCGTCAGCTGGGGCAACCCAAACTGTCTCCAGACATCACCAAACGTTCCCTGGGGGAGCATCAGACTCATCTCCCAGTAAGAACCACTGCACTATCAGGTTCTATGTAAGGTCTTGCACTTGAGTTCACAAAAAAAAGCAATTACGTAAGTGGAGTGTAAGAGTTCTGGGTGCCCGGTGAGAGTTCAGCAGGAGACAATACTGTAACAGCCGCCGAAAGAACTAATGGCCTTCAAGGCTGCCACCATAGCAGTAAATGTGCAGGAAGGGCAGGGTGGGGGCAGGGGAGGGACAGGGTTTGTCCTCTTGGAGCTCAGACCACCGCTAGAGTACTAGATGCGATTCTAGTTACCACATTTTCAGAGAGATATGTTCCGATGGGAAGTGGCTTTAAACCACAGGAGATGAAGAACATGAACTACAGCTTAGCCTAAAGCGGGCTCGGCAGGACACAAGATCTACTTCCAACTATGTGTCATGGTGAAAGGCACGCTGTTATTTGTACATTAAAACTAAAACACGGGAGCTCCAGAGACACAGATTCAGGCAAATGAAAGGAAATTTTAACTCTATGGAAACAAGTCATAAACTAAGGATCTTGTAAATTTCCGTCTACTGGCAATCCTCGGTGTCTACATATGTGCTCTACACAATGGCAGCCAACAGCTACGTGTGACTACTGAGCACGTGAAACGTAGTTAATCGAAACTAAGGCGTGTTGTAAGGATAAGATACTGGATTTTGAATAGTATTTTAAGACATAAAATATCTCATTAAAAATCTTTATATTGACTCTGTCAAAACAATAATATTTTAACATACCAATATTATGACATACAGTGACATATATTAAAATTAGTTTCACCTGTTTCTTTTTATTTTTTTAATGTAGCTAATGGAAAAATTTTAGATTACATATTGGCTCCTATTTTATTTCTATTGGACCAGCACTGGTCTAGATCACTGATTCTCCAAGTATGATCCCTAACTACTTGAAAACTTATTTGAAATGAAAATTCTCAGGCTTCACCCCAGGCCTACTGACTCAAACATTCTGGGTTTAAACCCAAGAACCTAGCTCCTCGAAATGGTTGTGTTGCATTCAAAAGTTTGAGAAACACTAGCCTAAAATCCAGACGCCAGCTCCATGGTTTGCAATTACGGCTGCATATTAGAATCACCTGTGGACATTTTAAAGGTTATCAATAACCAGGTCCCACTGCCTGAGATTCTGGTATAGTTGATCTAGAAGAGGCCCAAACACTATTTTTTCCAAAGTTCCCTAAGTGTGCCAGCAAGGTTGAAAACCAGGGAGCTAGATGCAGAGCAGCTGTCCACGGGATGCCAGTAACAAGGTGATGTGGCAGTACCCTTCCATCATTAGAATCCTAAGATTCCAAAAGCAAAACAAAAATTAAAAAATAACGTACTTAGGAGAGATAAATGGTTAAAATTAGTGATTCTTTAACGTTTTCATTCTAGAACACTACTAATTAGTAATGTAGTTGAGGCCAACATTAGTAAGACGCAACTAGACACGGTTCAGAGATGCTAATACTGTACTGCCTAATCCAATCAGACATTCTTTTCACACTATGCCAATCATGTTTTTAAGGACAACACCAAGGTTAAAATATTTCTTTGTTTTGAAACTGAATCTAATTTATGTTGGCCCTCCCTCCAGACAACAGGACAAATACAAAGGCGGCCCATGATGCATGACAAAACCCCGTAAGTAGCTCCGAGATTAATCTAGGCTAAACTGACTCATCTCACGTAAAGGCTACATTAGAGGACAGCAGGTGCCCAGAGGTGCCAGGATGCTCTAAGTACCATACCGCCTACGGTGAATATGCCTCCACAGTGAGATGCTAGGTCAGGCTACTCAATATGGTAATCAGACCAGAATGGAAAGACCAAAGAGTGGAGGCTGTCAACTTCTGTTATCATAACTTCATTCTATTTCACCAAGAGTACTCAATAAATATTAATAAAGAATCTGATGATACCTACTAAGCCATCACATACACAGGGAACCCCATTCACTGTACAGTGATAAAGCCCGTTGTCGTTATATCCAAAAGCACCACAACACTGGAAGGCTGAACCACAGCCCATCTCATGGTCCCCGTGGGAAGAATGTGTGAACAGAAAGGGGTGAGCCTCATGGAACACACAGAAGGAATTATCATTATCATTTTAGCTAACATTGTCTCAAGAACAGTGACCCCGGAAGAGAGAGACATGAACATTCCTCTGGCCTCCGCAGCCTCCCTGCCAGTGTTCTACCCTTCTACCCTGATACTCCTACGTCCGAAGCAACTCCTCTGCCTTTACATGTATTATATTACTCCTCAGCCTGGAATGTTCTCTTGGCATATTCCCATTGGTATGGGAATGACCCAGTCTGAGTATGACCTCCTCTGAGAGGCAGCTGGTATGGTGTAAGCTCACTGAATATTGGACGAATGAATGAGAAGGCCTCCCTGATCGCTTCAGGAAGTGCTGGCCACTTCTCAATAGTACTATAATCGGCCACTGTTAAAAATATACCAAACTGTAATTATTTATATCATCCATTCTCAAAGTGGGGCCCAGTTTGGGAGAGGGGAAGGTAGTTCTGAGACCCTTTCGGGGTATTCCTGAGTTCAAAACTAAGATGTTACTTATCTTTTGCGCTCTTACTCTCCCACAAGTATACAGTGGAGATTTCCAGAGCTTACGTGATACATAGGTTATCATTCTGACAGTTAATGGAATGGGTGTTTGTGTAGTCTTGTGTTTCTAATTTTTGCTTTCCTTTCAAATACAGTAAATATTGATAGCTTTAACCCACATAAACAAAAGCTCTTTGGAGTTCTCAGTAATTTTCAGGAGTGTAAAGGAGTCCCTAGGTCAAAATGTTTGAGCTCCCTTTTTCATTTATCTCTTACTAGGCTGTGAACTCCTTAAGTATCTTAGTCTTCAATGGATTCCCAAATCTTGGCTCAACCAACGTTTGCTGAATTAACTAAATTATGTTCTCTTGTGGGCAGAGCAGAGGAGAGGTAGTACCCCCAAAGTTTTCCATCGCATTGTGAGAGCTCCCTCAGGATTTTACAGTTCCCTGTGCTGCAACTCCTGCTCAGAAGCAACCTTCTGTTGAGTACTTCAGTTTCCCCGGCATCCTGACATTGAGAATACCATGTCTAGTATAACAGACACAAGCACTCCAATCATTTGCAAGGAAGAGCCTCACCTCAATCCCAGTGTAAAATATTCAACTGTAAAGTATTTTAGTTTATACAGCAGTGTCTCGTGCTTGTAAGTTTGATTAGGGTAAGTAAGGCCCAGAATAGTTCATAAACTATATTTGACGAAATCAAAGTACTAGGCTAAAAGCAAGACACAGCAAAGCAAGTCTTTAATGGCAGTGACTCCACTAAGAAAACGTCCCTTTGTGAGCCCCCCCTGAGGGTGTAGTTGGCTTCTGTGACATTTTTATCATTCATTCGTACAACAAAAATGCACTGCATGCCCTCTATGGACTAGGCACTATGCTAGATGATGGTGAGTAAAACGCAACCAAACTCTAAAGCCAAGTGTCTAAGCACCGAACATATGCAGGAAAAGATGGGAAATATCAATTACTGCCAGTTCATACACTGTCTTGATCAATAAGGTACAATGTGATGTGAAATCAAAAAAAAAAAAAAAAAACCACTTTCTTCCCTCTTTTCCATGCTTAGTAAGTAAGGCAATTCTATATGGTCTTGAACCTCATCTTATTCCTCCCTCTGCCCTTTCTGAGCCCTTAAATGAAGGGAAGAACAGCAGGAGCCAGGCTATTATTAATATTGTCTCTTCCAGAGTGACACACCCTGGCAACCAGACTCCCCCTGACCTACCCCTGCAATGAGGGTGCTAACTGTTCTCCGCCCCCCCCCTTCTTTTTCCTGCTGTCATCCATGCTTCTGGATCCATTTCCCCTAACCTTTCCCCATTTTCTCCCTCCCATCCCACTTATTTAGCTCGTGTTCCCTAAAAAAGCTTGCCCTAGATTCCAGTCTAAGCCCCAAGCAAGCTGGAGTTAAGCATCAGAGGAGAAACTCGGGCGCACAGAAGTCAGAACTAGAGAAGTTACCTTCAGTTCAGTGAACAACAGGCCCTCAAAGACCTAACTTCCTAAGTGTAAAAGGAGGGCAGCACCCAACAGTAAGAACTCGAGAAGAACAGAGTGTTATACCAAGTGGAGCGTCGCCTCTTTCTCCCGGTCTCAGCATCGTTCTGACTCCCCTACGTGCTGTCCTGCTCTCCGAGGGACCAGCTCCAACTCATTCCTCCAGGTCTCAGCTTAAATATCACCTTTCAGAGAGGCCTTCCTGGGCACCTATCTAAAGGAGACTTGCTCCACTGCTGTCTCTTGGGACCACTTCACAGTTTCCTCGAGGCTTTTGCCAACATGAGGTCAATTTGAGATTACTCGAGCGTCCCGAGGGGAGGGATCCACCCCCACCCCCCTCCCTCACTGGGAAGCGGTGGCGCTCGGCGCCTCCTGAATGAATGAGCGGACGAGAGCGGGCGACGGTCGCCGCGCCCCGCGCGTCCCCCGGCACCGCCTCCCGCGCTCCCGGGTCCGCCTCACCCGTCCCCCGGCACCTCCCGCAGCTTCAGCCCCAGGGCCTGCAGCTGGTTGGCGAAGCTGACGAACTCTTCCTCGCAGCCGCCGCCGCCGCCGGACTCCGGCCGGTTCCGCCGCTCTTTGGCCAGAGCCCGGCGCGCCGCCCGCTCGTCGCGCTTGCGCTCGGCCTCGGCTTTCCGGCTGCCGCTTCCCGGCCGGCCCTTGACCGCTTGCTTTCGGGACATGGCCGCGACACGCGGCCCGCAGCTGCAAGACGAAAAGCCGCAGGACCGCCCAGCGGCCGTCTCAGGTGCCAAGAAAGCGAAGCGGCGCGGGCGACGGAACCCGGCGACGGCGACGCGGCCACCGCGCCTGCGCGGGAGCCGGGCTTCCCGGGTCACGTGACGTACCCCGCCCCCTCCGCGCGGCTCTGTGGGCAGGCACCATAGAGAGCTCGCCTGTGAGAGGCAGAGGGGCCCAGAGCTTTGTTGGCTCGGCTCTTCCCCCCGGCGGTGGGGGGTGCTCCGAGTGAGGAGCAGGTGGCTGCTGAGAACGAGGCAGGGGAAGGTCAAGGGGAGAAGGAGAAGGATTGAAAAGTCGAAGACCAGATCAGCGACCAAAGTAAGGAAAGAAAGGAAACTAAAAACTTTTTTTTTAAAGATTTTAGTTATTTATTTGTCAGAGAGAGAGAGAGAGAGCGAGCACAGGCAGACAAGAGTGGCAGGCAGAATCAGAGGGAGAAGCAGGCTCCCTGCGGAGCAAGGAGCCCGACGTGGGACTCGATCTGAGGACACTGGGATCATGACCTGAGCCGAAGGCAGCTGCCCAACCAACTGAGCCACCCAGGCGTCCCGGAAATTAAAAACTTTTAACTCTACTTCTGAGCCTACATTTGGGATAGGCCCGTTCACATGGTTCAGTCGTGTTTAATTATCCCCATATTACGGGAAATGGGATCTGAGAGGTTAAGGAATTTCCAGAAGATACCACAGCAAAGAAGCAGAGCTTTGCCCTGGTTCCAAAGCCCATAGGCTTTGTTTCTTTAATTCTTCCCCCTCCACCATCCTCATAAAGGGGGAGGTTGCCCTTGTCCAAAACTTCTGACAACTCCGGGAATCTGGATTCCAATCTAGGGTGACACACCTAGGTTTGCCTCGAATTCTGGGTTTCCTGGGATGCAGGGCTTGTGGTTTTAAAACCGAGACAGTCCTCGGTAAACCAGGATCGTTGATTACTCTAACTACTCTGGAACCTAACCCCACTGACAAGTAACCCGCTGTCTCCTGCAATAATCCCGTTGTTAAAAGGCAGACCGAGGCACGTCAACATTTTTGAGGGTTTATCTTGGGCATACATCATGGGAACGGAGCTGTGCCAAACCAAAGGTGGCTGGGGACGGTCCTCCAACAGCAGCTAGGGGAGAGGATTTTATAGAGAAGACAGGAAGCTAAGCCAGGAAATTATTTGATGGTTGTAGCATGAGCCATTGACTTATTTGGGAAAACCTACTTGACTGTGCTTGGTTCTTAAGTTTCATTTTCTGGGATTTGAGTGCATTGAGTCTGGCTTAAGTTTTGGTTCGCTTCTGTAGTTACAAGGCATTACAGCCACCTTGGTCTAATAGCCTCCCCGTTTGGTTATCTTAACACCCTCTCCTCCCTAGTCTCAGCCCCTTTTCTTAATTCCTTCCCTTCCCATAGTCATGCTACTGCCTTCTCTTTATGGCCCTCTAAACTAATCTCACCATCCCTAGGAATGTTCCTAATGTTTCCGCCCATAATAATTATCTTCTCACTCTACTTACAAGGTCCTCTTGCGTCATGGCCAAAAGCAGCATCTGCACACTCAGTTTCAACCAGCATCCGTATTTATCTCCCACCAGTAACTCTCATCTCAGGCCCTGTGCTGGATGCCCAGCGTAACTCCGAACCAAAGAGATAGGGGGATTGCCCTCAGGAAGCCCAGGTTCCAGTGGGACATATAGACAAGGAGACAGCAAATTATAATACTGCATAAGAAATGCTATCAAGGCAAAGGTATAGATGCGTTGGGGGGAAAAAGTGGAGTGAAAGATGCAAAAAGGGTTCCAGGAAGAACTGAGAGCCAGGCTGAAGCTGAAAGGGTGAGAAGGACGTGGGCAGACTGAAAGAGTTCAGAGGGAGGGGACAGTGTGCTCAGTTTTGAGAACTAAAGGAAGTACCATCTGACAGAATTACGAGGGCTTGAGCAGGAAGCGGAAGGAAAGCCCAACTCCAGCGCAATCTCCATAGAGCATACCAAGGGACTCAGCCCAAGTCCTTAGAGCCCTGGCAGGGCCATCTTGGGGACAGACATGATCAGGTGTATGTCTAGAAATACGTCTTCGGCTTTGATGAGGCGAATGAGTAGGGGGGGATGTCACATGGGAGGCTCCAAAGACGGATGACAGTGATGTGATTCTGGGTCAAGGACATGACGCTGGGTCTAGGACAGAGGCGAAGTGAGGGCGATTGGAAAGATAGATTCACATGCTAGTAAAAGCACATGGAAGGGAACTGGACTGACTTGTCTTGGAATGTTTCACAGGCTTCACTGAAGTTCCTGAAATTCTTCCACTACAGATCCTTCTTTTGTTCTCAGGAAGAAAGAGTGTGAATTGTGCCTGGACCCACCTTTTCTTGCACTGACATTCCAAGGTCTTAGATGACCCCTCTGCTGTGTTTAGTAAGGTGGGGGGAGGGGACAGGAAGTGCTGGGAGTGCAAACCCCTGGACAGGAAGGCAGAGACCCAGGTTCAGGGCTGGGTCTATCACCAACAGATGCCACAAGCTTGGGTTGGTTACTCCACCTCCCAAGTTCCTTTTGCTCCTCTGTAAAATAGCAGCAATAACCGCAAGGACCAAATACAACAGTAAGGACAGTAATGACAGACTTCTGTGGGGTTACCGTGTGCCTGGCACTGCTCTCATTGCTTTACAAATACTGTCTCCTTTAGTCATTTCAACAACTCAATGAAATAGGTACTGTCTGAGGCACAGAGGGGTTAAGTAACTTGCCCAAAGTCACAAAGCCAGACCATTTCACTCCAGACGATATGCCTTTTTTTTTTTTTAAGTAGGCTTCACACCTACCATGGGGCTTGAACTCACGACCCCAACATCAAGAGTCCCACACTCTACTGACTGGGCCAGCCGGGTATCCCAGGACTATATTATACTCTTAACCACTGTATTATACGACACACATAACTTTTCACAAACTGCACAAAACTCTATATAACACATAAATTATTTCATTATTAGCTCTCTTTCCCCCACATTCATTGTTAATACAGTCTTTCTACCACCTCTGTTATCACATATCACTGTTGTCTGATTTTCTATTTAAGTTTTTCTGTTGGGGCGCCTGGGTGGCTCAGTGGGTTAAAAGCTCTGCCTTTGGCTCAGGTCATGATCCCAGGGTCCTGGGATGGAGCCCCGCATCAGGCTCTCTGCTCTGCAGGGAGTCCGCTCCCCCTCCCCAACCCAGCCTGCCTCTTTGCTTGCTTGTGATCTCTGTCAAATAAATAAATAAATAATCTTAAAGTTTTTCTGTGTTAAAGCAGATCATAACGGTTTAGAGCCTGATAGACCTAGATCTCCATCCTGGGTTCACCTTAGGTGAGTGATTTAACTTCTGAACCTCAGTTTACTATTCTGTCAAATGGCCATGCTGCTGTAGAAACGGGAGGGAGAGTTGTAGACATTAATAGAAACATAAAGCCCCAGGCTCACTAGCTTAACAGAGTTGCTTGAAACGTTTCTCTGTGGTGGAAAGCTCATGGGGGCAAGGCAAAGTCTGGCATTGCAAACTTCAGAAACCAGAAGAGGAAGGCCTGTCTTCACAAAACATATGGAAAGCCAGAATATGTGCAAATAGTGACAGAAATGCAAACACTTGTCCTTCTCATAAAATTCTTTTCTTCCAGAGGCCCACGGCCTTTTGGCCCATGCCTAGAATATCTTTTTACCTCTTTTTTTTTTAAAGATTTTATTTATTTATTTGACAGAGAGAGATCACAAGTAGGCAGAGAGAAAGAGGAGGAAGCAGGCTCCCTGTTGAGCAGAGAGCCCAACTTGGGGTTCGACCCCAGGACCCTGGGATCATGGCCTTAGCAGAAGGCAGAGGCTTAACCCACTAAGCTACCCAGGCACCCAATGTCTAGGCTTTTGAAGGAGCTAGTTGCTTGTCCCTCAGCAGAGAGCTGTGTTAGACGACATCTCCTTTTGAGTGGGAAGGAATAATGCTTATATGTTCTATCGAAAGGCCGAAGGGAAGGAGGACTTGTGTGCTGAATGAATGCTCTACAAGCTTCATCAGAGTTAATTCAAAGACTCATGAAACCTCACTGGGTGGCATGTAGTACAGGAGTCTCCCCTTATGTGCAGGGGACACATTCTAAGACCCCCCCCAGCAAGTGCCTGAAACCGCAGAAAGTACCGAGCGCTGTGTATACTATGTTTGTCCCTATACACACAAACGTATGGTAAAGTTTAATTTATAAATTAGGCACAGAAAGAGATTAGCAATAATAATGTTTAATGCCATAGAACAATTACAACAAAATACTGTAATAAAAGTTATGAGAGGGGCACCTGGGTGGCTCAGTCAGTTAAGTGTCTACCTTCGGCTGAGGTTATGATCTCAGGGTCCTGGGATTGAGCCCCGCATCGGGCCCCCTGCTCAGCTGGGAGTCTGCTTCTCCCTCTCCCTCTTGCTGCTCTTGTGCTCTTTCTCTCTCGCAAATAAATAAAATCTTTTTTTAAAAAGTTATGTGAATGTGGCTTCTCTCTCTTTCTCAAAATATCTTGTATTCACCTTTCTTGTGATGATGTGAGATGATAAGATACCTGTGTGATGAGACGTGGTGAGGTGGAGGTGAATGACCAGGCATATGATGTAGCCTTAGGCTACTATTGAACTTCTGACAATCCGTTAACATTACCAGGGAGATCATCTGCTTCTGGACTGGGTTTGATCGCAGGTAACTGAAATTGTGGAAAGCAAACCGTCTTGATGGGGGGCGGGAACTACTTGCAAATTAGTTGTTTTTTTTTAAGTGTGATTAGCAGAATTTTAGTGAAGAAATGCAACTCTAGGACTTGTCAGAACCCACCATAGAGGATATGTGAACTCTCATGCACTGCATTTTGGAGGTAAACTAGTCTGGACCCTTTGAAGGACAATGAGGCAGTCCCTGGTAGCATTTTAAACGTCTGATGACCCAGAGAGGCCACATCTCATTACCCATTCTAAAACAAGTCTTGGGCCATGGACCAGGCGTTATACCCACATGGCTTTAAGGCACAATGGTACGTAAAAGCCAATAATTAGAAACAATGTGAATATCCATCCATAGGAAAATGGCTTCTTAAATTACAAAGCAGCCATTTATTAAATGCTTTACAACCCTTTAACAGGATGAGGGGGAGGGAAATGAGGGTGGTCTAGAATTCACATACACAGCTCTCCTGGACCTGTGGTCGAATGAAAAAACACAAGGCAGAACAACGCATTCCAAGTAGACTTTACCTAAAACACGAAAGTATCGTAAAACAAAACAGAAGAGTTATGTTTTCTGCAGGTCTATATATGGCCAGAAACATATGGAAAAAAATGGTCTGGAAAGATAAATGCCAGCCTGATAAGAGTAAGGGCGGAGAGAAGAGTGAAAGAGACCTTATCTTTGTAAGTTTTTTTTTTAAATAAAGGCAGTGTAATTGTGTATGATACATATAATTACATTACATTATTTTTACTGGACTAACAAAATCTATTCTTCAAATTTCTTTTCTCTCAGTCATTCTTCATTTCTGCATCTTTTATTTTATGTTGGTGTGTGTGTGTGTGTGTGTGTGTGTGTGTGAGCGTGTGTGTATGTGCATGCAAACAGGGCGTGGGGGGCTTGGGGGGGAGATTTGTCACTCCTTTGTCTGTTTTTCCATTTGTGGCTCCTGCTCTCAGTATTGGTCGTTCCGGTGCCTCCTTCTGTTGGCCCTGCTCCCCCTCCCGGACCTTATCCTCTTTCTCAGGACTTCCAGCACCACTTTGCCTCACCCACTTAGCATATGGTAGACCAAAAGGGAAAGAATTTGGGAGTGGTCAGATTGAAATAAACCCAAATTCCATTTCTGCTGCTGAAACCCATGCGAACAGCAGTGTTATCTTTCCAAGCTCCAGTTTCCTCACCTGGAAAGAGAGGGCAGCCACGGTTCCTCTCAGAGTTGTTCTGAGACATCAAGATCATGACTCTGACAGGGTAGTGACCTAAGTCCGTAAATACTGGTTTCCTTCCCTCTCTCTCCCTTACCTCTCTTTTGTCCTACCTCCTCACTGCCCAATCTCTGCACTTTCCCTTAAATGATTCTATGCTATATACTACAATATACTGAAATATATATACTAAATTATTTATCTATGTAAAAGGAGTAGTTAATATTATCCAGCATTCTTTTTTCTAGCAACTAAATAGAACATTCACGGCTCTCATGGGGAATGAAAAACATCAGTTTTTGGTTTTGTGTGACCCTTGCTTGACTTCTTCATTTTATCCATGGCCCTTGTTGGGGGGAGAAGGCCATGGGTTATGGGAATGGGTGGGGGGGAGGTTTCTGTCCCTGGGCTAGATTTTAGATGCTCATACTCATTTGATGACTTCGCTGGTCCTTGACGGGCAGATATGTATTTATAGCTCTTAACAATTTCTTTGTCCAGTGTCTCTGTGCCATAGATCCTAACTGCCCACGGAATCTGTTGTTAAAGTTACCCTGCATAACCTACCAATGCCATCAGCATCTGCAGGAGGACTGTGTCCTGTGGCCACAGCAGCCCAGCCGGTGAAGGGACGAGGAGTCCTGTGCCAGAGGGCACACAAGGGGGCAGCAGAAAGCTTTTTCTCTTGTCTCTCAAACAGTACACGTGGCAATGTTTCGGATATGAAAAATACAGCATGTTCGTGGGAGAATATGTTGACATTAAAGAAAGCAGAGGGAAAAAAATCATCCATAATCCCACTATCAGAGGTAGTGATTGTAGCTGTGTATGTGCTTAATGGCTTGAACATATGAGATTGCTGATAGCTGGGCATTTCTAACCTACAGAAGTGATAATTTTCACGTGGTTTAACCTAATATTTCCTCCCACCCCTTCTGTCTGACAAACATAATGCACTTTTAAATAAAAACTCAAGATGAGATTATATACACATATGTGAGTATATCTTTAAAGCCTGCCTTTTGAAACAGTCAACAAAACCAAAGACAACTGGCAGAATGAGAGAAGATATTTGTAAATGACGTATCAGATAAAGGGCTAGTATCCAAAATCTATAAAGAACTTATCAAACTCAACACCCAAAGAACAAAGAACAAATAATCCAATCAAGAAATGGGCAGAGGACATGAACAGACATTTCTGCAAAGAAGACATCCAGATGGCCAACAGACACATGAAAAAGTGCTCCACATCACTCGGCATCAGGGAAATACAAATCAAAACCACAATGAGATACCACCTCACACCAGTCAGAATGGCTAAAATTAACAAGTCAGGAAACGACAGATGCTGGCGAGGATACGGAGAAAGGGAAACCCTCATCACTGTTGGTGGGGATGCAAACTGGTGCAACCATTCTGGAAAACAGTATGGAGGTTCCTTAAAAAGTTGAAAAGAGAGCTACCCTATGACCCAGCAATCGCACTACTGAGTATTTACCCTAAAGATACAAGGGCACGTGCACCCAAATGTTTATAGCAGCAATAGCCAAACTATGGAAAGAACCTACATGTCCATCAACAGATGAATGGATAAAGAAGATGTGGTGTATATATATATATATATATATATATATATATACGATGGAATACTATGCAGCCATCAAAAAAACACGAAATCTTGCCATTTGCAATGACATGGATGGAGCTAGAGAGTATTATGCTAAGCAAAATGAGTCAATGAGGGAAAGACAATTATCATATAATCTCTCTGGTATGAGGAATTTGAGAGGCCAGGCAGGGGTTCGTGAGGGTGGGGAGGGAAAAAATGAAACAAGATGGGATCAGGAGGGAGATAAACCATAAGAGACTCTTAATCTTAGGAAACAAACTGAGGGTTCCTGGAGTGGAGGGGGGTTGGGAGGGATAGGATGGCTGGGTGATGGACATTGGGGAGGGTACACACTATGGGGAGTGCTGTGAATTGTGTAAGATTGATAACTCAGACCTGTACCCCTGAAGCAAATAATACATTATATGTTAATAAAAAATTAAAAATAAATAAAACTTGCCTTTTAAAATGAAGTATTAATGATAGGGGTGCCTGGGTGGCTCAGTCACTTAAGCATCTGCCTTTGGCTCAGCTCATGATCCCAGGGTCCTGGGATCGAGTCCCACATTGAGCTCCCTGCTCAGCAGAGCCTGCTTCTCCCTCCCCCTGCTCATGTATGCACGCTCTCTCTCTTTCTCTCTGTCTCTCTCCCTCTCAAATAAATAAAATCTTAAAAATAAGAAATATTAATGATAACAAATGTGTATGTGTACACTAGCATGCCTAATACTGCTGCCGTGAGAAATGAAATGTCACACATACAACTGAAGACCCATAGATGTCCCTCCCCAGCAGTCGCCCCTCCCTGTCTCCTTGAGGTAGCCATTCTCATAAACCTGGGGTTCATCAGACCTAGGTTTATATCACACAGTACGCAGGATTGCTTAGCATTTTTAACTTTATATAAATGATACCAAAGTGGATATATCATCCTGTGACTTGTATACCCGATTAAACATTATGTTTTTGGAAATGTATCCCTATTGATGCATACAGTTTTGCTAATACATTTTCAATTTTTTGCTATTAAATATACAGATTCACTATCTGCCTCTCTCCACGAGGCTGGGGGCCTCTCCATGCTGGGACTGTCTCTCTATTATATGTGGCTGGAGAGGCCCCACAAGTGGGCTTTGAATAAATGGATAAATGCAGGAAGTAAAAGAGTAAGAATCCCTGTCCTAGAAGATCCAGCCTCCTTTGTTGGGGACCCAAGACAGAGCATCCTGATGACAAGACGGTTCTCGCATCTGGACAGGCAGACGTCAAGGCTGAATGGAACACTTCATTCAGAGGTCACCTCCCTGGTGCCAGACACAGGGTGCTAGCTAGTTTTGTCCAGAACTTCAGGGGAGGAGCAGTGCCATCAGGAAAAGCTTCTAGAAGGTCCTGAGCACACTTCTGAAAGAGGACTAGTTTCCTTCTGCCATCACAACCAAAAGCCCACATTTCCAGATAAAGACGATGGCGTGGTCTCCAGATTTTCTGGTTCTCTTCGTCTCCAAGTTTTTCAGACAGTTCTAATCTATGGGTGGCAGAAAATGGCACTGCCGGGGCCTTAGAATGCAGGCAACCAAACACACACACACACACACACACACACACAATTCCTTTGATGCGTTTAAATCTTCCTGACTCTGATGCGTTTGAAGTTTGGCTGTAAACTGAACTATAAAACAGAAAGATAACCATAAACCACAGGGACTATGAGACATAATGGCCAGAACTGAGGGCCTCTGGCATCACACAGAGCTGAGTTAGAATCCTGACTCTTCTGCTTCCCGAATGAATGTGTGACCCTGTGCGAGAGAGCTAACCTTGTCTAATTTCTGTCGCTTTATCTGCAAAACAGACACACCACCTGGCAAGCTGATGGGTTGAACTACCAGGTTTTACTGCTTGGTGCACATCCTATAAACGGGAGAAAGTTTTATTAGCAAGCTGGGTCGGAGGGAGCTACCACTGACTATCGAAGCCGGCCATGGTCGTTGAGAAAGAATGAAACTCCTCACGGTTATAAAAACCCAGAATCTCACAGTGACTGCTGTTGCAAAAGTTGGCACTCCTGCCAGCAGCTGGGAGGCATGGTTCTCAGGCCTCCTCAAGAAGCATGTCTGTCCTTTGTAAAGGTCCTGCTCTGACATCCCAGGAAGCTGTCCAGGGTTCTGGGCCCATTTCCCTTCTTCGGGAAGATGGAAGGGATAAAAGTGTACGTATCTGCAAAGTTCAGGAGAGACCCAGACCTCGCGATAAGGTCTCTGGGGTAAAATGGACTGTTCCCAAGTCTGTAAGTGTTCCCTCTAATATCTCCAGCTGCAGAAGCATGACCCGGAAGTATCCTGAAAGGATAGCTAGAGGAAAGGAAATTGAGGTCAAATTGACCCCCTTGGAGTAGATCTATTCAAAGAAGTGAGTATCTAATTTCTGAATTTTGTGTTTAGTTAATCATGTCCCCATTTGGCTGCCATTTTAAGTTACGCTTTAAAAATGTACACACCATATGATTTGATACCTAACCTAAAAAAAAAAAAAAAAAAAAAGCAAACATCGCATTTATTGTGGGAAAAGTAGTAAACTGCTTTCCAGGAGCTGATATGCTAGCTGGGGAGATTGTCAGTCCATCAGGAAACAAATATACGTCTGATCTCAGACAGTGAGAGCAACACGGTGAAATGGCAGAGGCTGTAAAGTCATACAAAACAGAGAGCCTTGGAGATCAGGGTGGCTGGAAGGCAAGGGGAGCAAGGAAGTCCCCTCTGAGAAGGTGGCATTTGAGCTCAGACCTTGGGTCACTGTGAAAGAATTCATTTTCAAGTACTTACTTAGCTTTTTTCAAAAGCTTTGTTCCTGAAAATAAAATTTCAGGGACGTGTCTGACATCACCTTTTTCTTTTTTTCGAAGATTTTATTTATTTCTCTGAGAGAGAGAGCGAGCAAGCACATGCACAAGTGTGGGGAGGGGCAGCAGGAGATGGAGGACAAGGTGCTCCATCCCAGAACCCTGAGATCACAACCTGAGCTGAAGGCAGATGCCTAACCGACTGAGCCCCCCAGGCGCCCCTGATGTCAGTGGGCTCCAGGTCTTCTTCATCACCAGGAGCTGGCAGAATGTTGCGGCAAACACGTGGGATTTTTCAAGCACACTGCCTCCACCATTTCCAAGCTACAGACCTGGGAGAGGTTACCTAAGCATGGGAGCCTCTGTGTCCCCATCCAGAAATGAGGATGATGAGGATTATGATGATGATTAATAATAAGACTTTTTACAAAAGGGATGAGTAGCCACCCACCGAAAATCCATGTGTCCTCTCCCAGAGCAGAAGCTATTGCTAACAGGCAGCTGCCTTACCATGGAATGCATTTCCCAGCCCCTCCTGCACCCAGATGCCGCCAAAAACAAATTTTTCCCACTAAGATATGAACAGAAGTGATGCGTGTCACTTCCAGGCCTGGGTCTCTGAGTCACCTCAAGAAGGATAAGCATGCATTGCCCAGGAGCAAGGGACTAAGTCAGGGAAACACAAGCTTTGATTGTGTGCAAAGTCTGGTGCTGGAGGGTGTATTCGTGATGCCATCCAACACCACTGCTCTTGCTAACGCAGCCTTGCCCTGTTGGGAAAAGTGCAGGAGTGTGTCCCACACGGGCCACTCAAAGTGATCGGGGGCCAAACATAACCGAGGACAGGGCTTTGAATCCTATGGACTGAGCCTCATGAGATTTTGACCCCCTGCTCCTTCTCCCCCTTCTAGAAATGTTGGGAGGGTTTTTTTGGTGTTTATCTTTCTTTCTTTCTTTCTTTTTTTTCTCTGTACTGGATGTTTATTTCTGGGACGATCAGTAACTATAAGAAGAGGGATATTAGGCTCCTAGGATGTAACACATTTGTATTGTCAAAAAATACATACTTTTTTAATTGCCGGGGATACAGAAGAAAAGAGTCTTGCTCAGTAATGTGATCTCTCTCCTCCGTGGGCTCAGTTTGCTGTGGAACTTGAAAATCAAGAGCTTCACCCAGAATATAAAACATCTTTTCTCTTTTTACTTCCTCTTCCCCCAGGACAATTGTTCTGTGATAGGGTTCCTTCAAGGCTTTTAGCTCTCGGGCAGCTAACAGGGAAGAAAGGAACTATATGCCTCATGTTTTCATCCACTTTAAAATGAAGTGATGAATATAGAGCTCCCAGCACAGGAAATGACACACAGTAGAAATGTGACAAATCAGCCTGGTCTCCCTTTAGCTCATTTAACTCCTGCTGGCTCACTGTTAGCCATGACACAATTGAAAGCTTATCTCAGCCATAATACAAATGATTTAACCGGTATTATTGTCCCCATTGAGTGAATAAGAAAATGGAGGCTCAGGAAGGTCAAATACATAGCATTATTTTTTAAACGACTTATTTACTTATTTATTTATTTAAGAGAAAGAGAACAAGCAGGAGGGGCAGAGGAAAGGGAGAAAGAAATTAAGCAGACTTCATGCTGAGCAAAGAAGCCCAAATCAGGGCTGAATCTCACAACTCTAAGATCATAACCTGAGTCGAAACCAAGAGTCAGGCACCTAACCGACTGTGCCACCCAGGCATCCCAAATATATAGCCTTATTATGCCAATAGATGTCTGGTACATGTTTTAGCTCATTTAATTCTAACAACCATATAAGAATGCATGAGATTGGTATTATTGCACCCATTTTCCAGCTGAGAAGACTGAGGCTCAAAGAGTATTGGCAACTTTCATTCTCTGACATTTTTTAGTACTTTTGTGTGTGCCAGGCTTGTGTTGGGGTACTGGAAATCAACAATAAGCAATTAAGACACATTCCTTGCTCTCATAGAGTTCGTCTGGTGTGAGATACAGCAGATAAAGAGGCAACTTCTAGTACGGTAAGCTTAAAAATCTGATAGTGTGGGATGCTATCAGAGCACAGAGGAAGGGTCACCTAAGTCAGAATTGAGGAGAGGAGATGAGACATAAAGCATTTTAATTTAGGTTAGATGTAAATTAAGATGTGACTCGTGGATAATTTAGCCAGAATGGGCACTGTGGAAGAATGTTGCAGAAATAGGGAACCACTGGGGCAGTTTCACCATTAGGTGCTTGAGTCTGATTTCTTTCTATTCATTCTGTCTGGGATTTTCTGGGCTTCATGTGTCTGTGGAGACATATGCCCTCATCTCTGGAAATTTTTCAATCATTTTCTTCTAATACAACCTCCATTCCATTCTGTTTTTCCTCTGAGATTCTTATTAATTCCAAATTGGACATTCTATGTCACTTACCTCTTGTGTAGTTCACACCCTTTTGATTCCCTATCCTTTTGTGGTTTTGTTTGTTTGTTTGTTTGTTTGTTTGTTTTGGAGATTTTCTTTACCTGTCTTACAATATATGCTGTTATTCCTTTCTTTAGCTGTGCCTAATCTGATGTTAAACCTATCCATTGTATCCATTGTATTCCTAGTTTGGGTTCTTATATTGTTTAGTTTTAGAATTTCTACTTGGTTCTGTCTAAAATCTGCTACATTACTTTTTTATCACTTCCTGTTTCCTAACCAAATTTTCCAGCTGAGGTTCTATCTCCCTAAACACAGTAAGTGTTGTTGTTTGATTGTTGGTTTCAGATCATTCTTACAATAGCAGTGTGTATGGGTCTGTCTCTGTTGTCTGTTTTTTTCTGTAGACACTCACTCATGGTGTCTTGTCTTTTAGTGTACCTAGTTATCTTTAATTACTTGCTATGTATTGTATTCTTAACCATATTTGTTAAAATAATTTGAGGCCTAGAATGATGTTAATTTCTTCAAAAAAAAAAGAATTTCATTAGCTCATTAGCTTCTATCATATACCTGAGGGTACTAACTATCCAGGACAATTTAAATAAAATCAAAAGATTGTGGTTTTCTGGGCCATTCTAATGATTCGAAAACTAGCTAGCTATAGTCTGAGCTAGAGCTGGTTTAGTTCCATTTCACATTTTCTCCTACCACACAGCACTTTTGAGTCTCAGCTACAAATGGAAATGGTTACCAGGATCACTACTTTTGATGGGATACAAAATCCCATTTTAGTCCTCCTAGCTCTGGAAGGCTGCCAAAAGACAGCTCAATATTTTAGCTGTTTATTTGATACCAGCAAGTGTTCCTGAGTGAAAGTGGCCCTGAAAGTATGGCTCACCTCTCCGGGATTCTATCTGTTCCCAGATCTCAGCCAGTACCCTTCACTCTCATTCTAGGTCTTTGACACTATTAAGATGTTTTTGTATTTTATACAGCTCTTCTAAGTATCTTCAGCTTTCAGCCATTACTGAATACAAAATCTTAAGAATAGTAATGTGCCCAGAGATCTCAAATCTTCTGAATAGTATAAGCAGGCTTGGAAAAAGATTTGTTTCAAATCCTAGATTCTTTCTTCTGCACTGCACTGCTCAATCCAGAAGATAATGTTATTGATAGACAGATGATAGATAGATAGATAATAGATAGGTAGGTTAGACAGATGATAGATAGATAAAACTAACACTTACTAAACCCCCAGTCTGTAAGGCACTCTGTTCAAAGAGCTTTAGATTTTTAAACTCATTTAATCTTCAAAACAATCTTGTGTGCGACAATTATTCCCATTTTACAGATGAGGAAATTGAGGCCCAAAAAGATTAATAAATTCATCCAAAGTCACACAGCTAGCAAGAATTGAGCTGGAATTTGAACGTGAGTCCAACTCCAGAGCCTGTGCTCCTAACTACAAAGTTTTAAACAAAACTATCCTATTTTCAAGAACCTGAGAATCACAGATCCTATTGTTTAGATTCAGGCACAAATATCAATTCTAGGACTATTGATTTCTCCAAGATGAGTTTCATTCTATTTCTACCTACCCCTGCCTAACAAAGTCTTCAGTTCCAGGTATCAGGAAGGGTTTTTTGGAAAACACATCTTCAGTTCTATAAACGACAACCATCCGCATCACCTCCATCAGATACTACCCTCCAAGGGAGACCAAAAGAGTTCACAGGCTAATCAGTGCTCCTGCCAACCTCGTAAGTTGAAAAAAGGGTGAGGCAGTAAAGGGGAAAATGTTTTATTGTCTCCATTTTGCAAAGGCAAATTCCAAGCCAAAGTGGATGAGTCATCCACAGAGATCAGAATCCAACACCTGGTCTGTTCCACCCCTCTGAATTCCCTCCTACCACGGGGGACTTTACCCCATAAAGAAAGCCATTTCTCTTCCAAGAAATATGCAAAATAGACCGTGGGCCACCAGGGACAGGGCAGTGGGAGACAGATGCATACAAGATCCGTGAGTCTTCCTAGGGAGTAGGGGATGCCATATCTTGAAATTTTAGGACATTAATAATCATCCAAATTACTATTAATGGAGCATTCACCACTGGGCTAAGGCACCTGCATGCCTTTTTTAAATCCTTGGACAACCCTCTAATGAAGATTCTGTTCTTATTCTCGCTTTCAGATTAGGAAACGGAGACCTGGGAAGGGCCTTACGACAACTTGCTATGACCACCTAGTTAGGAAGAAGCAGCCCTTTGGTTTAACCCTCTGAAATCAGTGATCTTCCATTGCCTTTCTTTCCCCACCTCCAGACATGTTTCTAGATACTGAGAGACAGAGTAGGGACAGGGAGCTTCCTTGGGGCCTGGGTTCACACAGAGTCACAGCTGAGGGAGCTGAACGCCAGAGCAAAGGACACCAGGAAGAGAAGAGGGTTTCCCTGAAAACAGCAGGGTGTGTGCAGGCTGACGTGTTTGTCAACATGACAATCTGGACACACCTGGAAACAGCTGCTCCACCCCTCAGTTGGCCGCTAATGGGGCAAGTGCAGCCAGGTCATGTTCTTCCAGTTACTCTCTTCTCATTTCTTCAGAGCTGTATGAAGGCCAAGTCCCATCAAAGGAGCTCCCAAGGATCCCTATCCCCATCTTACCTGAGGATAAAGCTTCAGATATATTTTGGCACTGAGGCCCACCCACTGGGAAGAACTTTGTCACCCCAAAGAAAGCGCTGCCCCAGGTTCATGAGCTGAGTGGCTTTGGAAGGGAATCCCTGCCCCCAAATACTTCTCTTACCTTGACATACCACATTGGCTGGAATTCCACCATCAGAGTTGTCCTCCTTTGCTGAAAAAATAGTAAAGTCTCTTTCAAAATGTAAACATTCCCAGAAAGGGTCCTGAATTTCTGTCAATAAAAATTTCTTAATTTTTTCTCCCATAAATACTTCTTTTCCCAGATTTTTGGAACCTGCTACCATCTGTCTGCTGAGAGTCTGACCCATAAAAGGTCTCTAATAAATATAGTATCTGTTTGTTATCTGATGAATGCTCAAAGATGACTAAACACATAAACAAGAAGCAGCCTAAAATTAGAAAGGAAGCTCAAAGAGATCCCTGCTTCATCCAATCTTTCTCTTTCTCTCTTTTTTTTAAATAGAGTTAAACATACAGCAGAGTTGCATTAACTTGTTCTTTGGGAGGCATACACATGAGTTTTACAATGTTCCACAAAAAGTACTATGACTAAAGGTACTTCTGCACCAGAGCAACTTTTTAAATCACTGGGTTTGGAGGATGGGGCCTGCTGGCATTCATTAATACTTGAGAATAAACTATTTTATGAAGCTGTCTTTCTCCAAACACCTTTCTGGGTGTCTCAGAATCAGCAAGAAAGCCTATGAAAAGGGCTCAGTACACACCCTGGCACCAGAATGTAAGCTCAGAATGTACTGCAACTGATAATCTTAGTATTTGGGGCCTTGAACTTGGAGATTTTTTAACATTTGGTCTAGATTATCTTAATCCCATCTAATTCTGTCTCTTAAGGAACAAGAACCCCAATGGAGCAGAAAGTGGGAGAGGAGAGAAGCCACAGGCTGGAGCTCCATCTGTAAAATTGGTGGGCACTGCTAGGTGATTTTTAGCGCCCCTTTCTTGTACTCTGTGATGGGAAAATGGTAGAGAAAAAAGAGTGTACATGTTGGAAAGGAGTGGTCTGAAAGGCTAGAGGAAGTTGCTGAGCCCCTGAGGGCTATGTTGCTTATCTCATTTATTGTAACTAGTCTACAGATCCTGCCACACTAAGAGCAGGAGGGAGAACAGCGACTGTAGAGAGACCATCCGGTCATCTCGTCCTAGATTTCCCACTACAACCTCTTCTCTTCCAAATCTATGCCAAGGAACTAATATGGTGCCCTTGACATGGTAGGCACCCCACAAAAGTTTTTTGGTTCAAACATAATTATGCTTTCATTTTAGAAAATGGGGGGGATAACCACAAAGTATAAAGAGAAGAATATCCATCATCCATGAGCCCACTGCCAATAAATACTAATAGAAAAAGATAAGTAATATTTATTGGGTGATGATCATGTGCTGAGCACTTTATATGCTCTGTCTCCTTTAGTCATGTACTTAGCCACCGCTGACATTTCAGATTTCCTCCCAGGTTTTTTTTTTTTTAAATACAAGATAAAATATTTTTGATAGTTGTAATAAGCCCTTTATATATGTTTTGTTATCACACTTCTCACTATTATTTCTTATAATCCTCACAACAGACTTGGGAGGTATCTGTTTCTTCTCCTATTTTATAGATGAAAGCACCCATGCTCTGGAGGTCAGTGACCTAAGGTCACAGAACTAATAAATGGCAGGGCTGGGATTTGAGCCAGGATTGAACTGGCAGTAATGCCCATGGTTTTGTCCAACACCTGCTCTCTCGCTCAGCTTCCTAGGTGTTCTCCTTTGTAGGATGTGAGTGAGGAGCGATGGGCTGAATGTTCCCAGGGGGTCCTAGTGACAGGCCTTTGACACAGCACAAAGGTTAAATACATGTAAGGTTTGGATGTTACTGTAAATGGCCAAAAAGACCCTTAATTCATACCACCCATACATCCAATGGGATAGCCGTCTGATACCCAATGACCCACCCAGAAAGATATGGGCAGTGCCAAGGACCAATCAGGGTAGTAAGCAAGGACTGAGTTCCCAAGAACTGATAAATACCACTTTTATCACTTGTTTAGTCAGTTCAGCCAGATAAAGGAGTGAACTTACCTATATCCTGAGTCTAGGGTTGCCAGACAAAATCCAGAATATCCAGTTAAATTTGAATTTTGCCATTTGTTCAGCCACAGTCAACATTCTAATGTACTTACATGTGTGAGTATAGAAACTAAAATATCTGTTCTGGGAGCCTGGGTGACATAGTTGGTTGGGTATCTGACTCTTGGTTTCAGCTCAGGTCATGATCTCATGGATAGTGGGATTGAGCTTGTGTCAGCCTCCACACTCAGAGGGGAGTCTGCTTTAAGATTCTCTCCCTCTGCTCCTCCCCTGACTCGTGTTTTCTCTTACTTCCTCTCTCTCAAATAAATAAATCTTTAAAAAAATGTATTATCTGTTTTTTATCTGAAATTCAAATTTAACTGGGTATCCTATGTTTTTATTTGTTAAAGATGGCAGCCCTAGAAAGAGGACCCCTATGGTTTTATTCTGTTTTATTTTTCCCCTCCCCATTCATCTTCAATTTCCACTTCTGTTCTTCTCTCCCACCATAACAACCCAAATTGATTTTAATTAATATGTCCATCTAATTGACCTTTCATTTGTTTATTTTGATGTATACATAAATGCGAAACTGTATCGTATGGATTTTTTTCTAATCCACACAATGGAATTGCACTATAAATCTCATTCTGTTCCTTCTTTTTTCCTCAACACTTTCTTCTTGAGATCTACACATGTTGCTACATATATATCTGGACCATTAGTTCTGGATTCTACATAACATTTCATTCAATGTATAGACCAGATTTTACCTAACAGTTTCCCAGTGGTAGACACCAAGGAAATGTCTACTTCCTGGCTTCAATCTAGGCCAGATTATGTGCACATATGCTGTGTGTCAAATTGATCTTGTATTTGTTTGTATTTCTCTATCTTACAGATGTGTATCAGAGAGTTTTTCAGAGGAGCATTCTTAAGAGTGGGATAGCTTGTTCAGTAGGATACACACATACGTAATATTCAAACTATTTAACAGCCATCGAGATGAGATGTAACTGCCCACTCAGAATCAGCACTGCCATGAACCGGATTGGTACCCACAAGCTGGACATCTGCCTTGCATATGCACAAACACAGTTTCATTAGTGCAACTAAAGTTACTCAGGAATGGCTCTGCCAGTATACACTCCACCAGAGTGCATGAAGATCCCCTTTTTTCCAAATGCTGTCACCATTTGCAACTACTAGTTTTTCATTTTTGCTAAATTGATGAGTCAAGTTACTTTCATTGTTATATTTATTTGTTTTCTCTGGTTATTCGTTCTTTTTCTTCATCTACTTTCCCCCTTTATTTGGGTTTCCAATCTATCAATTACCTATTCATGCTTTTTGCCCATTATTCTACTGAGTCTCCACACTTTTTTCCCTGCAGATGTATAGGACTTTCTTGTATTGCCAAGGAACAACATTGTCCAATAGAAATATATTGTGAGCCACATACGTAATTAAAATTTTTCTAATAGCCACATTTAAAAAGTAAAAAGAAACAGGTGAAGTTAATTTTGACAATATATTTATTTAATTCAATATGTCTAAAATATTTCAAAATGTAAACAATTTAAAATTATTCAGACACATTACATTGCTTTATGCATGCTAAGTCTTTGAAATCTGTTATCTGTTTTACACTTACAATGCAGTTCAATTTGTACTAGTCACATATAAAGTATTCAACAAGCAAATGTGGTCAGTGGTATATTCAACAGTGCAGGCCTAGAACCTAGACTTGAGGCAATAATTCTCTGTTGGTTTAAGCTGAAAATTTCTCCTTCTAGTCTGTCCATCTGTTCACTTTGTTTATGGCATCTTTTGTTTTTAAAAAATGTAAGTGTATATGTAGCTAAGTCCATTTCTTTCCAAAAATTGTGTTTCACCCTCTTGTTTTGGAAATCCATACTCATGCCGATATGTCCAAGATATAATCTTACACTTTTCTTCTATTAGCTTTATGGTTTTTATCTTTTGTAAGTAGATCTTAAGTCCTTGGGGGATTTTTTTTTTTTCATATTGTTGGGAAGAGATTCAACTTCTTTTTATAGAACGAGTGGTTTTCCCAACACCATCTGCTAAATAATCTGTCCTCTCTCAACTCATTTATGAAGCCATGTCTATCATACATCAGCTTTCCATATATGTAGTCTGTTTCTGAGTTCTCTGTTCTGATATGTAATCATCACCATAACCCTTGTGTTTTAAATATGGTGATTAAATTGCAGAAAATTGGGGGGCACCTGGGTGGCTCAGTTAGTCAAAGCATCTGACTTCGGCTCAGATCATGATCTCAGGGTCCTGGGATTGAGCCCTGTGCTCAGTGGGGAGTCTGCTTCTCCCTCTCTCTGCCCCTCCCCCATTCATGCACATTCTCCCTCTCTCTCTCCTCTCTCAATTAAATAAATAAAAATTTTTTTTAATTGCAGAGAATTGGGTTAAATGGCCCAAAGTCATCCAAACAGTAAGTGTTAGACTTATGGTTTGAACCTGGGTATTTCTGATACTGTTCCATTAACACTGTATGTGGCTCCATGTAACAGAAACCAGACACAGTGGCTGGAACAAAAGGATTTCTTTTTCTTACATACCGAGAATTCTGGAGATAGACCAGTACAGGGATTGTGGTTCCAAGATACCACCCAGGATCCAGGAGCCCTCTATCTTTCCAACCAGCCATACTAGTGTGTGGGTTTTGTCCTCATGGTTGAAAGACAGCTGCTGTACCTCCTAGAATATGTTCTCATCTCCAGAAGGAAGAATTGGGAAGGGAGAGAACAAAGACAAAGGTGCATCCTCTGAATCTATGCCTTTTAATCAAGGAAATAATTGTTTTTCTGCAGGTATGACCAATAGATCTTTGCTACCATCTCCTTGGGAAGATAGGCCACAAGCACATGCCTAGCTGCAAGGGAATCTAGAAAATGGGGGGGAGTGTTAACTTTTTTAGCTGGGACAATTGCCCTTATTTTAGTCTGTTTGGACTGTTATAACAAAATACCATAGACGGGTGACTTTAAAACACCAGAAATTTATTTCTCACAGTTCTGGAAGCTGGAATGCCCAAGATCAAGGCCATGGCAGATTCGGTGTCTGGTAAGACCCCATTTCCCAGTTCATGAGCAACCTCACACGGCAGAAGAGCTGAGGCCTATTTCATAAGGGCACCAACCTCATTCACAAAGATGCCACCTCATGACCTAATCACCTCCCAAAGCCCCCCCTCCCAAATACCATCACATTGGGGATGACCTTGAAACATACGAATGTTGGAGGGACACAAACATTCAGTCCATAGCACTACCCAAGTAAAATCCGGTTTCTGTTAAAAAATAAGAAGTGGAGAGACACCTGGGTGGCTCAGTCAGTTAAATGGAACCTGCTTTTCTCTCTCTCCCTCCACCCCTCCCCACCACTCTCTCTCTCTGTCTCAAATAAATAAATAAAATCTTTAAAAAAAAAAAGTTAAGAAGGGGCATCTGGGTGGCTCAGTTGTTAAGCATCTGCCTTCAGCTCAGGTGTTCTCTCTCTCGCTGTGTCTCTCTCTGTCAAATAAATAAAGAAAATCTTTAATAAATATCTTAATTAGTAAATTTGGAAGTAGAGAGTAGATACTGGACTGGCGTCAGAATACGTTTACTGAAAAGCTAATAAAGCTTAAGCTTCAGGGAAACTCATTTGTCCATCCTCCTCCAATGCCCTATATTTAATTTTTTAAAATTTATTTTGGGGTTGGGGGGAACAGGGACGGAGGGATTAGCAGAGGGAGAGGGAAAAGCAGACTCCACGTTGAGCACAGAGCCCAACACGGGGCTCAATCCCACAACCCCAAGATCATAACTTGAGCCAAGATCATGACCTGAGCTGAAATCAAGAGTCAGACACCCAACAAGAGCCACCCAGGCACCCCCGCCCCATATTTAATTTTATATACTTAGTTTCGTGTTCTTTTTCTTAACACCCCCTCCCCAAATTGCATAAACTTCAGGTTCCACAAAACCTGGACCCACCCCTGGTGTGCCTCTAGCTGTGCCTGCCACATGGGCCAAAGCCCACACTCTCCTGATTGCTTTGCGATTTTCTGGTTGTAGTAGGTGATGGCGTGAAGGGTGTGCTTAAGGTCGCCCAAGTCAGGTACACATTTCCAACTAATGCCCCCAGGATCCACAATCACACTTTTTTTTTTTTAACCAGAACAAGAGACCGAGAAAAAAAGTGTTATTCTAAGTAAAAGAGAACAATAGTAACTGTCATATCTGAGTGCCAAATACATGCCAGGCACTGTGCTGGGAGTTTGCCCATATGTTTTCTTTGGTTAATTCTTACTCCAGCTGTTTGCAGCTCAGAGGGGTTAAGTCACTTGTCCAAGGTCATGAAGTCTGTAAGTGGCCAAATTAGAATGTGAACCTAATGTCAAACCTTTCCATGCTTTCTACTGCATTTTGGCTAAAAGCTCCTGGAAGGCTTTGGGCTCATGCAAGATTGTAAGATTTAGCAAGTCAAAATATAAGTAAGTGATAAATAGTTCTTTGATAGAAGTATTATTTGTTGTTTGTCTGAAGTTCACACTCAACTGACTGTCCTGAATTTTATCTGCCAGTCCTACCTTTATAGATAGTTACTGGTGCCATGAAATGAAGAGGTTTTTTTGTTTGTTTGTTTGTTTGTTTGTTTTTAAGATTTTATTTATTTATTTGACAGAGAGAGAGAGAGATCACAAGTAGGCAGAGAGGCAGGCAGAGAGAGAGGGGGGAAGCAGGCTCCCTGCTGAGCAGAGAGCCTGATGCGGGGCTCGATCCTGGGACCCTGAGATCATGACCTGAGCCGAAAGTAGAGGCTTAACCCACTGAGCCACCCAGGTGCCCCGAAATGAAGAGTTATAAATTCTGTGCACGTATTGTTCTTAAACATTAAACAAGATGAAGTATGAAAAGTGCCCCCACTCAGTGAGATTGAACCTCTTGGTGCTGGACATTGGGATTGCAGGAACGGTGCTCTTGGCTGGGTGATCTAGGACAAGTTGATTTCTCTCTTTGGGCTCAGTTTCCCCTTCTGTAAGATGAGGGGCTGCTGTAATCATTGCTTAGGACCCTGAAGGGGCAGTGTGTCCAGTATGGCCTGCCAACTCCAAGTCCAAGGGACTTTTCTTGCTAGGGAAGGCACATCATCTCTTTTTCCCCTTTGGCTGTTTTCAGAGACCAAAACCACTTTGGTGGTTGTGATGGGCCACATGGTTCAGTTGACTAGAACCTCGGCCAAATTTCTGAAACTGTCCTGCTGAATCCTCATCCCAGGAAATATTCTATGTGAAAAGGGGAGAGGAAGTTTTATGATTAAAGAAGTTTGGGAAACAATGTTGTCTATGTCCATTCCATAGATCCCTTGGTGATTCAAATGCACATATTTGTATAAGAAGGAATGCAAAAGTGAATCTTGTTTAACTCTATTTAACACCCCATTTTCCAAATTTGTTTGCAAAACATACCATGCAATAGGTGTCCCATGGAACACACTTTGGGACCCATGTATAGATCAGATTTCTCTCTGTTTAACAAAGTAGGCAATACCTCTCTTATTCAAATTGTAATGTGAGGATAACGTGGGACTTTGTTTGTGACAGAACTTTCTTGAATCTCATAGACTATTCAGTGAAATACACCCATACAGATTCAATCTGAAAGTAAAAGAAGTATAAAGTCATTACGTGGACCAAAGTAAGTGTTTATATAATGGGTGTAATGAGTGTACATTAAACTCCCGAACGATCTGGCCTAAGAAATGCTCATTTTCTAAATCAGCTAATGAGTCCCCACCTGACTAGCTGCCAGAAAATTCCATCTCAGTCATATTTTGCAAAACCCTCCTCCGCCAAGAACTGTGCAGAAGTCCTTGGGAGCTTATACAATCTGGACCATTCCAGGAGAGACCCTCTGACCATCAGCCCACCCTGGACTTGCTGGCCCACCATCTCAGCTTACTTTGAAGATGGCATTTCTGTTGCCTTGGAGCCAAGCTTGTGTACAGGACATCTTTGGCCCTGGCCAGAATGGGAGCTGGGGGGCAGGGAGGTACAGAGGTGGGCTCTGTGTCTGGGATTGGAACTCCCTCTGCTCAGCCCACAGCCATGCCCATCAGAGGTCCTGCCAGTTCCTCTTTTCTGGAACAAGTTAAATTTTTCTATCCTACCCTTCCTATTCTCTGGGAGAGCTCTCCCAATTCCTCCTCTGTCTCCTCCCTACTAGGAGCTGTTTCTGCCAACCCTTGGGGCCCCATCCTCTCGCAGACAATCCACTCTGGTCACCCAGAGAAGCTCAAGTCCTGGGGCTGTGATTTAAGGAGGCCTGGAAATTTCTGCTTCTAGCTACTTTCTTGGGATGAAAAACAGGAAGCTATCCATCATTCTGAGAACAAAAATACAAATTAATAATAGCTCAGCAAATGATCACAAAGACACAAGTAGTATGTTCTTCACTCTCCCTAAATAAAAAAGAAAGTAAAAACTAAACAAACAAACAAAAAACTAATGATGTGCTATATGTTGGCTAATTGAATTTAAGTTTAAAAAAATAAATAAAATGAGCTGTTTGGGGGCACCTGGGTCGCTCAGTCGGTTAAGCATCTGCCTTTGGCTTGGGTCATGGTCTCTGGGTCCTGGGATCAAGCCCCACATCTGGCTCCCTGCCCAGTGGGGAGTCTGCTTCTCCCTCTGCTTCTGTCCCTCCCCACTCATGCTCTTTTTGTCTCTTCTCTCAAATAAATAAATACAATCTTTAAAAAAAAAAAATAAAGTGAAATGTTTGGAATGAGTTCCCTTTTATTTCTGATGAAAGATACACTTGCTTGTGAGCAAACTGTGTTGCTGGCAGAAAACTTAAAATGCCAACCACCTGCTCGGACCGTGGTCCCGACACCAAATGGATGAAGATTCCTCTAGATGCTGACTCAGTTGTAAGAGGAGGCAGACAAATTTCTTGAGGATGAATAGGTAATACTGACTCTGTAGGGTGAAGACAGTTCCCCAGAAGGTGACCAAAGGGAGGAAAAGAAATTCCAAGCACTACCTTCCACCACCCCCATGCCCTCACCCTCACACCCTTCCTTACACGAGGAAAATATTCCGTCTCTCCTTCCTCTTCTTTTTGAGTCACCGCTGTTTATTTTAGAGCACAAGTTCACTGTCAAGAAAAAGCCAGACAACCCTGGTGATTTTTCCTGTGATGTGGGGCCAAAGCTATAAAACCAGGACTTCACTCTGACATGAAATTACTCTTCTGGAAGTCTCCGTGCGGAGGAGGATGGCTCAGTTGTTAGCAAGAAGACTTTATGCTTTGTTTATGAAAGAGAGAAGGAAAATTAAGGTCAACAGAGAGAAGGCAGAAAGAAGGTGGGTGGAGTTCATTCACAGGAAAAACACTAACGCTCCAGGATTGTCAGAGCTGGCCATGAACTTGCCACCCAGTGTGGCCCAGAGGAAAACTCAGATGCATAGAACAGGTGTGGAGAAGAAGACCAAACTGACAGAGAGGACTATGATTGGGGTCCTGGGGTGCTGATATAGATGGTCAGGGAGAAGTTTGGCTCAACCTGGGGTCCATTCTATTTTAGGATGAATTTATATAGCTCTAGGTTCTAGATTGGAGACTTGCCTTTTCTGCTTGGAGATTTGGTTACCATTATTGAGCAACTAGTATATGTCAAGGAATATGCCAGGCACTGAGGGCACAAAGATATATAAAAAGAGCCATTATTCTAAAATTTAAGATCCCAACTTATCTCAGTCTCAATTTAATTGTCTCTATAATGGGCATGATAATTTCTACTTCCCAGGGTTGTCAAGAATCTTAAGTTGAAGGTACAGGAGTATACTTCTGTTAACTATAAAACACTGTACAAACATTCTCTTTTTTGCAGCCACTATGCAAACAGTATGGAGGTTCCTCAAAAAATTAAAACTAGAATTACCATATGACCCAGTAATTCCACTACTGAGTACTTACCAAAGAAAACAAAAACACTAATTTGAAAGATACATGCATCCCTGTTTTTATTACAACATTGTTTACAATAACCAAGATATGGAAGCAGACCAAATGTCCATCAATAAATGAATGGGTAAAGAAGATGTGGTATAATGTATGGGGAGAGGGGGCATATGCATGATGGAATATTGCTCAACCATAAAAAAGCATGACATTTTGCCATTTGCAACGACATGAATGGACCTAGAGTGAAATGAACACCAGGTGAATTAAGTCAGTCAGAGAAAGACAAATACCATGTAATTTCACTCACATGTGGAATTTAAGAAACAAAACAAATGAACAAGGAGAAAAAAAAAAAAAAAAGAAAGAAGGAAACAAACCAAAAAGAAACTCTTTACTATAGAGAACAAACTGGCAGTTTCCAGAGGGGAGGTGAGTGAGGGGACAGGGGAAACAGTTAATGGAGATTAAAACTACACTTATCATCATGAGCCCTGAGAAATGTACAGAACCACTGAATTTTGTACACCTGAAACAGTATAATACTGTATTTAATTTTATTTAAGTAAAAAAATATGTTTATATATTTATTGCAAGCTTTGTTCAAAGGAGGGTTTGAAACAGTAACTTGTCAATAAATCTTCTCCTTTTTGTAACTTAATAAGTTTTTGAAATAACAAAAAAATGTACCAAAATGTTGGAAAGATGCTACAAAGAATCCTGATTTATGCTCAACTGTTGGCTCACCAATGCAGACAAGCCCTGAGTTGTAACATTTGCTAATTGCCATGGTATAAATACTCCCACCACAATTTCAAGCTACCAACACGTGATGTTACTGAATGCATAGGTGGGAAAATACAACCATAGTGGACTCCAGCATACCATGGACACAAAGAGCTTTTTTTCCTTGACCATTTGAGAAAAAATTACCAGCCTGACACATCACCCCCAAATACAACAGTATATGTCTCCCCCAAATACAGACATTCCATCATACACTAAAACTATAAAAATCAGGAAATAAACACCATCTGATGCAGAGACCTCATGCAAGCTTCACTGATTGTCCCAACAAGGTCCTTTATAGCAAAAAGATTGAGTTCAAAATCACATGCTGAGACTCGTTTAATCTGGAACAGTTTCTTGGCTTTTCCTTGACTTGAATGATCTTAACATTTTTTAAGATTTCATAGATCGTCCCTGAGTGTGGGTTTGACTGATACTTCCTCAAGATTCTATTGAAGTTTCGCATCATCAGCAGGAACACTAGAAGAGCACTGCTGAGTTCTCACTTCGTCCTATTAAGGGGAACATTCTTTAGATCTATCCCATTATTGATGTTCATTTTTATCTCTTGATTAAGGTGGTGCCTGCCAGCACCATACTTTATTCTCTTTCCCTTTGTGTGGGTTAATACTTTCAAACTCTGTAACTATCCTTTTCTTCATGACATTTTCAATTCATTCCTTTATGAATTTGTATCTATATAGACTCTTCTTATTTCATTTCATGAGTTTTAATCCATTATTATCATTAATTATTTTATTGCCAAATTGTCCTTGATTTGGACAGTGGAACATTGCCCTTTGACCATTTACTCTTTTTTTTTTTTTTTTCTGGCAACCATATGATGTTCGGGGCTCCTCCCCAGGCCTTGGGATCAACCATTTCTCCAAGGCGCTCTGCTTCCCTGGACTCCTTAGCAGAGTCCTTGATAGAGAATGTTATTTAGAAACAAGATCTGAGTAGGCTAGCTGTCTCTGAGGATCACTATGGGGGTGTCACTGCTCCCAGGCCCCTTCCGCAAAGAGATAAGGATACACATGTGCACACACACACATCTATATTTATTTCTGAACCTTTTCTTTTTTCACTGAAAGCCAAGAGTTCACACCGACCCCTAATTCTAATTCAAAACCTCAGAGTTTATTCTAGTTTTCTCCCTTTCAATATTTGTATCTTCTTTCCCCAGCAGTGAAAACTTAGGTCCTGCGAGTTATCGAGCTGTAACTCACATCCTATAACATTCACTCGTTTAAAGTGCACAATTTAGGGACACCTGGATGGCTCAGTCAGTTAAATGTCTGCCTTCAGCTCATGTCATGAATCCAGGGTCCTGGGATCGAGCCCCACATTGGGCTCTCTGCCCAGTGGGGAGCCTACTTCTCCGTCTGCCTGCCACTTCTCCTGCTTGTGTTCTCTCTCTCTCTCTCTCTCTCTCTCTCTCTCTCTGACAAATGAATAAATAATTTTTTAAGGTGCACAATTTATTGTCTTTTAGGATATTCGCCTGGTTGTGCCAACATCATCATTATCTAATTCCAGAATATTTTCATCACCCCAAAAAGAAACTCCAAACCCATTAGAAGTCACTCTCCAAATCTTCTCCTTCTATCCCCTATCATCAATAGTGTGGTTTCTGACTCTACATATTTGCCTGCTGGGGACATTATAAGTGGGATCAAACAATATGTGACCTTTTCTATCTGACTTCTTTAATTTAGCACAGAGTTTTCAAGGTTCTTCCATGTTGCTGCATGTGTCATAACTTTATTCATTTTTACAGCCAAATGCCATTGTATGAATAAAGTACATTCTGTCTCTCTATCGGTTAATGCACTTGGGTTATTTTCACTTTTTTTGGCTATTGTGAATAATACTGCCATGAACATTCATTCACAAGCTTGTTTTTTTATTATTATTTTTATTAACATACAATGTATTATTAGCCCCAGGGGTACAGGTCTGTGAATCCCCAGGTTTACACACTTCACAGCACTCACCATAGCCCATAACCTCCGCAATTCCATAACTCAACCACCCTCTCCCTACCCCCCTACCCCCCGCAACCCTCAGTTTGTTTTGTAAGATTAAGAGTCTCTTATGGTTTGTCTCCCTCCCCATCCCATCTTGTTTTATTTTTTCCTCCCTTATCCCCCAAGCCCCCCACTCTGCCTCTCAAATTCCCCATATCAGGGAGATCATATGATAATTGTCTTTCTCTGATTGACTTATTTCGCTCAGCATAATACCCTCTACTTCTATCCACATCGTTGTAAATGGCAAGATTTCGTTGCTTTTGATGACTGCATAGTATTCCAATGTGTATATATACCACATCTTCTTTATCCATTCATCTGTGGATGGACATCTAGGTTCTTTCCTTAGTTGGGCTATTGTGGACATGGCACAAGTTTTTTTTTTTTTTAAAGATTTTATTTATATATTTGACAGACAGAGATCACAAGCAGGCAGAGAGACAGGCAGAGAGAGAGGGAGAAGCAGGCTCCCCGCCGAGCAGAGAGCCCGATGCGGGGCTCGATCCCAAGACCCCGGGGTCATGACCCGAGCCGAAGGCAGAGGCTTTAACCCACTGAGCCACCCAGGCGCCCCATGGCACAAGTTTTTATGTGAATATGTTTTTTTATTCTCTTGTGTATATACCCAGGAGTATAACTGCCAAGTACTGGGTAATCTTGTTTTACTTTTTGAGAAACTGCCAAAATGTTTTTCAAAGTATCTGTATGATTTACTTTCCCACTAGCAATCATGAGGGTTTCAATTTCCCCAACACCAGTTACTGTTTGCTTGTTTTATTACAGTCATTCTGGTGGGTGAAAGTTGTATCTCATTGTGGTTTTGCTTTGCATTTTGCTAATAAGTAATGATATTGAGCATCTTTTCTTATGCTTATCAATTACTGTTTATGTATCTTCTTTGGAGAAATGATGTCTACTCCTTTGCCTATTTTTTTTTAAGATTTTATTTATTTATTTATTTGACAGACAAAGACCACAAGTAGGCAGAGAGGCAGGCAGAGAGAGAAGAGGAAGTAGGCTCCCCACTGAGCAGAGAGCCGGATGTGGAGCTCCATCCCAGGACCCTGGGATCATGACCTGAGCTGAAGGCAAAGGCTTTAACCTGCTGAGCCACCCAGGTGCCCCCTTTGCCCATGTTTTAATTGGGTTGTCTTTTTACTGTTGAGTCATAAGAGTTTGTTATGTGTTCTGGATGCCAAAACCTTACCAGACATAGAATTTTTAAGTATTTTCTTTTGTTCTATGGATTTTCTTTTCACATTCGTGAGAGTGTCTTTGCCAGTTTTGGTCAGGTTATCTATATTTTCCCTTCGGCTGCTTGTGTTCTACGTGTCAGACCTAGAGACTGTTGCTTAATCCAAGGTCATGAGGATTCCCATCTCTGTGTTTTGCATGTTAATAGTTTTAGTTCTTAAATTTAGGTTTGTTGAATTTTGAGTTAATTTTCATATAGAATGTCCAACCTCACTCTTCGGTACATGGATATCCAGTTGAACCAGCATCGTTTGTTGAAATGACAATTTCTGGGACACCTGGGTGGCTCAGTTGGTTAGGCTGTTGCCTTCAGCTCAGGTCATGATCCCAGGGTCCTGGGATCAAGTCCCACATTGGGCTCCTTGCTCAATGGGGAGCCTGCTTCTGTCTCTGCCTCTGCCTGCCACTCTGCCTGCTTGTGCTCTCTGTCTCTGTCTCTCTCTCTCTCTGACAAATAAATAAATAAACAAAATCTTTTTTAAAAAAAGAAAAGACAATTTCTCTGTGTTGAGTTGTTTTAGCATCCTCATTGAAAATCAGTTGGCCATAGGGGTGTCTGGGTGACTCAGGTCTGACTGGGATCAAGTCTGTGTTGGGTTCCCTGCTCATTGGGGAGCTGCTTCTCCCCTTCCATCTCCGTCTGTCCCCTCCCCGACTCATGCTCTCTCTCTCTCTCCCTCACTTTCTCTCTCTCTGCACTCTCTCTCTCGTATAAATAAATACAATCTTTTAAAAAAGGAAATAAATCAATTGGCCATTAATGTATGATTTTACTTCTAGACTCTCAACTCCCCTGAACTCTACATTTACCTTTCTGCTAACACCACATGGTATTGATAACTGTAGCTTTGTGGTAATTCTTGAATCAGGAACTGAGTCTTATAACTTCGTTCTTCTTTTTAAAAGCTGTTTTGATTATTCTGGGTCCATTACATTTCCATATGAATTTTAAAATCAGCTTGTCAATTTCTGTGAAAAACTAAACAAAGCAAAACAAAACAAAGCAACAGCTAGGTTTTCAATAGGGTTTTCTTGTGGTTGCCCCTTATCAAATTGAGGAAGTTCCTTTCCATTCCTAGCTTCCCGAGTGTTCTCATAATGAAAGTGTGTTGAATTTTGCCAAATGCTTTTTCTGCAACTATTGGGATGATCATATGGCTTTTCTCATTTATTTTATTAAAATTGTGTAATATATTAATTGATCTTTTATATTGAACCAATCTTTGCATTTCTGGGATGAAGCCCAGCTAGTTATGGAATATAATTATTTTTATTTTCTGCTGGAATTTGTTTGCTAAATTTTGTCAAGGGTTTTTGCATCTACAGTCATAAGGAATGTTGGTCTCTATTTTTTTTTTCTTTGTGATGTCTTTGTCTAGTTTTGGTCTTAGGGGAATATATGAGTTCAGAGGTGTTCCCTCCCCTTCTATTTTCTTTTGGAAGAATTGGTTCTAATTATTCTTTAAACATTTGCTAGAACTCTTCAGTGAAACCATCTAGTCCTGTACTTTTCTTTGTGAGAATTTTTTGATTATTAATTCCATCTCCATTCTGGTTATAAGTCTATTCAGATTTTCTATTTCTTCTTGAATCAGTTTTAATAATGTGTATCTTTCTAGGAATTTGCCCATTTCATCTAGGTTGTCTGATTTATTGACATATAACTGTTCATAGTATTCCCTTATAGTCCTTTTTATTTCTGTACTGTCAGTAGTAATGACCCTTTTTAATCATTACTTTTGTAATTTAAGTCTTCTCTCTTCTTTTCTTGGTTAGTCTAACTAAAGGTATGTCAATTTCATTGATCTTTCCAAAGAAATATCTTTTTGTTTTATTAATTTTTTTCTATTATTTCTCTATCTTCTGTTTCATTTAATCATTATTTTCTCCCTTCTGTTTTTTGTTTTTTTATTTTATTTTCTGTTTTTTTATTTTCTCCCTTCTGTTATTCAGGTTTAGTTTACCTTTCCCCTCCTCCTCCTTCTCCTCCAACTCTCCTCCTCCTCCTTCTCTTTCTTCTTCTGTCGACTTTTGAAGTAGAAGTTCAGGTAATTCATTTGGAATCTTTTTTTCTTTTTTAATATAGACGTTTATAGTCATTAATTTCCTTCTCAGCACTGTTTTAGCTACATACCATAACTTTTGCTACATTGTGGTTTTGTTTTCATTCATACCAAGGTGTTTTCTAATTTCTCCTGTGATTTCTTTTTTGACCAATTAATTATTTAGGAGCATGCTATTTAATTAGCTCATATTTGTGAACTTCCCAAATTTCCTTCAATTACTGATTTCTAATTTTATTCTATGGTAGTCAGAGAACATATCTTATATGCCTTCAATCCCTTTAAATTTATTGAAACTTGTTTGATGGTCTAATATGTGATCTATTTTTGAAAAATGTTGCATACCCACCTGAGAAGAATTTATAAGAAAAATAATAGATGTTTTTATGCTTTTGGGAATGATCCTGAAGGAGGCAAGAGAAGTGATGTTGTACAAAAGAAAGGAGAGAATTGTCTGTGCAATGGCCTTGGCCAGACCCAAGGAGAGGGTGTGGAGTTCACAAATGGAAGTACTGATTTTAGCCAGAAGCACAGAAGTTTACCTATGGGAACAGGAGGGGAAGCAGAGAATGTGGGGGCAGGTCCTGGTGGATGGCATGTGGGGCGGGGCAGACTAAGGAAGTTCTTTTCATTATCTCAATAAATGGGCAACAAGGTCAACAGGTAAGAGTAAGGATGGGAAGAAATGGAGGTTTCAGGAGAGAGCAGAAGATGCAAACTAGCCATTCTGGAGAGGGGAGAATCAATGGACTAAAGACCTGGTGGGTCCTTGCCTGGAAGTATTAAAGCCCCATTGGAAGATCATAGTGAGCTTGGTTGTATGTTTTCCTCCAGCTTTGTTTAGCTTCCCTGGGACAGGCACAGAACACATGGAGAGCTGGATTTCATCAAGTCAAGTGGTTGTTATGGAATTGTAGCTGGGGAAGAAAGGGAGTGAGGACACCAAAAGACAAGAGGCCACAAAACACTGATAGGAGCACTGGAGGTTCCAATGTCCAGGGATTGTCAGAGTTTGGGTATTAAAGAAAGTGAACTAGAAAGACAGGAAGTGGTAGGTAGAGAGTTGGATGCACAAAGTTAACATTGTGGCTTATTAGTAAAAGCAAAACATGGTTGGAGGACTGAGATACTGTGTTGGGTGGGAGTCAAGATCATAGGAAGAGGGATGGTCAAGGAACTGAGAGTTCCGGTGCTTGGAAGGATCAGACACAAATGTGTTACAAGCATCACAAATTCAGACTGGATGTAGGGGGGAAAGCAACAGTGAGCCAGGAGCCCAGATCACTGGGAAGTGAGGGGAATGACCCAGAAATCAATGAAGACAGTAGAAATTGGTATCTGATGACAGTTAAGTCCAAACCTGAGAGGTTTCAGGAAGAGGGGAGGGAGAAGGGTCTACATGTGACAATAAGGATGTAAGAGGACAATTGGCCACCTCCAGACCCCTCAGTACAAGGGTGGTAAGAGGACCAACAGCTTCCACCTGAGAGGGCAGCAGGGGCAGCAGAATCCCAAGAGGGAGCTGGGTTCCTGGTCACATGTGTGGGCAAAGGGAATGTCCAGGGAAGAAGTCAAGATATGGAGATATTTTTGTTGATAACCCAATCCCAGAGGGCACAATGGAAGGTTTTTAGGAGTCAGGGATGAGTGGGAGAAGGGGACTGAATAGGGCATGATAGAGCCTTTTGGAGATCAGTGACCCAAGAAGAGGTGTGACCTGGGAGTCTGGAGTCCAAGTGGCGACTGAGAACACAAGGATGAATGGGCTCATAAGATCAGTCATGGAGCTCAAAGCAGATCGTGGTGGTGAGGTAGGAGTGCTGGGGTAGGCAGGGCCGGGTGTTAGGGGCTCCTTATTTACCCTTAAAGGTACATGTTACCCACACACACGTTGCTGGCAAAGGAGGAATCTAACTGAGAGGCTGGAGCATTGGAGCAAGACCCAGACCCCTCCCTCCCTGCTAGCCATGTAGCACCATCTACCCTCTCTGTGACCTAGTTTCCTCATCCACAGAGTAGAAATAAACTCTATTTCCTAGGTGTGTGTGGTGGGAAGTTAGTGACTAAGCCATGACAACATTCAACAAACAGTAGTTCCTGTGAGAGCCCCAGGCTAAGGTTCACTCGGAGCCAGATGCCTCTGGACTTCCCAGTCACATGAACCAACAAACTCCCTTTCCTCATGGGCTGTGCAAGCTTGAGTTGAGTTTTCTGACTCCTATGACCAAAAGATTCCTGGCACAGACACAATTTTCATCTCCATTAAGTAGACGAGGAAGCTAATAATTAGGTTAACCTGGCTCCTCAGAGTTCTGCATCTCCAATTTACACACAACTAATGAATCATTGAACATTACATCAAAAACTAATGATGTGCTGTATCTTGGCTTACTGACTCTAAATAAAAAATAAGTTAAAAATAAAAAAAAAATAAACGCAGTTGTCTGTCCCGCCAATCTGCTCAAAAATAGCCATCCCACCATGACTCAAAGCCCAGGTGCCCAGGAGACTCTAATGTGTAGTCGAGTGTCTTCCTCCCAGGAAGACTCTGCAAAGGCCAGGACTGGACATTGTGGAGAAAAGAGAGGCTGGTTTGGCCGCCTCTTAACCTTGGGCTGATCACTCTGCAGAACAGAGTGTACAGTCACAGACCATACCTAGGAGGACTAATTTTCACATGGCCCAGTGGTCCAGATCCCACGTCTGTGCTCCCTGGAATGTGGTGAGCCGAGGACAAGTGGAGAGGTGTTCCCAGATGGGCACACATCGTCTCCAGGCTCCTGGATCCAGGACAGTGTGAGTCAAAGGAGGCGAGAGCCCATGGGCTTCTTTTCAAGCAAGGAATTCCACGTTACATGTCCACTCTCCCTCCCCTCTGCATTTACCAAGTTTTCTTCTATTATTCTATCTCCATGTTTCTTCTTCTTTTTGTCTACATCTCCTCTTTGTACAAACATTTTGGAATTATTTTTATATATTATATATATATATGTATATGTATATGTATATGTATATGTGTATATATATGTATATGTATATAAATGAAATATAAATCCAAAGATGGAACATCAGACCTCAAGACTAAATAAACCATAAACTAGAATAGGAAATGTACCCTAAGGGGATGGGGATGGGCTGCAGCAGCACCACATGCTAAGTAGGATATTTCACCACAGCTAAGGTTGAGCTTCCTGGCGGCCAAAGCAAAAATGGGAAGCTACAATATATAATTTGGAATATCTAAGTAGTGTCGACAGACAATCTGCCCTAAGATGAAACAAAGGTTTTTCCAGCACTTAAACCAAAAGAACATTTTTCACGTGTGTGTGTGTGTGTATATATAGGTGTCACTGAGTGACACCGAGTAGTGTCAGACACAGGTGTCCCCGGCCACATCCCTGAATGTCCATGCAGTAGTGGTTTTATAAGCCTATTTGTTAGAGTGCCCTTTGGGGGGAAAAAAGCCAACAAAATAGTCCCAAGTACAATTCAGTGAGAGTCTTTAGAAAACATGGAGGCAAATGCAATTTTCTGGTGACTTAGTTGGATCCAACAGCACTTCCCAAACTGTTTCTCAGTACCCCCAAAATTTTACGTGGCAATGAAAAGTACTCTATAGGAAACCAGTTCCACAGTCAGAGAAGTTCAAGATAAAATCGGGATTAAACAAAATCAAGCAGGTTTTCTAACAATGGGATTTCAAAGAGCTTTTAACACTCCAGCATCCATGTGAATCTCCAAGTTCAGGTAAAGGATGCATTCTCTCCCATGTTTGTCTCTGGAACCTTCTTCTCCACCCACCCCCATTTTTCCAGGAGTACCTTTTAAGAAGCTCACAGAAAGCTAGAGTTGCATGGACACAGTATGAAAAATTAAGATCTGGAAGAATGGGTGAACTAAACTCCAACTAAAATATCTCTCAGCGAGGCGTTTAGTAGAGTTGGCCCATTGGTAGTCTAAGGCCATGGCATCCAACTGGGACCAGACTTCCAGTGCTCTGTTATTCTGGTGATGCAATAAGAACACCTCTTCCTCCAACCCCTCTTTTCCTGGACTCATCTTCTCAGTTCACACAACTGGAGGTCACAGGAAAGAGGTTGCAGAAGACAAAGACAAGGACCTTTCAGAACACAGGAGACGCTCCACCTCCACCACGTGAGGACAGACGTGCTCCCCTCAGGGCCCGGGCCACATGCAAAGGGTGGGGTTTCCTTTGCCCATGGCTTAGCTCCATGGAGCTGAGGGAGCAGTTAAGGGGCTGGGGTCTCAGGACTAGACCCTAGGAGGTAGACAGAGGGGATCAAGGAAGAATTCCAAGTTGAAGTCTGAACTAGAGCCCGGCAAAGAGATAAGAAGTGGGAGGGACCGGAAAGTAATTTCAGAGGTGGCATTGGGAAATGGATCTAGACCCTAGAATTACTGTGAATTCAAAGAAAATGTGGTCTTAGGGTTCGTTACCTGATTTCTGAAACCTCGGGGAGAGAGGCACGGTGATGATTCTGAATTGGTCAAAAGTGGCTTCATCCACATACAGCCCATCAGCTGACAGTTCCAGGCTTTGGGGCTTAAAGCAGGGCCATCGACAACTCAACGTAGATCTAGGTTTGGGACCTGACCTACCAGATGCTCCCCAGCCAAAACGGCTTCTAGAGAAATCATGTACATATGGAAACTTTGAAAGGGCCAGACACAAAAAACACATGTTTGGGGATGTACATCCCAGGATTGCTGATAATGCTGGAAAATGGGAAAGCCTAGACATGGTCCTCATGGGAACTGATTCACGAAAATACGGTACATTCATGAGACAGAATATCCCACCCCCTTCAGGAATGTTTGAAGTACGTGTATTAATATGGAAAGAAATGCATGATAAACTCATAGGTAAAAATACAGATTATCAAAATATAAATAACAGAGTCCCCTTGTAATGGGCAAACACTTTCTTTGTGTAAGTATGCACAGACAGAAGTCTGAAAGGAGATCTCGAAACTGGTTTTCTGTGGGCTGTGAGACTGCTGATTACTGATATTCTTTTTCTTTTTGCTCATCAGCAATTTCCTTTTCTATAAATAAACATGGATTTTCTTCATGTAATTATTTTTTAAAAACAGTAAAAGAAAGCAAAGCACAGTTTCAAACGTCCCGCAGTGGGTGCTTCGTCTCTCCCTCTCCTCTGTACTTGATCTTCGTCATCTTGATACTGTGACTTTGTTCCAAATGCTATTCCTCTGTCTCCTCTAGCACACTGTCTTCAGACCACAGATGCTTGGGGCTGAGGGAGGGAGGGAGGTGGGGGGGGCGGAGGAGGTGTAGGGGGCAGGGTCCTGATGTGCACAGAGGCAGGAATTCTAGAATAAGGCTGTGAGCTGAGACACCAGCCAGCTCAGGGCAGAGAGGACTGAAGATGATGGGGCATCTGAATGGGGCGCAGTCCTTGGTGGAAGCTGGAATGTGGAGCGACCGTGCGTTGGCCAAGATCAGAGGCCAGGCATGGATCAAACACTTTAACCTCATGACGTTGCTGTTTTCTCACTCCTCCCCTGGTGAACTTGAAACAGGCCTTCAGCTCAGATCAGCAATGTCTTTGCAGGGTGTCGGTCTGTGGTTACCAGCACGACGTGCCCAGGGGGTCCATCAGGAGAACTGGCTCTGGCTTCCCCACTGGCAGTGGACTGTGGAAGTCTATCTCCCTCGAGACTGTACTTCTCAAGCTCCGTAGAGCCACAGGGTTGGAGGAAGCCACTGGACAGAAGAAAATGCACTTTAAAGGGGGGGGAATAAAAGACTTTACAAAGAACAAATGAGTTCATATTTGTACAGCAATTAAAAAACAAATATATTTTGTTTGAAGATGTGGAAGGACTCAAAGGTTTCATATTTTCATATTACAGCAAACACAAACATAACACAGAGCAGAATTGAGAATCCGAGATGAATTTGCATGTTACGTCTCTGGACACATTTTGTACTTCCCTTGAGACAGCGCTGATTCAGGCTACGCTCCAGATCCCTGCACATATTCAGTCCTCCTTGAGAGGCACCAGCTAACGAGATCACCAAACCATCTTATCTCCATGTCCCTGGGAGAGATTAATGACATCGAGGTCGGTTACAAAGCAAGGTGCCTACCTTACTGAGTCTTCCCTGAACAGTCAAATGGAGGTGGGGGGCTTAAGCACTGTCTCCCACAATTTCTACAATGTTAATGTCTCTGTTTGACCAAATTAAAATCAGAGCCTCAATGAAGCTGAAATGACTTGCCTAAGGTCACATGGCTAGTCAAGTGACAAGCGCTGGATGTCCAGTTTAAAGCCAGTGCTGATGCTAGATCGTTAAGCCAAAGCACCTTTAAGAAACAAAGTACTGGGGCACCTGTGAGGTTCAGTGGGTTAAGCGTCCGACCATTGATCTCAGCTCAGGTCTTGATCTCAGGGTTATGAGTTCAAGCCCTGTGTTGCACTATTATAAATAAATAAATAAATAAATAAATAAATAAATAAATTCCCAAACTACCATGGCAGGATGCAAGAAACACGATGGAATGTGCTGTGAAAAGCCATCATTCTCAGGAGCAGTAGTCAAAGGAACTTCCATGTTCTACTTTCTATTTTCCTGTAATATTTGGGCTGTTACAACCAATATATTTTCCTTTTTTTTAAAACATTATTTATTTATTTATTTAAGAAAGAGAGAGAGAGAGAGAGAGAGATAATAAGCAAGAGAGAGCATGAGCAGGGTGAGGGGCAGAGGGAGAAGAGGCTGTCCGCTGAGCAGGGAGCCATATGTGGGGCTCCATCCAGGGACTCTGGGATCACAACCCAAGCAGAAGGCAGACGCTTAACTAACTGAGCCACCCAGACGCCCCATAATAAATTTTAATGATGGTTGCCCAGTGATATCAAATTTTCCTTTTTAGACACGACCCATAAATAGTTTCCCTTGGTCTGATGACAAGCTCACCCAGCAAGCAACCTTTTTGATTATTTCGCTCTCCCTAGAGCTGGCTAGCAGAGGTGCGGGGGCGGGGGGAGCACTAGCCATGCTGACGTCACTGTGTTGTCCGCCTGATTTTCTATTTCTCATTATAAAAGAATACAATTCAACAAATTTTTTCTCCTCCATCCCCAACCCTTCCCAGGGTTTAGCAGACACAGAATAGTAGTATTTGATATGAGTCAAAGCAGTGAAAAGACAGATTCCCTTTGAGCATGGGAACACACAGGCGTTCGTTCACTCTTGGCCATGTACGGGTTGATCGTCTTGTGATGCTTGACCCTGCGTCCGACAGCAAGTAAAGGCTTCTTCTCTTCATCTCTTGCTATGTTACTCAGAAGACTTTCTCATGCAAGGGACAGAAATCCAGCTTGAGCTGGCTGAAGAATGAAAACAGGGGTGGGTTTCATAGATTAATATAACTAAAAAATCTGAAGATAGAGCTCTCGCTGCAGGTATGGCTGGATCCAGGCGTTCAAACAATGTTATAAGGGCTGTTTCTGACTCTCTTCTCATCTTTCTTTTGCGCTCGCCTTACTCTCAGACAGGCTCTCTGACCCGGTGGTCCTAGCAGGCCCAGGGGCCCATCCACCAGTGTGGAAACCTAGCAGTAAGGGAAGCTTCTCATTGGAAGTTCCAGAGTTGAATCTCATTGGCTTGGTTTAGATCACTTGCCTGGGTGGAAATCAACGGCTGCAGCCAATAGGACGGACGGAATACGCTGATGGGTTTTGCTGAATCTCATCTCCTTTCCCCTTCCTCAGAATGGTAACTACAGTGGTCAGAAATGGTTGCCTCAAAGAAAAACAGGACCGGCCCCTGGAGAAGGCAAGATGGATGCTTGGCATGGGGTAAAAATGGAAGCCCAGAGTCAGATCCGAGGCCCCCTTCAGCTTGACTTGGGGGAAAGCATTAGTGAGAAGAAACAACCGGTCAAGCTGAGGGCAGAGAAGAAACACCTTGGCAGAGGTGGAATTTGGGAACTGGATTTCCAAGACAGAAGCCCAGTCAGGGGTGGGGCAGGGTGGAGCAGGAGGGCAGTGCCTGCCCCTTGGGGTGGAGGAAAGAGCTGGATGGAAAGAGCGGGACCCTGTGTGGACCTCAACAGGTGACATGAGCTGGAAAGGACCATTCGGCACGTCCTCCTGGAGTCGATGCAGCCGACATGAGGCATGTTTTGAAGGAATGGACTGTGCCACCCCACCCTCCGATGGTCAAGGCAACATAGGGTGATCCCGTTTTCTTAACTGCACGCTGCACACATCCGTCAGTTCCGCGTGAGTCCTGCCAGGTGGAGTCAGCCGCCTGGAGGCCATGTGAGCTGGTGAGACTGAGTTCCTGGGAACCTGACCTTGGGTCCTGGCAGATTCCACAGGGCCCTGGCCCCATGGGAGTTCACCTGGGAGGCTGTCAGCCAGCCTGCCCTGACAACACCCCGTCTTTGCTCCCGGGCCTCATAGCGCCTCGCTTACAGGCTGTGGTGGGACCCCAGGAGACCACCTGGCACAGGGCTTGGCTCACAGTAACCCCAAATAAAGGGCAGTGGCTCTTACGACCCCCAAGGACATATGTTCCCCACGCCCAAAAATAACACCTGTCATTGGATAGGTGCAGGCAAAGCAGGCCCCAAGCGTGATGCTCGTGACTCCGTAGCTGTCCGTACAGCTGCTGGGACAAGGAAGCACCTGGCTACAATAGCAGGTACGAGAGAGACCCGTGAGCAGTTTGGGTTTGGGTTTTTCTGTGTGGGCCCGGGCTTTCTTCCCATGCCCCACCACCCCTTGCCACCCACTCAGTTGTTTTTTTTTCCCCCTTCATGTCTCTTTTACACGAGGTCACCTGTCAGCAAATGTGCTCAAAGCACAAAACTGTTGTCCACCCATCTTGACCTCTGGAAGGTTTTGTCTGAAATCTGGCTAGGGGTGGGATTTCTCAAAGTGGGTTCTCCCGGCCATCCTCATCAACATCATGATCAGAGATGTCTGTTAACTGTGACCAGAGGTTCTTAAATCCCACCTAGACTTGCCAGAGGATTGCAGTCTTTGGGTTTGGGGCCTAGAGATCTGCATTTTTTAAAGGCTCCAGGGGGCAGGAGAGGGTGGGGATCCTAATGCATCTGAGAGCTCATCAGGTACCATCTTGCTGGGGCTCCTGAGACACCTGGTCCCAACCGGAAAGTCCTGACTCACAGTTCAGGCCCTGCCCCCCTCCGGCCTTCCTATCAGGCAACTCAAGGTCCCCAGGCTCACGAGTTACTGATTAACCCTAGGTTTCCAGAAAATAAATAATAATAACTCGGGAGAAGACATAAGCCAAGAGCCAAGCTGAGCAGCCCCAGGAGAAGGGGTGATAAACAGCTGCTGTCACCAGGCGCCTGAGGAGGAGGCGAGGGAGGCTGAGACCCCCCGCCCGAGGCCAGACAGCATCCAGGTCCCAGCGGCGCCGGCGGTCACCCTTCGTCCACGCCCAGGCCCCGAGTTGCCCGGTCCTGCTGACTCCGAGCCCAGAATGGCTTGTGCAGACATCCCGCAGCCGCCGGTCCCAGAGCAGCCCCAGCCCATCTCCGCAAGAGCCACATCCCCCTCCGCCAAGGCCGCGGGCCCGACAGGGGGGCACTGGGGCTCGGTGGATGGCGACTTGGAGTGCTTGGTGTGCCGGGAGCCCTACAGCTGTACCCGGCCGGCCAAGCTGCTGGGCTGCCAGCACTCCTTCTGTGCCGTCTGCCTCAAGCTCCTGCTGTGTGTCCAGGACAACACCTGGTCCGTCACCTGCCCCTTGTGCCGCCAGGCTACCTCTGTCCCCGGGGGCCTCATCTGCAGCCTGCGCGACCAGGAGGCCGTGGTGGGGCTACTGGGCCGGCCGTGGCCAGAGGTGCGGCTGTGTCCGCAGAGACTGGCAGATTCCGCCCCCTTGGCGGCAGGGTACCCGGGCGTTGCGGGAGAGGATGAGCAGGACGAGGTGAACGCCAACCGCGTGGCCGCCCGGCGCCTGGCCGTGCACTTGATCCTGCTGGTCTTGCTCATTGTCCTCATTCTGCCCTTTGTCTACCCGGGCGTCATCTGGTGGGTGCTCACCTCCGTGATCGCCTTTGCCCTGCTAATGTCCTCGGTCTTCTGCTGTCACGCCAGCAGCCAGCGCAGCTGCTGTCCCTCCCCCGGGACTGTTTTCTGCCGAGTACGGAAACACAGCGAGATCTCTTCCATCGCCTGAGCACGCCCTGAAGAGACGGCACCTGCTGCCTCTTGGGCCCTGTTAGGCTCACAGCGACCAGGTGAAGGGACTCTGAACGAAGGCTGCTTCCCTTGGAGGATTAAATACCCGTTGGACTTGCGAGCCAAAGCCGGGTTGTGTTGGGTCAAGAGCTATGTGCCTGGGTGATAGACTTACGTCTGCCCAGGACGCAGTGCATCTAAACCGCCCGGGGTCTTGGAGGGGGCGCAGATTCCTTGACCGCCGCAAGGGGCCTCCTGTTTCCTCTTACTCTAATGCTCCTGTTTTTTTTTTTTTGTATATGTTGATGAACTTACTGCAGAACAAATAGAACCAAGACTCCTTTTTTTGCAACTTATGTAGGTGGTTTTATTTTCTCGCTTTGTTTTGGTTCGGTCTTTTGTGTTTTGAGGCAGTTTGTTTAGATCTGTGACTCTGACACATTTTCCTCCTGGAAAGTGGGGGGTGTCTCCCCCCCCAACCCCGGCAGCCCTCCTGTGCTGCCCAGCTCGACGAAGGTCCTGGTGGTTTGGGTGTTCCTGTGAGTTGCCTCCAGGGATGGAGGGGGGGATTTTGTGTGAAGGAGTGGCTTTGGGGCTGCTGGGGGGGTCCCACGTTCATTCAGCAGAGTTGGGGAGGGGTGGAGAGCATGTAGGGGAGTCTGGGAATTGCTCCAGTACACCCACCGGATTGCCCAGGCCCATGTCATTGGGCTCTGGCTTCTCAGAGAATCTCAAGGTTACAAGGACTCCCCCCGCCCCCACCCAACAGCAGGTCCCACCGCTCATCAGATACGCGGTCTCACGCTCAGTTCGGGTGTTGCTTTTCCTGTGTGATTGCATTTCAACTCTCATCTGAGCTCTTGTCATAAAGATAAGAGGCCCCATAAATGCAACGGTTCTTGACAATAACCCCACCTCTCCCACCTCACCCTGACAGTCACTGCCTTCTGAAAGGCTGCTCTGGAACATAGAGGAGGCTTCTGCCGGAGGGAATGACTTTCCCTGGTTGCCAGGATCGGGTCTCAGCTAGAGGAGGGGCTTAGGGATCCAGGGGAGTGGAGGGTGGGAGATGACGCCTTGTTTCCCTCCAAAGGCCTCTTAATTGGGAAGCAGACTTGAAACCTCAGGGGGCTCCCTGGGCACGATCCATTGTCCTTCCCCACCCCCACTTTGCCTCCTGGGAGGATGACAGGTGCACGTTGGGCATTTGTTCATGGCTATTGTGCCTCTGTAAGAGAGGGATGACAGAAGTCGGCCACTGGAGCCCGAAGGGAGGACTCTGGCCCCGTGGGTATGTGTTGTCCAGCAAGATCATTTGCCTCTCTGAGTTTCATTTTTCCTTGGAATGAGCTCATTGGACTGGATTATTCCTAAGTCCCCTGAAGCCCAGGAATGGCAGCACGGCTGGGCCCCTGAGCAGTAGACAGGAGTCACATCCCCTCTGAACTCACACAGAGAAAACTCAAAACATAAGGATGCATGCAAATAGCCGTTCTTGCAATCTGGATGCCTTCCTTTGTTTCTTGTAAAGGTATTTCCAGGGCAACTCTGGGATACCCGTGCTATTGTTACTCCTCGTGCGGGCAGTATGTGTGAGTGTGAGTTCTTCAGGTGAGCTTGAAGAACACCCTGTCTTCCCACGATGAGCAAATGATGGAACTTGTTCTGCATTTCCTGAGCTGGCCTCGGGCATGTGCCATTTGGGATGGTTGCCAGTAGGACAGAGAAAGAACATTTCCCCCCCGCACCTCCACTCATGTTTCATCTGGTTCTCGGGCCCTCCACCAAGAAGAAACCTCCACCAAGGTTTCAAGTTACCAATGACAACCCCATTTCTACCATCATAATGGTGGGCACATCTTTACTGAGTCCTGACAGTGTGACAAGCACCACACTAACTGCTTCACACGAATTTTCTAGCTGAGTCTTCGTAATAACCTGATGAAGTTGAAATCATCTTGCCAATGAAGAGACTAATGGTCAAAGAGGTAAATTCCTCTGCCTAAGGTCACACAGCCAATCACTTCTAGAGCTCCCCCAAGGAATTAATCCAGAGCTCTTTCTGTTCCATCAAGCTGTCTCCCTTACGTGCTGGTCCAGAATGACCAGGAAGCTGGTTGCTGCCTGTGGGCTTGCAAGGGATAACAGGAAAAACCTCAGGAGGCTCTGAATTCCAGTGGTCAGGTGCCCAGAGGGGCCACAGAATTCTGGAATCTATGGTCGACACTAAAGAGAAAGAAAAGGGGCTCCTGGGTGGCTCAGTCAGTGAAGCGTCCAACTCTTGACTTCAGCTCAAGTCATGATCTCAGGGTCATGAGATCGAGCCCTGTGCCAGGCTTCACACTAAGAATGGAGTCTGCTTGAGATTCTCTCTTTCCCTCTCCCTCGGTCCCTCCTCCCATGCATACACACACACCCTCAATCTCTCAAAATAAATAAATAAAATATTTTTTTAAAAAAAGCAGAAGAAAGAAAAAGAAAAGAGAATGATGAAAATGGAATTTTCTATAGACTTTGACTACCCGGCCCCAACCTCCCCCTGCAGGAAGCTGCGTTGGCACATGGTCCCCAACCAGGGGGCCCTCCATCCCCCTGGCAGAAGATGTCTTGACGCTGCTGTCTTCACCCCCTCGGAAGCCAGCTGGTCCCAAGCACATTCTGGCCCCTGGCTGTCTGCGCATGGAGGGCACTAGAGGCCGGTATTGGTGCTAGCTGTCCTGAAGGGTTGGGGGAGAACAGAGGACACAGGCAGCGCTGTGAAAGGATGCCTGTGAAAGAGAGGCAGGCCTAACCCCAGAGCTAAGCTCTGACCCAATGTGTGACCAGTAGACATTACAGAACTTCTCTGAGCCTCACTTTGCTCACCTATAAAGTGGAAGACGATGCCACACTCCTCCCAGGGTCCCCACGAGGATTCAGTGCTACTGGATGAGAATCCCAGGTCCTAATAGTCTGCCTTTATCATCAATCAGTGACCTTTGTGGGTGATTGAGGGGCCTGTTCAGCGTGACAACGGGCAGGGGGTGGGCCTTGATAGTGGGGTGAAGCCATCCCAGAATGGGAGCATAATCCAAGCCAATCTGGTAGACAGCTTGGTGTTGAGGTCCTAAGGATGAAGAGAAATTGCAGGCAGAAGCCAAATTTCATCCCTATCAGACCATCTCCCCATTCTGGGGCCTTGGAGTCAGACGTGGCTGACTTGATCCCAGTGTCACCATCCACAAGCTTCATCACCTGTCTGAGGCTCAGGTTCCTTACGCATGAGTACGTGTCTCATAGGGTTGCGGGGAATAGTGAAATAGCCCATGGCTGAGCCCTTGGGATCACAAAGAGTTAAAGAAGGGAGGGAGAAAACAAAGAGAAAGAGATGGGTTGAGTTCTAGAAAGCACTAACAGGAATGATGAGGACAGGCTCGTCTTATTCTATTCAGTCATACGGATAAGGAAGTCTACTAAAGCCCAGGCACTAGAATTCATCTCTTCTGTTTCACCCTCAGCATCAGCAGCGTCTCAACAACAGTTAATAAAATAATCAGTAACATGACCTGAATGCACCGTGCAAAGGGTATTACATATGTTATCACATAGACCATAAGATAGATACTATTCTTAGCCCCCAAATGACCAACAGGGCTGCTCAGGCACAGAGAGGAGAAGTAACTGGCTCAAGGTCACATAGTGAGACCATGCTGGAGCCAAGAGTGCACCACGGAAGTCCAGCTCCAGAGTCTGGACTTTGAGTCACTTAGCTGTACCTGATGGAACATTCCCAGCATATCATGAGTGTTCACGGCATGGGGGTGCCCCTGCCTGAAGGGCAAAGAATTAAGAAGAGATGGGTTTCCTCTATTTGGCTATAGCTTCCTGGATTAGCGGGTGCTTGGGACACAGGGTTGTGGGAATCCACCTGACCCATTACCCGCAGGCACTTCCTCATCTCCTCTGGTAAGACCCTATTCACTGTTGGAACCTCTTTTCAAATGCCTGGAGGAAGTTTTTCAGCCCTTGCTAAAGCAATGTATTCTTAGTGGCAGAGGAAAGCATTCCCAGGAATGAAGGACCTGCCTGCCATTTCTCGGGCTGTAGGAACAGCATAGAACACATTCAAAGAGAAATTTTAAAAAGTTTTTTAATCTGCCTGGAGCTGTTCTTAGGAACTTTATACTTTGATCTGAATATACTGAAATCACCTTTTTAAAAGGGCGAGGGAGCTATTTCCTGGGTCAGTAGAGAACTCCCTGAAGAATTCAGAACACTCTGGAACTTAGGATCCATCCATGCATTTATTCAACAAACATTTATTGGACACCTGCTGTATGCCAGGTATCTAACCTTATTCCATAAGGAAGTTTGCTGAGAAAAGAGAACTACTATGCACTGAGCAGCCGGCAGGGGTTGAACTGTGTCTCCCTCTCGGAAAGAAAGTATGTTGGAGCCCTAACCCTCGCTACCTCAGAATGTGACCTTCTTTGGAAATAGGGTTTTTATAGAGTTAATTAATTCAAAATGAGGTCATTGGGGTGGGCCCCAATCCAATATGTCTGATGTCCTTCTAGAAAGGGGAAGTGTGGACGTGGAAACAGTTGCGCATGAGGGAAGACAAGGTGAAGACTCACAGGGAGAACGCCATGTGGGGATGAAGGTGGGCTGAGGTGATGTTTCTACAAGCCAAGGGACGCCAAAGATGGCCATCAAACTACCCAAAGCTGGGAGGAAGGCTTGGAAGGAATTCTCCTCCCCCAGATCTCTCAGCAGGAACCAACCCCACCAACACCAGGTTCTTGGACACCTAGCCTCCAGAATGTGAGGGACAATTTCTGTTGTTTAAGTCGCTCAGTTGGGGACACTTTGTTCACATAGCCCTGGGAAACCCTACCACCCCTATCCTGGGCCTGTGCTTGCGTGGACTTCTTCATGAAGTCAGCTGGACTTCTTCAAGTTCAGCCTCTAACTCCCCTACGGTCTTGTCGCACGTAAGTGGCAACGTCGGCTCAAGTCACGTCTGATGGGCTCCTAAGACTACGTCCTACCTCTCCCATTTATGGATGGGAAAATGAGGCTCAGAGAAGCCCACTGATTCCTCCTCCCCGCCAAAAAAAGTGCCCAACATGTTGGAGATGGAGTTAGATTCATCACCCACATTTCCTAAATACCCTTAGTCTTTGTGACAACCGTATAACAATTACTGAGTTATTATCCTCGTTTCACAGATTAAAGACTTACAACCCAGAGTGTCGGTGCCTATGTCCTGCATGTGCATTTCTTTTTTTTTTTTTTTTAAGATTTTATTTATTTATTTGACAGACAGAGATCACAAGTAGGCAGAGAGGCAGGCAGAGAGAGAGAGGAGAAAGCAGGCTCCCTGCAGTGCAGAGAGCCTGATGTGGGGCTTGATGCCAGGACACTGGGATCATGACCTGAGCCAAAGGCAGAGGCTTTAACCCACTGAGCCACCCAGGCGCCCCCTGCATGTGCATTTCTGTACATATTTCATAGTTTAAAAATAATTTAAACACCACATAACAATGCTAAGCAGCTGACGGACAAAGACTCAGGGGGAAATGGGTGCCCAGGGCTAATCCCCTGCTGAGCTGTGTGCCCCAGGGTCACAGAGCTTTGGGGTGGCTCTGGAGACAGTCTGGTTTGAGTCTCCACTCTGCTACTTGCTGGCTGTATGCATGGCTCCTAATCTCAAACTCTCTGAACCTCCGTTCTCACATCTATAGGAAGGAAAAATCATCACAATCACCAATTGTGGGCATTGGTAGGACAACTTAGTGCTGTATATTGGCACAGATGCTATGCCAATTACCCAAACATTAACTGCGTTAGTTAGGCAAAAAGTTGGATGTACTGGCTGGTTTAACCAAGTGGTGGCAAAGGCAGTTTCCTGGCGAGCTTTGGTAAGGATGATGCTGGGGCCAGGCCTTCTCTATTCAGCCTGTTTCTCCCCATTTCTGCCTCCTTTTCCCCTATGCATCTGGGTTTTGTTCTCTCCAACTAGCTTTTTCCGATAGCTTGGAAACTTGACCATCTCCTGCTGACGTCTTCCTCACTTCACCTCCAGAAAGAAAGAGACCAAGTTTCTTCGTTGGTAAATGGTAACAAATCCCAAGGAAGGACTCTGATTGGTCCTCTTGGGTCACATGTCCTCCTCTGTGACCAGCTGGTCTGTAATCGGCAACCCCAATAGAATCTTGTGATGGAGAGGAGAAGGACTTGGAACATTCTGCTTTTGCCGAAGAATGAGGGGCACTGAGCAGATGGATGATAGTGGAAGGCCCTGTAGAGAACCTAGGTGTTTGTGCCATTCCCCCACCCTGACCCTAGCTAATGAGAGGAGACCTTCCACCCTGATGGGAGTTCTCTTTGAGGGGCTGGTCTCCTCCCCATCCAAACTCTCTCCGGGTGGGTTCTCATGGTAATAATACCATGTATGTCTTTTGAGGGGACAGTTTGTATCCCAAATCTGCCAATCAAAGCACCGTGTGCCCTGGCCACAGGGTCTGGTTCCAGGCTAAGCCAGGGACGGCTTTACCCAGGAATCTGGGTAACACTCCGGAGGGAGAGTTTTCTCCACCAGAGCTGCTAAGCTGGTAGAATGTTGGGGGGCATTTTCTGGTGGTAGTCTTTGCACCCGCAGGGGAAAGATTCTTCTACTGGTAAAGCCAACCCAGAGGGAAGCTGAGCCCAGCTTTCTCTCTAATAGAAGTTCCTAATCATATTATTTGCATATTATTTGAGTACCCGGACCTGGCATGCCTGAAACCTGATGTTCCTCTGGAGTTTTCAAGTCACATAAGTCAGTAAATGCCCTTTCTTTGCTTACACCATTTTGACCGGGCTGTTTCTCTTGTAATCTAAAGGAGCCCTGACTCATTTGCACATGCTTGAGTTACAAGGTCACGAACAGTGAAAGTTCAGGAGCTGATACGGAGCCAGGCGCCTGTGGAAGGTAGAAAGCTGAATGCAAATGACTAATGGAGCGAAACACACAGAGAGGAAGACAAGAGTGAGGCCTTATGGCCTCTGAGAGGCAGAGAGAGAAGCCTCCTGTCCTGGCTTCCACGATCACTGGTCTTGGTGGGTCGTCGCTGTTTGCCATTCCTCTCCTGCCTGTCCATGAGGCCCTGTCCTACGCTTTCGTATCTCTCTTTGAGTAAGATTGCTACCCAGAGAATTCTGATACCTCCTCCTTCCCCCAACAGAAGATCTGGTGCCTGGTGAGGCCTGTGATGTCTGTTAAATGGAGGAGTGTCTGGGGCAGGATATGGCATACGTGAATTCCCAGGGTAGACCTGAGGAAGGGGGTTGGGGCAGCCAAGGCAAGCCTCAGGAAGCCTATGGGAACTGGCTGGGCCTTGAAGGAAGAATTTGATTTGAACTGCCACCAAAAATGGGCTGAACGAGAGCACTGCGGGCAGCAGGAAGCTGGTCAGTACACAACATAGCCAAGGGCACAGAGCAGACCTACCTGAGCTGGGGATGTGTCAGGGGAAGGAAGGCGGACCTGACAGCAAGCGGTCCTGTGTACCAGGGGCGAAGTTCCACACCTGGATGGCGGGGCAGGCTTGGGGTGGGGGCTTGGGGTGGGAACGCCCAGAGCTCCTAGCAGCCCTGAGACTCTGAAATGGCAATGGCGGACCCTTGCTGGCAGACCCTGTGTGGAAGGCTATGGCCGTGAGCATGAACAAGATGTGTGCACTGGAGGTGAGAGCGTGGTGAGGAGCGGGGGTTCAGCACCCTTCGGGGTTTCCCTTCTAAACGCTGGCCTCCAACTGCTTCCATCCCTGTGGTTTCACACAGCACCGCTAGTGATACCCACCCACTCATTCACGCACTCCATCACCGAGCACCTACCACATACCATGCATAGAGTTAGGGCCTAGAGAGGCAGGGGTCAGTAAGACTTACGATCACTGAGCTTGCACTGGAGCGGACATGGAGAGGGCTGCCCGCTCAACAGCCCATCCACCTCCTGCCTTAAGAGGAACCTGATTTTTTTTCTGGACAGCAAGGTGCCCAATCCACACTGGCACGAGTAATCTCTGCTGTAGGCCCCATCTAGTAGAGAGCCGCACGCTGACCCTCCTCCAGCCATGCCCATCCCCATGGAGAGAGGAGTCTACAAAACCAAGAGGATAAGCCCACCTAAGTCCACACCCTCTAGACACCCAGTTCCCTAATACTCCCTCTCCGAGCAGCGCCAAGCCAACTTTCAACCTGCAGGAGTAAGCCTCTTCCCTGACCCATTCTCCCAAGGGTGCGGCCAAGTGCCCACATTCCTAGGTTTGAGGAGTGGCCAACGAGTGGTTGTCTGTGGGAGGGGCTGACAGCTCGGATTGACAGCTGGAGTGTCCACACACCTATGTGCGAGACCTCACATGGTATGGGATGGGACAGGGATGGGAGAGAAAAAAGAAGGCCAGCCAGCATACCAGGAGCTACATCCTGGTATGGAACTCTGATAAGCTGACAGATTCTAACTTCACGCCTGGTCTTCCATGTGGTTCTCATGGTGTATCTGCAGGGCTGGAAGGTCAGGACATGTTTTCGTTCTCATTTCATCTTCTTGCCCTGAGCGCCACAAATGTTAGGACTGGCTTATTCTCACCTCCAGGGATCTGAGCCAGTCTCCTTGCCAGAGCCTTGCTTCCCCAGACTTGGGGACAGGGATGGTCATGCAAAACAGACATGTGATCCCAGCAAGGGGGCTTCTGGGAAATCATTTCCACCCTGACCATGGGGGGTGGGAAAGCCCATGAGCAAAGGCTCATAGGGAGAGTTCCCTTTTTCCTCTTTTCTGCTTCTGGACATAGAAAGCTGTGTTTGGACCTCAGGGCAGAGAGGTCCAACATGCTGAGGATGACGTACGGTGGAAAGAGTATAAGTCCTTGCTGACATCACTGAGCTACTGGGCCAACCCTGGAACCACCTCCCTCTGGATTTTACGTTCCATGAGTCATCACTGTCGTGATTCGGGCCACCACGCTGGTCAGTGTCTATATTCATATCAGGGGCCAACCATTCCTACAGGAAACATATGCTCTCAAGATGAATGAGGGAAACCAGTCTGGCTGGAAGACCACCCATCAGACTGGTGACCATCATCCCAGCCCACAGTGCAGTCGATCCAGAGGAAATGGAGATTTTTTTCTCCATGTCTACATATCACTTTTACCATTATAGTTTTTTTAATAATTCCATTTTTCTTTGCTGAATTTTTTTTTTGCTCAATGTTTTAAAAGGAAATAGATCACTGTCATCCATAAAAAAAACTATTTGTATTATAAAAAGTGATAAAAAAAAAGACTTAAAAATGAAATCAAGACTGAAAAAGAGACAAACCAAAAAACAGACTATTGAATACAGAGAACAAACAGGTGGTTGCCAGAGGGGAGTAAGTGGGGGACGGATGGGCATCGATGAAGGGGATAAAGAGTACACTTACTGTAGTGAGCGCTGACTGACGTACAGGGCTGAATTCCCACCCTGTACACTTGAAACTAATTTGGCATTCTATGTTAATTACACTTCAGTAAACAAAAAAGACCAAAAATAAAAAATAAATAACACTGAGCACCTGTGGTATCCTGGACCAGATTCTAGAATGGTGAGAGGACATAAGGAGAAAAACCAGCAAATCAAGTCCATACTTTTGTTAATAGTAATTTACCAATATTGGTATCTTAGTTGTGACAAATGTAACATGATTATGTAAGACACAAACCTTGGGGAAACAGGGCGAAGGATCCACGGTTCTTAGGTAAGAATTCTGTACTACTTGGGTAACCTTTCTGTCGATCTGAGCTCATTCCAACTACAAAGTTTATTAAATAAATAAATAAATAACAGAAGAATCCAGTCCTAACTCGGTATTTTGGAGAGCCAAAGGCTCTGAGCGGAGGCCTATTCCCCCTTTGTTAAAAAGGAAGATGAGCAAATGTTAGAGGACAGCGAATATTGCTCAGACATAGACAAGAAGGGAATCCTCCAATTTACGACCACGTGGATGCACCTGAAGGACGTTGTCGTAAGCGAAACCAGCCAGACGTAGAAAGACAAACAAACAGTGCCTGATCTCACTCATGTGTGGAATCTTAAAGAGTCAAACGGGTGGAAGCAGAGAACAGACTGGTGGTTGTCAGGGCCTGGGGGCAGGGGGAAGGGAGAAATCAGATGTTGATCAAAGGTTAAAGTTTTAGTTAAGCCTGAATGAGCTCTGGAGATCCCATGTACAGCATGGCGACCACAGGTAACAATACTGTACTAGAGACTTGAAATTTCCTAAGAGGATAGATCTTGTTTTTTAATTTAAGTTCAATTAATTAGCATATATTGTGTTATTAGTTTCAGAGGGTAGAGTTCAGTGATTCATCAGTCTTATGAAATACGCAGTACTCATCACATTATGTGCCTTCTTTAATGTCCATCCCCCAATTACCCCATCCTCCAACCCCCTTCCCCTCCAGCAACCCTCAATTTGTTTCCTGTGGCTAAGAGTCTCTTATGATTTATCTCCCTCTCTGATTTCATCATGTTTTATTCTTCCCTCCTTTCCCCCATGATCCTGTTTTGTTCTTAAATTCCACATATGAGTGAGATCGTTTGAGAATTGTCTTTCTCCAATTGACTTATTTTGCTTAGTATAATACCCTCTTGTTCCATCCAGGTCATTGCAAATGGAAAGATTTCATTTCTTTTGATGGCTACATAATATTCCATTGTATATACACCACATCTTCTTTATCCATTCATCTGTTGATGGACATCTGGGCCCTTTCCACAGTTTGGCTATTGTGGACAGTGCTGCTACCAACATTGGCGTACAGGTGCCCCTTCAAATCAGTACATTTGTATCTTTGGGGTAAATACCCAGTAGTGTGATTGTTGGGTCATAAGGTAGCTCTACCCTACTCTTAGCTTTTTGAGGAACCTCCATACTGGTTTAGAGGATAGACCTTAAAGGAAATTTTCTCAACACACACACACAAACACACACCATCAATGGTACCTATGTAAAGGATAAGTTATTTAACTTGATCGAGGTGAACTTTTTGCAAGGTATATATACATCAAAATATCAAATTGTACTCCTTAAATACATATAATTTTACACACCAAAGATATATCAATACATTTCTAAAAAGAAAGAAAAGTATACATATATATGTATCGATATCCTTTCTGTTTGTGAACCTGTAAGTCACAAAGAAAAGTGGTTTAAATAGGAGTTTAATTAATGGCCTTGATTAGTAGTTTACAGGAAACAAAAATTGTACCTCAAAAAAAAAAATCAATGGCATTAAACTGTGTTCTCAATGATAAGGCTCGAAGGTAATAACTTTCTCGTGTATGATCCGGGGAGAGTTAATGCAAGGTCACATGCCAGCTAAATGATCTCACACATCACTAATGCTGTGGGTCTCATCCACTAGAAAATATGAGGGCAGGGGAAAGTGCAAAGCATTCTTAGATGAGAAGCAGACAGAGGTCTTCGCCACCCAAGCCTCTGTGTAAGAGATAAGGCAGAGAACTACGAAATTATCATCTAATGCACAAGTAGACTCAGGGGAAAATATTAACCCACGTAGCTTTGACCCCAAACTCCAGCTGCTTAGCTTCTCCAATTCCGATTAATTGGGCCAGTTGATGGTCCAATTAACAGAAAGATGTTCAGTTCTCCAGGTCAAAGATGCCTTGGAAACACAAACAAGAGATTTCTCAGCAATATCACAATATCCATGGTAGCCACAAACCGTCTGCAGTGCCCTCCACCCTGGGCCTCCTCTGAAGGTGTGTCCTGTCCTTCCCCATGGCAGCTAGGAAAGTAGGGACCATAAACAATCTCCTGGGTCCTTCAGTCTCAAAGTCACCATGAGGGCATCATAAGGATACTCTACAGAAAGGAATGGGGGCTGCCTCCCGTGACATCACCCCCATAATTCAGTTCCATTCAACGAACACCAAGGCCAGGCCAGCCCCACCTACATCCTGGAAGGACAGACATCTACAGGACACAACAAAGAAGCCTTTCCTTCTGGGGATTCTTGATCTGAAACTCATCTAAATATCTCTGAACCTGTGTTGATACTTAAGCCTGTGGAAGGGCAGGACGGCAGAATCGTCCAAATCGAATTTGGTCTTTGATAAAATCCTGGCTCTGCCATCTAGTCGCTCAGTGACATTGGCCAAGGTATTTAACCACTCTGAGCCTCAGTTCCTTCTTTTTCAAAATGGGGCTAATCATAGTATCCACTGCATAGGATTGAATGATGTAAAGTAAATATGGAAAGCATGTAGAGCCAACCACGGGGTAATATTCCCAAAACAGTATTCATGGTTATTTCTATAATTTCTGGGAGAATCGAATCCAACCACTTAGTTGTTCCAAACCTGACTGATCATCAGATCACCAGGGCAACTTGTTAAAAATATAAAGTTTTAGGCTTCCACACCCCTGAAAAATTCAACCTTGGGTAGGTCTGGGGCTGGGCTGCAGAATCTATGCCCTCCGTTATATACTTTCCTCGTGCCTAGCCCGTAGCAGCCACGCAACAAATACAAGTCCCTTCCCTGGGCTGAATATTGCCACAGCTTCCTAACAGGTTGTCTGTGTCGTTTTTATCCCTCTGTCCTTGCAAAGAGCCAGTGAGATCCTTTTAAAAGGTCAGATCATGTCACACCACTGCCCAGGACCTTCTACAACTCTCCATCACACGCAAATAAAATCCATAGACAAGGCCCTACAACAGTGGTTCCTGAAGCTATGCACCCATTAGAAATATCTGGTGAGGTTGTGAACAATGCTATGCCTGGCCAGACCTCAGACCAAGAGAATCAGAAGCTCTGGGGTTGGGGCTCCAGTAGGATTGCCAGGTAAATATATGGGACACCGAGTTACGTTTGAATTTCTGATACACAATGAATAATTTTGCATTCATAAAATTCTAAATACCTACCAAGTGCCCAGCACAGTCGCTGGGGCTGGGCACACAGCAGAGGACAGGGCAGCCGAGATCCCTACACTTAGAGTTTTAAAATTCTAGTGGGGATGGCAGACTAAATAAACTGTAAACAGGAAACATTTAAGCCTTGAAGATACAGATGACACCCTGAGTGGAGATGGTAACGGAAAGCTGGAAACAGATGCAGGAAAAGGAAGGTCTCTGGGCAGAGTGCCAGGCAAGGGAACCTCAAACACGAAGGCCCCCAGATTGGTCCAAACTTAGCACTAGACAAACTAAAACAAGAATCAGAGCACAGGGGCGCCTGGGTGGCTCAACTGTTGAGCGTCTGCCTTCGGCTCAGATCATGATCCGATCCCCGCGTCGGGCTCCCTGCTCAGCGGGCAGCCTACCTCTGCCTCTCCCACTCCCCCTGCCTGTGTTCCTTCTCTCGCTGTGTCTCCCTCTGTCCTGTATATACAGGCAGGAGGGTTGTTTCTGTGGCTGGCTCCTTGATTTTACACCCTTTACTTTTGGAAGTTTCCATCTAAGTCGCTTGCTGGCCCTCCACTCCGGGACCAACCCCCAGGCTAGCAGTGTCCCCCAGTGAGCCTTGCAGGGCCCTCTCTGGCTCTGAGGTCCTGCTGCTTCCTGGAAGACAACCAGACCCACACACCGCGTCTCGCGCCCCAGTTGGCCCGTCACTTCCTGATGCCGACTCCCCTGTCAAGGGTGGCAACGAGCAGAGCCGTGTTGGGACACGCAGTGCGTGAGACCGGGGCCGGAAGGCCGGCCCACGCGCCCGGGACAGTATGCGCAAGAGGCGGGACCAGCCGGGCAGGAGGGGCGGGGCCTGCCGGGCAGGAGGGGCGGGGTGGCCGGGAGCTCCGGGCGATACAGGCTGCGGAATCGGCCGGGAGAGACCGAGGGGGCGGGGCGGGGCGGGGCGGGGCCGAGGCCGAGGGGGCGAGCGGGGCGGGAGGAGTCCTTGCCTTTGCCGCCGCCGCTGCCTCCGCCGCCAGGTAAGAAACAGGGGTTAAGTCGGGCCGCGGGCGGAGTTCGCCCACGCCAGGGCCACTCCCCACCTCTGGCCTCACGAGGGTTACTCCCACAAGGCCCGACCAGGCCCTGCGGGCCTTTGCCCCCCACCCCGCCCTCTGCCCCTCGTGGGCACCAGGCCTCCCGAGGAGTGGCCACGAGCTGCTCCAGGCGCTGCCTGCTGGAGTCCAGGCTGCGTGGTGGTTCCTTGGTTGCTTTTAGAGCCGAAAGCGCCTTTAGGAATTACACAGAGCGGCGGATGGGGAAACTGAGGCCGGGCGGTGCACCCAGGCATCTTCTGCCTCCCAGCTCGGGGCTCTGAGCTGCTAAAGGTTGCCCAGTACCTCCCTTGATAAGTGAGGTCCAGGGAGAGGAAGGAACTTGCCCAAGTTTACACAGGGTCACTGGGCTTTCCCTTGTTCCAGAGTCCCCTCCACGGACTAGTGGGAAGGCCTCCGGCATCCCCTCACCCCCTCTCTCCTTGCCCTTACAGCCCTATGATTTCATAGCACACATTCAGACTGAGAATTCCAGTCGAGGGCTGGAAAAAAGCCCAGGCCCCCAATTACAGATGGGCTATACTTCTCACCCTGCCACCTGTTGGTGTAGCAGGAAAGAGGAACTGCTACTAACTTCTGGGGGGACCATATAGAGAGGTAAACAGACTCAGAGAGATGAATTCCCCAGGACAGCACCCCTAGGAAGGAGAACATTTTAAGAACCTGGGTTACCTGACTCCAGAGCCTGACCCAGTCAGTGCCTGGCACAGAGACAAAGTAGGCTTTCACCGTGTCCTTGCTCTGCTCCAGAGTCAGAATTAAGAGCACAGCGGGCCTAGACTCTGGGTCTTGGCCTAGAGACTGCTGCCTGACACAAAGTAGGAATTAACGTGTTAGTTCTCTTTTCCCTGACTCAGTGTTCATTTCACTGCAGAAAATGTGAAACCCCTTTACATTTTAGGGGCATCCATTCATTTATTAGACACATATTGAGCACCTACTGTGTGCCCCAGTGTGTGCACTGTTTAGGCACTGAAAATACAGCCATGAACAAGAGAAGTGTTGCCCTTGGGGACTACCCTAGGAAGAGTGGAATAAAACACTGTTGTCCATTTGGGGGGTGGAGGGGTGGGAAGGGCTGGGCAGAGAGGACAGACCCCTAGAATGTTACCAGCTGTGAAGTATGTGACGAGGGCAGAGAAAGATTGAACCTCCTCGTGTCAATTGAACCTCCTATCTCGTGGGCCTCGTTCGAGATGCCCAGCCAGCCTGAGCTGTCTCCGGACTCCCCAGGGATTTGGTGGGGAGGAGCTAGGTGGGTAGAGGGTGGTCCAAAGGAACTCTGTGGGCGTCTGTTTCATTATCATCCAACAGGGGTGGTAAAAGTGCCTGGCGTTGATGGTACCATGTCAGAATGCTTCTTGAATGGTAAAGGACGGTCTAAAATGTGGCCTGTGGCCGAGGCCCTCCCGCATCAGGAGTGAGCGAGGCTGTATTTACTTAGAGCATATTTATTTAGAGGCTCCAGTGGCCCTGTCGGTAATTTGTTACCGCTCTCGGCAGAGAGATGTAAGAGGCAGAGGTGGGGGTGGTTGGCTGAATTCCAGGCAAGGAGGCTGAGACTCCCTGTCAAGGTCCAGAAACTGGACTGTTTGCCCCGCAGCATTTCCGCTTCTAACAGCGCTTGCTGTCGCGGGCGTGGTAGTGGACAGATGTGGGCTCAGGTCCCTAGGGGCTTAGTAGCCTCCTGAGTCATCTTGATCAAGCCACGTGACCACCCTGTGCCTCAGTTTCCTCATTTGTAAAATACTGTCTCTAAGGTTGTCATGAGGAGGAAAGTAGCTGAAACCACAAAGAGCCTGGGGCTGGTGCTCTGGGATCCTTTTTGCTTTTTCCGCCAAAGGCCCAGGAGCAATTGGATGGGCGCTGAGTAGGTTGGCCAAGTAGGTTGCCGTAGCTTAGTGTGGAAAGTTCGTGAAGGTTGAAGCCTACAGAATTTCTCCTGAGCCTGCACAGGTGCTCCAGGCTGGTGCTCTAGGCTGCAAAGGCAGGACCAGCTACCTGGGCCCACACAGGGGAGACCTGAGAAATGTCATCTGGTCCTTTATGGCCTGTGTGTGTTGTAAACACTGCTGTACATGTTAAACTGGGGCTGCAGATGAGATGGGGCGGGGGGCTTGCTGCCTTGAGTGTGCACTAGTGGTCAGAAGGGGATCGAAGGGGGACCCCAGTCCACTTTCTACTTAGCCGCCCTCCACTTGGGCATTCGGGCCAATTCAGTTGCACCACCCTCAGCTTAAAATTCTGCTGTGGTTTCCTGTTCATTTTAGGGCAAACAACAAGACCATTAACATGGGCCATAAGGCCCTGCACCGTCTAGCCTATACCTCCAGCCCCATCTCAGGCCACTTCATCAGTAGCCCTCTGTGCTTGCAGCGTGCTGCCTCCTCCCTCCTCGGGGCCTTTGCACATGCTCCACTAGACCACCGTTCCTCCTGTATCTCCCTTTCCCCAGGTTAACATCACCTTATCCTTCCGATCTGAGCCCAACCCCAGGCCACGAGACATCCCCAGGAGTGTGGGAGGTTTAATTCAGGAGGGAGTTGCATACTCATCTCAGGGGGGTAATTTCCGCCTATCCACTGTTACCACCCCAACTGTCCCCTCCTGACTTCCAGGACTGGACTGGGTTTGCTGAGAGGTGCTCAGGGATGAAATCTACATTTGGGAGTACCATTTGAGCAAATATGGGAACCTCACTTTATATAAAACTGTATCGTCCTTCTTTAAAAATGAAAGGCTGAGGGGTGTGCCTGGGTGGTTCAGTGGGTTAAAGTCTCTGCCTTTGGCTCAGGTCATGATCCCAGGGTCCTAGGATTGAGCCCCACATCAGGTTCTCTGCTCGGTGGGGAGCCTGCTTCCCCCCTTCTCTCTGCTTGCCTCTCTGCCTACTTGTGATCTCTGTCTGTCAAATAAATAAATAAAATAAAATAAAATAATATAAAATAAAATAAATAAATAAATTTTTTTAAATGTAAGGCTGAGAGGCACCTGGGTGGCTTAGTCGGTTAAGCATCTGCCTTCAGCTCAGGTCATGATCTCGGGGTCCTGGGATTGAGCCCTGTGTGGGGCTCCGAGCTCAGCAGGGAGTGTGCTTCTCCCTCTCCCCCTGCACCCCCACCACTGACGCATTTGCGTGCATGTGCTCTCTCTCAAATAAATACATTCATAAGTTATATATACACACACACACACACACACACACACATATATGTATGTGTATATATATATACATATATTTATATGTATATAATATATATTCATATTATATATATAAATATATATATTCATTTCTTTTGGAGGGATAATACCCTGGATTATTTACTGCTATAATTTGAAGGCGAGGCATTAAGGGTCCCCACTGTATCTCCTCTTGCCCACCAGAGTAAGGCCCTGGGCCCTGTGGGGCGATTTGAAAACCAACAGATCAAGTGAACATCACACATTTTGCCATTCCCCACCCCCGCACCCCCTTCCTCAGCAGATGTGCCTCCCATTATGTTTTAGTTATTCCCAAGTAGAAACCACCGTTCATTCAGCAGATGTCTGTAAGTGCCTGCTGTGCTGGCATAAGGGCAGAAAGGGACGGACAATAAGGAACGGGTGTAAACAGTGAATGATCCAGTATGGTAAGTAGAGATTCCTGCTGGGGACCAAGCAGGGGAGCCAGGGAAAAGGGATTGGGATGGAAAGCAGGGGCAGGGTGGTCTCACTGAGCTGTGAGATTTGAACAGAGACAGAGAGGAGGTGAAGGGAGTCGGCCATGTGGTTGTCGGCGGGAAGAGCATTCCGGGCAGATGGAATAGACCATGCAAAGGCCTTAAGGTGAGAGCATAGCTGATGGGCCCCAGAAGTAGCAAGGAGGATGTACAGTGGAGCGGAGCGAGTAAAGGGGAGAAGGAGAGGAAGGTGGAGAGACCAGGAGCCAGGTTGCATATGGCGCAGGCGCCGCTGGAAGAGCTGTGACTCTGGAAAGCGGTTAGCAGAGGTTTGGAGCAGAGAAGGACATGATCTGACTTCAGGTGGAGATGGAGCTCCTGGCTGCAGTGTGGTGGACAGCTAGCGGGGAGAACAGACAGAGCGGGAGACTGGTGGGGCGGCTCCTGCCGGGATCCACCTGAGATGATGTTGGCTTGTACCAGGGCACTAGCAGGGGAGGAATGGAGCAACCGTGATGTGGACAGAACATCATACAACCTGAGTGTCCATCCCAATGGCACGCTGTCCCCCCACTCCACTACCTGCCCATCCTCCAGGCTGCTGAAGTGAGATGGGATAGGAACTTTCCCTCCGTTCCAACATCCTTCTCTTTTTCTGGTCTGTAGCGGGCTTGTCTGAAACCCTCTGGATTCTTCTGTGTAGGAACTGTTGCCATGGAGACCTCCTGAAATGCTACCTGTACCAGTGGTTTCCAATTTAACTTCCAGAGAGAGGTATAGAATGAATGGGTTTCTCTTCTAAAATGCTGGAGGGGTGCGAGGTGGGGGGAATGAATGGGGACTGCCTCGAATCCTCCCTTCTAGAGCCATCTCAAGGTTGTGTGTTGTGGGTATGTGTATGTGTTTGTATGAACTTTTAACTACCATCTTTAGAGCTTCTGGCCTAAGAATGATGCTGTAGCTTTATTTGTTGTGAAGGGTTTCTTCAACCAAGTCCTTTTCTTTCTCTTTGGCTCTAGAACAGTTAGTCCCCAGCCCTCTCATAATATTGTTGTTATCCCACTAGTGATGCTTCTGTTACTGTACCACAAGCTCACTTAAAAACTCAACTGTAGGGGTGCCTGGGTGGCTCAATGGGTTAAAGCCTCTGTCTTCGGCTCAGATCATGATCCCAGGGTCCTGGGATTGAGACCCACATCAGGCTCTCTGCTCTGCGGGGAGCCTGCTTCCTCCTCTCTCTCTCCGCCTACTTGTGATCTCTGTCTGTCAGATAAATAAATAAAATCTTTAAACAACAACAACAAAAAAACTCAACCATAGGGGTGCCTGGGTGGCTCAGTCAGCTAAGTGTCCGACTTGATTTCAGCTCAGGTCATGATCTCATGGTTGTGAGATTGAGCCCCACCATCAGGCTCTGCATGGGGCATGGAGTCCGCTTGATTCTCCCTCTCCTTCTTCCCCTCTCTCCATCCCCCTCTCTAAAAAGAAGAAAGAAAGAAAGACCGCTGTTATAACCAGTTCACCAGAAAAAGAAGGAAAGAGAAAAAGAACACCTCTCCCCACCCGCCCCATACACACTCATTCACGTCAAATTTGACCTTGGCCTCCACTGACTGCTCTAAGGGGTTAAAAAGGCCATAATGGGCTGCCATGTAAGAAACACAAAAGAAGTTCAGGGGCACCTGGGTGGCTCAGTCAGTTAAGCCTCTGCCTTTGGCTCAGGTCATGATCTCAGGGTCCTGGGATCGAACCCTACATTGGGCTCCCTGCTCAGCGGGGGCTCTGCTTCTCCCTCTCTGTCTGCCCCTCCCCACTGCTCATGTGCACTCTCTCTCTCTCTCTCAAATAAATAAAGAAAATCTAGATTTAAAAAAATAAGAAACACAAAAGAAATTAATTCTTGCGTGTGATCTCCTAAAGGCTCAGGTCATGGAGTTTTAAGGATGATTTAAAGGATGTTTCAGGACGATACTGATCATATTTGTTGTCTCTGCGGCACTGACTGGTTTTTTATCCCCCCACCCACCTCCCTGGGAAGAAATCCCGCTGGGTTTATGTGGCGTTCCTCAGCAAATCTGAGTGGGGCACCTACTGTGGGTGCTTGCGGAGCTGAGGACAGCTGTGTGGAATGGCTCTCTACCCTCACTACTGACCATACGAGCTCAGCCAGCATTTTCTGGCATAGGTAATGTCGCAGGCTAGATAAAGCTCATAATCATAGACCATCAGGCCACCGCCCACACCGGCGTTAATGCCCATCCATCCTGGGCCTGGCCTTTGCAGTCCAGCCATGGGTGACCGTTCGCCCTGCTGGTTCTCAGTGTGTGTATGTCCTCTCCCTGCCAGCGGGTGCTCTTTCTTCTGAGTCAAGTGCACACCTTTCTCAGAGTCCCTTGGGGTCTTCACAGCACCTGGACCAGGACAGATCCCCAGGAGACCCTTGATGTCCGGAAGTTACTCCCATCTGTCATTGACCTCCTAGGCCCTGGGTGCTGCTGGACCAGCTCCCTGCACTCTAGGTAGCCCCAGGAGTCACCATGAGCCCTGACCACTGGTCTTCTTCTCGCCACGGGAAGCCAGCACTCCCTCTGAAAACTGCTTTAGCTTCTCAGACATACTTGAGAATCTCAGTTCCCCTTGGGCCAGACCCTGTTCCCAAATCAGACCGAGCAAGGGGTAGAGTCCCCTGAGGACCAATGTAGACCGTTCAGGTGACAGATCTCCGCGCCCCACAGCTGCCAGCACATTCTGTCAGCTGGGAGAGTTTGGGGGCCCAGCCTATCCAGGCGAACAATCCGCGGGGTCAGAAACAGAGGCTCCTCCTTCACACCAGCATGGGGTTTGCCTCAGCCTATCATGCTGCCCCTCGTCCATTCTGTTGGTTACAAGACCTGGTTGTTGGTCAGTGGACTGGGACTTAACTGTGACCTCAGGCCAATGGGCCACCCAGGGCCAATCCTGTCTGAGATAAAGCACTCCTCTTCTGAGGATCAAGAGCAAAATTGTTTTTAATTAAAAAAAAAATTTTTTTCATTATAAAAGTACCAGTGCATTCAGGATGGAAAACATTAAAAATACAGAAAATTGGGTCTCCTGGGTGACTCATTTGGTTAAGCATCTGCCTTCAGCTCAGGTCAAGATCTCGGGGTCCTGGGATCGAGCCCCATGTGGGGCTCCCTACTCAGCAGGGAGTCTGCTTCTCCCTCTCCCTATCTGCCCCTTCCTCCCCTCCCCCCAACCCCCGTTCTGCTTGCTTTCTCGCTCTCTCTCTCTCATGCTCTCTCTCTCTCAAATAAATAAAATCTTGTAAAAAAAAAAAAAAGTACACAAAAATAGGAAGAACAAAACCCAATTACATCTAGTCCCACAGCCCCGCCACCAAGAGACAGTGGTCATTAACATTTGGATAGATTTGCTTGTGCTCTTTTTGGTCTGTGAAACATTTTATAAAAACCTACCTGGAATCATATTGTATATCCAGTGGTGTGCTGTCAACCAGCTCTCTGGAAAATAAAACCTGTGTAGCACCTCCCTTTTGTGGTGTCATTCCTTCGGCTGTGGTCCATCTCAGGCTGCCGGAGTCAGGCAGAATCAGTTCTCCCCAGCCAGAATGAGCCGGCCTCCGCACACCACGTTATCATTTAAAATCATGACTTTTTTTTCTGATCTTAAAATCAATATATACTCATTACCAAAAATTCATAAAACATAATAAAGAAAAACAATCACAATCCAGAATCCAAGACCCTCCTGCTGTAAGATAGAGACAGTCTCTGCCAGTCTCCGCATATACTAACTTTCTTCAGAGTTCGGAAGCAACACATACTGATGGCAGGAAACAGGGAGAATCCCAAAAAGTCTCTGGTATCTCGGTCTTCGTAGAGAATTTGGGAGAATATCCTTCCAGCCGTTTTGTCTTCTCTGTGTCTTTTTTTTTTTTTTAAGATTTTATTTATTTATTTGACAGAGAGAGAGAGATCACAAGTAGGCAGAGAGGCAGGCAGAGAGAGAGAGAGTGGAAGCAGGCTCCCCGCTGAGCAAAGAGCCCCGATGTGGGGCTCGATCCCAGGACTCTGAGACCATGACCTGAGCCAAAGCCAGAGGCTTAAGCCACTGAGTCACCCAGGCGCCCCTTCTCCGTGTCTTTTTTTTTTTTTAAGATTTTATTTATTTACTTGACAGAGATCACAAGTAGGCAGAGAGGCAGGCAAAGAGAGAGAGGAGGAAGCAGGCTCCCCTCAGAGCAGAGAGCCCGATGCAGGGCTCGATCCCAGGGCCCTGAGATCATGACCTGAGCCAAAGGCAGAGGCTTTAACCCGCTGAGTCATCCAGGCGCCCCTTCTCTGTGTCTTTTTAACATGGTTGGACTCATAGCTTGAATCTCGTCGTTTGTAGGCATGGTGTGGGCACATTCTCATGCCCCACGGGAAGGGGCTATTCAGGAATAGGGCCTTATCCCTGATAATTCCTTTCAAAAGGATTAAAGAGGCGGAAAATAATATTCTGGCTCTTTGGCATGGGAAATGGCCATTAGGAGGAAACTCAGATTATTTGAAGTTTTGGGGAACCCTGGGTACTTCCAGGTGCTTGGTCCCTGCCCCATCTCCCTTCCTCATCTGATGTTCCTCATCTGATGTTCGAACAGGAGTGTCTTTGGGAAGAGAATTAGCAGGAAAATCTAGCTCTTGCTTAAGCCTAAAAGCTAGTTCATTCCTTTTTTCCCTTAACAGACATCTTTGGAGGGAGAAGCAGGCTCCCCACTAAGCAGGAAGCCCCCACGCAGGGCTCAATCCCAGGACCCTGGGATCATGACCTGAGCTGAAGGCAGATGCTTAACTGAGCCACCCAGGTGCCCCTCTAACAGACGTCTTCTGAGCATCTGCTCTGGCAAGGGAACTGCTTTGGGGCACCAGTGACAGATAGGAAGGAGACCCTGTGCCAGGCGCTATAACCATATCTCAGGTTATGAGGAGCTAGAAAGGGGATATTAAATGAGAAGACCCCTGCCAGGGGCCCAGGCTGTGCTCAGTGAGTGGCCGTGACTGCCAGCCTCCTGAGAAAATCATCCCAGGAAGAGGAATGTGCTGGGGCCAAGTCCCAGAGGAGAATATAAGTAGCATCGAGGCTCCCCTGAACCCCAGGACTAACCAGTCTCTCCTCCTCCAGATCCCACACCCTATGGACCCACAGGCTGGTTTTTCCGGTTTGCTCCCCCCAGGGCAATTTGCATATTTCTCCAAGAACCTTCAAGAAGCTGAACAGCCTGTTTTCAGACTTAGAGAAGGGAGGCCCACAACTGTTTCCTGAAATCTGGGTGAGTGTTCTTTAAGGTTTCTTGTTCTTCACATCCTCGCCATTATTTAAGGCTGTCTCATCTTAAACATTACGAGTTTGCGTATCATCTGTCTCCTTCGCTGGAACATCCCTCCAGGTTGGAGCACTGCTGTCTGTCTTCGTCTCTGCTGTGCCGTGGCACGTGGGGTGACACCTGGTGCCTATGGGTGCATGTACATATTTATTAAATGAACCAGTTCATTTGGGGTGAAGTGGACATTTACTTTTCATTTGCTTAGAACTTAAGAAAAGGTCTTTAAAAATCTGTAGAGGCATCCTGCTGCTTTTTAAAAAGCTTTCTGTCAGAGGTGCCTGGGTGGCTCAGTGGGTTTAAGCCTCTGCCTTTGGCTCAGGTCATGATCCCAGGGTCCTGGGATCGAGCCCCGCATCGGGCTCTCTGCTCAGCGGGGAGCCTGCTTCCTCCTCTCTTTCTCTGCCTACTTGTGACCTCTGTCTGTCAAATAAATAAATAAAATCTAAAAAATAAAATAAAATAAAATAAAAAGCTTTCTGTTGGAAAATAATTACAGTCTCACAGGCACTTGCAAAATTAGTCCCGAGAAGTCCCACAAACCCGTACTCAGCATCCCCGTGGCTGCTGCCTTCATGATGTAGGCTGACTCGTGAGCTGGGAGGATGTGGTCCCAGATGGTGTGGCTCCCAGCAGCTCCCCTGCCCGCTCGTTTCTTCCCTCCCGCCCCTCGGCGCCTACCCACCCTCCAAGGCCTGGCTGCACTGAGCTTCTTTTCGCTTCTTCAAAAGCATCTGCTCTCTTCTACCTCTGGGTCTTGACACATGCTGTCCCCTGTGCCCAGAACGTGCTGCTTCCTACCACCCCACCCCTGTCCGGGGCCACCTTCTCTTGGAAGCCATTTCTGGGCTGCAGGCCTCTGTTCGTGTCCCTCCATCTGGGCTCTCCCCCCCAACCCCCACCTCTACCCCCCACTGCTGTCCCTACCACAGTGCGGTTTCTTCTTCGGAATACCCTGGGCCATCCGCCCGCAGGGCTGTCCTCGCTTCCTGCAAGCCTCTGCTGGGACAGCACCTTTCATTCGCCTACCATCATCACCCCCTCATGCCCCAACACTTCATAGTCGCCTAGTTGTTCTTCCCAGATGATCGCTTCCTGACCCAGTCATCAAGGGCATGGATCCTACAGTTGGACCTGAGTGTGAATCTTGGTTCCACCACTGACTAGCTGTGCAATCTTGGGCAAGGTACTTAGATTATTTTCATGTATAGCTGCATTCTTTTTTTTTTTTTAAGATTTTGCTTAATTATTGATTTTAGAGAAAGAGAGTGTGAGCGGGGGGAAGGGGCAGAGGGGGAGAGACAGGGAACCTCCAGCAGACTCCACTAAGCACGTAGCCCAAAGTGGAGTTCGACCCTGAGATCTTGACCTGAGCCAAAATCAAGAGTTGGACACCTTCACTGACCAAGCCCCCCCCCAAGTGCCCCCTGTCTCCCCGCAGAAGGCAAGCAGATAATTTGTCGTTTTGTGACCTGCTCTGCCCTAAGACCCAGACCAGGGCGTCACATATCATTTTCCCTTCTTCATGCATCCAGCACACACTTACTGAATGTCTGCGGTATTCCAAGGCCTGTTCAGAGAGCTAGGGGCGTAGCAGGAAACAAAACAATGAGGGCCCGCCCTCAAAATATATGCCTTACATTCTATTGGTATACACAGGTAAACAAATACTTTAAATACATATTATTTAAGGGGCTCCTGGGTGGCACAGTCGGTTAAGCATCTGCCTTCGGCTCAGGTCATGATCCCAGGGTCCTGGGATCAAGTCCCACGTCAGCTCCCTGTTCCGCGGGGAGCCTGCTTCCCTTCCTCTCTCTCTGTCTGCCACTCCCCCTACTTGTGCTCATATGCACTCTCTCTCTCTCTCTCTCTCTCTGACAAATAAATAAAGTCTTTAAAATATATCTATATCTATATCTATATCTATCTATATATTATTTAAGATAAAAATAAGGATTATGAAAAGAGAGCAGAGTGTTGGGATAGAGGAGTAGAAGTACTTTATAGCCTGGGAGGTCAGGGAGGGCTTCTCAGAGGAGGTGACATTTAGGCTGAGGCAGAATGATGTGAAGGTCAGAAGAGGAGTGTCCCAGGCAGAGGAAACAGCAGGGACGAAGGCCTAGAGGACGGACCAGCTTGTGTATTCGAAAGCACAGTGACAAACAGTGTGGCTATAGCATAGGGAGCAAGCCGGGTTTGGGGGCATGAGACGGAGTTTGGGGTGGGCAGAGGCGATCATTAGGGGATCAGCGTTTGTCCTGGTGTGAGAGGAAGCCTTTGGAGGTTCTTAAGCAGGCAAGTGACGTGACTAGTGTCTATGACAAAAAGGCCACTCCAGCTGCTGTGTAGAGAATGGATGAGAGGACATCAAGAATGTTTTTTGTTGAACAAATGAATCAGTTTGGCCTGATCTGAGCTTTCTGTGCACTAAACAAATCCCCTCTACCCTGTGGTTAGAGCCAGGCCAGCTCGTGCTTCTCTGATTAAGAGTCTGCTTATTCTTGAACTAGGAACCAATGGGGCTCTCCCAGTACCAGCCCAGTAAAACACCATCTGAGGTTCCTCTGGGCGGTGGGCACAATCACTCCAGCCTCCAAATGGCGTGTGCATTGGATTAAATGTAGAAATCGCTAAGCCTGCCAACAACAGGACTGGGTGCTGCCCTGGCTACTGTCCTTCATTTGTGACTTGTTGCTCTCCCCTTTGTCCACCACCATGGTCTGGGCTGATCCTGCAAGTCAGGAAAATCTACAGGTATCTAACTTGAGCTCCAGAAGCAACCACTGGAAGCCAGTCTTGCTGGGTGACATTGGCCAAGGTCTTAACCTCTCTGAGCCTCAATTTCTCCATCTGAAGCAAGGGATGGAGGATCCCTGTGCAAATGTAGAGGGAAGAGCCTAGGGTTCAGAGCCAAAAACCTGGTTTGACTTTCATCACTTGCTTACTGTGTAACTTTGGGAAAGGCTCTTAGCCTCTCTGAGCTCATTTCTCAGCTCTAGGAGGGAATCGTAAGGACTCGCATCGTACTTGACCTTACATGAGAGTTGTGAGGACTAACTGTGTTGGGAAGTGCTTTGTAAATGGTTCCGTACTATACAGCGTTGGTTTGTTGCCTTTAACTACTTCAGGGTTACTCGGAAAAGCTAACCCAGAGATATTCACTCGGAGATATTCACCGTGCGCAGACTTCTAAATAAGTCCTCTGTAGAAGCCGTATTTTGAGGACAAAAGTTTTTATTGCTCAGCTGGATGAGATTGAATTTATGGACAAAAGCCAGGGCCTAGTGGATATTAGACTCAAAATCTTTTGGTCGTATGGTGAGCGTTTCAGCAGAGGGGGTGGCCAAGGGCTCTGGCTTGGAGCTCCCGTCTGCCGTCCGTTTCCTGGCTGTGTGACTCGGGCCCAGCTACTTCTCCTCTGTTTGCAGACTGGACATTATGGTAGTGCTGGCTCATAGAGTTAGCTGAGACTGGGTTCATTAACATGGCAGCCCCAGGGCCTGGCCCCCAGTGACAGGCACGTAACGTTAGCTCTTGCCATCATGTGGACCTCTGCCGCGTGCCAGGCACCGTGTTGAGCTTGTCATTGATTTGTTTGTTGATATTTTTAAAGATTATTTATCTGAGAGAGGGAGAGAGAGTGCATGCACACGAGCAAGCATGAGTAAGGAGGGGGCAGAGGGAGAGAGAGAGAGAGAGACTCCCAAACAGACTCCCCGCCGTGCATGGAGCCCAACTCGGGGCTTGATCCCACGACCCTGAGATCATGACCTGAGCTGAAACCAAGAGTCGGTGCTTAACCGACTGAGCCACCTGGGTGCCTGTTGATTTTTTTTTTTAATGCATTTATTTCTTTAACAAACATTTATGTGGCATGAGTCTGATGCCAGGCTTTGTTCTAAGTCTTGACAAATACTAACCCACACAGCTGTGTCAGTAACTGCCAGCCCAGCTCCTGCAGGCAGATACTGTCATAGCCCCATTGTCAGGTGAAGAAATGCCAAGTTGCCCAAGGCTCCATATCTGTCAAATAGAAGGGCTTGGATTCATGCCCAGGTCTGTCTGGTCCTGAGCCCGCATTCATATTCACAATGCCCTGTGGTCAAGGCAGGTTCCCTTCCTGCTACTCACTTCCAGGACCACTTCCTGCCCCTTGGATGTGTGACTTGGCTTGGTCTGTCCCCTCCCCTGCCTTCCCTGCTTCCCCTTCTGCCCCTGGGACAGAAGGAAAGAATAAAGGGAGTGGAAGAAGGAGACCTCCCCCACTCTTCCTTCTCTTCTTTCTTCCTCTCACTAAAGTGTAACCTACATGGAGAAAACAAATCGTAAGCCTACAGCTTGATGAATTTTTAAGTATATTTACACCCATGTAATCACAGTGGGTGATATAGATACAGAACATTTCCATCATCCAGAAGCCTCACTGTGCCCCGTCCGAGCCAGTACTCACTGCCTGCCATGGGCAACCTCTCTTCTATCTTCTTTCACCGTAGATTGGTTTGACCTGTTTTTCACATTCATACGAACACAATTCCACAGATAAGTTTGTCTGCTTATCATTGTGCCTGTGAGGTTCACTCATGTTGTTGCGGTTAGCCAGACTTACCCTTTTTCATTGCTTTGTGATATTCTGCGGTCTGAATATGGTGCAGTTTTTCCATTCCACTGCGGACGAACATGGAGCTTGCTTCTGGTTTGGGACTATTGTGAATGGAGCTTCTATGAGCGTTCATGTACGTGCCCTCTGGTGAACGTTAGTCCTCGTTTCTCAGGAGTAGAATTTCTGGGGCATAGAAAAGACATACATTTAGCTTTGGTGGAAAATGTCCAACCATTTTCCAAAAGGTTGTACCACAAATACTCCCCCCAGCCGTGTGTGGAAGTCTTACTTATCCCTTTCCTCACCAACACTTAGTATTGTCAGACTTTCAATTTTAGCCATTCTGACAAATAGGTAGCAGTGTCTCATTGGAGCTTTGCTTTATTTCTCTGATGACTAACAACACTGAACTTTATGTGTTCATTGGTCATTGGGTATCTTTTATGAAGTGCCTATTTGGGTGTTTGCCTATTTTAAAATTTGCCTCATTTCTTTTTCTTCATGACTTTATAGGGGTTGTTTATATACTCTGGGTACAAATTCTTTGTTGATACACATTGAAAATATCTGTCCCCAGTCTCTGGTATGTGTTTTCAGTCTCTGGAAGATGAAGAATAGCAGTTCTTATCTTGAATGGTTCAAGTTATCAACCTTTTCTTTCATGATCAGTAGTCATTGTGTCCCATTTACGTAAATTTTACCTAACCCCAGTTGCATTTTTCACTGAGATTTTTTTTTTCCTGCAGGGTTGGAAATGGCCACACGGGACAGATCGAGCCAGAGGCTGCCTCCAGTAGCCGAGCCGGCTGTGGAGGGGGAGTCACCTCTGCCCACGGGCCGCGAGCTGACCGAGGCCAACCGCTTTGCCTATGCCGCCCTCTGTGGCATCTCCCTGTCCCAGCTCTTTCCAGAACCTGAGCAAAGGTGAGTGCTGTTGTCTCACAGAGAGAATGTCAAGCTTCCTCAGGGAACCAATTTTTTTTTTTTTAAGATTGTATTTATTTATTTGACAGAGAGAGAGATCACAAGCAGCAGAGAGGCAGGCAGAGAGGCGGGGGGCGGGGAACAGGCTCCCTACTGAGCAGAGAGCCCAATGCGGGCCTCGATCCTAGGACCCTGAGATCATGACCTGAGCTCAAGGCAGAGACTGAACCCACTGACTGAATCACCCAGGCACCTCAGGGAACCGATTATTGACAGCCAGGCTCCCTACCGGATGTTACTGGCAAAGAGGAGAAAGTCATTGTCCTTACCTTTAAGAAGTTCGCGATCTGGGGCACAAGACATACCTCATTCAATACTCGCTCATTTACCCACACCAAGCATTTTCTGAGCACCTCCTGTGTGCCAGGCGTGATCTAGAGGACATGGAAGGTACCCATGAAAGAGATGAATCACTGCCCTCAAACAGGACACAGTCTGATGGGAGGAAAGATATTTATTCACGCATACAACATGCATTTATTAAGCACCTACTCTATGCTAGGTGTAAGGCTAGGAGAAAAATGGGGCCTGGCTCCTGCCCTCTTGGGGCTCACTGTCTGCGTAGGGCACCCGAATAACTGACTGCCATTATACTAGACAGATGGGGTTAAGTGTCTGGATGGGTTTCATCCAGGTGTCATAGAACAAAAGGTGGACATTGAACGATACCAGGAGATGGAGGGGTGCACAGGTGAGACAGACTTTCCTCGAGGAGACAGGTCGGTTGCTATGGATGGAGCAGAGGGAGGAGCTTGCTGTGGCCCCAAACCTCCAGTGGTGGATGGAGCTAGAAGGACAGAAATACCATTACTGAGACAGGAAACAACAGATGCGGGCAGGAAATGTCAGGAAGTTTTGGGGTCTGCGGCATTTTCAAGACTTACCCCCAAAACGTCCCCCGTGAGTAAACTTCCCCATGCCTTAGGTCTTAGCTGGGTATTTGTTTGTTTGGTGTTTTTTGGGTTTGGTTTTCTTTTTTTTTTTGGTCTTTTATCTTCATGTCTCCTGCCAGACTGAATACTCAAGCATATTCATCTCCTTGGGCGTCACCTCCAAGAAGCCTTCCCAGACCTCCCCAAACCCCAGACCAGGGTGTTTCTCTAGCCATATGTTCAGCAGCCCAGCCCTGCAGCCACCGTGCTGCCCTGCAGCTCTTCCCACACCGCGCCCCCCCTCCAGTTGGGGCTCCCAGAGGGCAGGAGCTGCCTTGCCCACCTGTGAGTCCCAGAGCCTCCCCTACAGCTGGGTGTACCCAACAAGCCAGTACATGGGGACCGAGTGGGGGATGATCTCTGTGTACTTTGTTCCCATAAACAGATGTTCATGAGCCTGCTCTGTGTGCCAGGCCTATGCTGGGCACCTCCTGGGAGGGCACATAGAGGAGCGAGTTATTGTCCTGTGCACCTCCCACCCCACAAACACACACACGTCCGGGTACCCCTGTAGACCTAGCTGCTTCTGCCCGGCCAGAAGCATGTGCCCTGGGATGTTTCCTTCCTCAAAGTTTCCCTTTCGGGAGGCCAGTTCTGTCGATAAGCTCCATGTTCTTTAGGCCCAAAACACATTTTGAAAGTAATTTCAATCATGTTACAACCCAGATATACCGTCGGTTTCAGTAATCTTTACAGGGCACCCTGGGGATGTGTGCTGTCTGCACGGGACATAAAAGCAAGCCTTTTTTTTAATGTATTTTGTATCTGAGTTGTAAACGTCACAGATGCCACTCCCTAGAATCAACTCTGTTTATTCACCATGGAGAAATTACGGGGTGGAGCAGGGGACGGCACACGTGTTCTGTGAAGGGCCCGGGATCTCCGGCTCGCAGGCCGTGCGGCTTCTGTGGTCCTCACTCAACGTTGCCGTCCTAGCCTGAAAGCAGCAGGAGGCAGTACGCAGAGGATGCGCGCGGCTGTGTTCCAATAAAACTTTATTTACAAAAGCAGGCTGCAGGCGTGCTCCGGCCCACTTGGGTATTTTGCCAGCCCCTGGTGAGTTGGAGGAGCTTTGGACTCAGGATGAGAAACCCTGGATTTGGGGTGAGGTTTTGCCCCTTCCCAGCAGTGAGAACCTTGATTTAACCTCTGCATCCAGGGGCTCCATCAGCAAGGGGGGGGCCAGGACGCAAGGGAATGTTTGGTGCTCCTAGGTGAGCACCCAGGCACCTAATCACTGGGGAGAGGCAGTGTCCCAGTGGGTAAGCAAGGCCTCTGGTGTCGTGAAGATAGACAGGGGTTTGAACCCTAGAATTATCCCTTCACCTCTCTGGGGCTGCATTTCCTTATCTCTAAGCTGGGGGTAAGAAGAACATCTCCCTCTCCGGGGACGGTGTGGTGAGAAGTAAAGGAGACAGTGTGAATAAAGCACTTCCACGGCCCAGGGGCTGACAGACCATTGCTCTGTGGTTGTGATTTGTTATCACTGTTGCGGCTGATTCTGACCCATTCTGGCCAAGCCGACATACACATTAGAAGCCATTCTCAAAGTCCTGCCGATCTGGAACGCTGTTTGTTTTGTAATCCACTGCTGTATTGCTACTTTATGTGCGTACTCATTAATTCATTTTTTTAAAGATTTTATTTATTTATTTGACAGTGAGAGAGAGAATGGGAGTGAGTGCACACAAGTAGGGGGAGCTGCAGAGGGAGAAGGAGACGCAGACTCCCCACTGAGCAGGGAGCCCGATGCAGAGCTCAATCCCAGGACCCTGAGATCTTGACCTGAGCCAAAGGCAGATGCTTAACCAACTGAGCCACCCAGGCACCCCTCATTTCTTTATTGTAAGAAACATATATAGTGCTTTATACGGGCCAGATTTTGTTCTAAGCCCAAGGAGACATGTTAACTTCCAAAGACCCGATGAAATGGGTTCCTTCATTATCACCATCATTTTATAGATAAAGAAACTGAGGCACAGAGAGGTTGAGTAACTTGTCCAAGATCACACAGCTAGGGGCAGTGCTGAGGTTGGAACCAGAGTCTGTGCTCTTGACCCGTCCTCTCTTATGATTCTCAACATCCAAGACCTCCTTCTTGGACGCAGGGCCAGGCCACGCTTCGTTGACCTGTAAGTAATGTTCACCTCACTCAGTCACTCCGTGCCTCCATGCACACCCATGCAACTGCCCCGGGATTATCCCGGTAGATTGCAATGGTGCAAATGACCATAATTGTAAGAGCAATAGCCAACATTTATTGAGGGTTATCAGATGCCGGCCCTATTAAGATGTCACTTAATCTTTCTGTCCAATCTCCGAGACATATCCTGTTATCATCCACATTTTATAGCACAGGAAAACCAGGCTAAGAGAAGAGAAGTACGGGCATGAAGCCAGTCACCGAGGGAGCCAGGACTCCCCTTGTGCCCTGGACATCAGAGCCCGACTCTGAAACCCCTTCTCCACTGCGTCCCTTGGTCACCTTTTATATAGAGAGAGAAATAAAAGTCGTCCCCTGGGGCAAATAATCCATTATATGTTAATTTAAAAAAAAAAGGAAGTAAAAGTCGTGAGGCCAGCTGACATTCCTTGGGCATCTCATATGCGCCAGGCTCTGCCAGCTCGTTGAGTCCTCAAACAACCTAATGAGGTTGGTCTCTTAAACCCATTTGCAGATAGGGAAACTGAGGCATGGGGAGGCCAGTTTACTTGGCACCATGCTGCATTGCTCAGATGTCCCCTTGGCAGTGGCCTCCTCCCGCTGCTGTGGAGAGGGCTGCCTCAGCTGAAGAGAGACACCTTGCCCACGCCTCCACCCTCCTCCCCCGGCAGCCTTTGCTGGGTGATTGCCTGAGCGAGGAGGGGTGTAAAGGGCCCACTGGGCTCACCTGTCTACAGAACTCCCTGCAGGGCTGGCTGAGCCTCCTCTTGAGGCTACATTGCAACTCGACTGTACCCCTGCCCAGTCCTGCTTCCTCCTTACCCACCCTCACAGGGACCCCTAATAATCTCCATTTCAGAGCTGCTTCCTGGGGACCAGAACCCATGACACTGGTGAGGCAGGATGGTAGGCGGCCCGCAGTGACCTCTCCCCTGGGCCGCGGCACTGGAGGCTCTAGGGAGGGAGTGGGCGGGCTGACTGGGGTCCACGGGGGCCTCCCGAGGTTACCTGCACTGCCAGGGAGCTCAGGTTGTTTCTGGGGGGCCCTGATTCCACCCGGGTGCAGAAGCCAGTGCAGAGAGCGCCAGGACGGCACGGTCAAGGCAGGCTGGGACGATGGTTTGCAATAGACTCGGCCTCTAGGCCTCAGCCTTTTTTCTGGACTGGCGTCATCACCTCCTAACTGACCCCCATGCTGTACATCCCCAGCCCCCCACCTCGTGGGTTTACCACGGTCACTGCCAAGAATGGCGGCTTTGAAGCCTGATGTGGTCTCCGCCCCCATTGCCCAAATCCCGCGTGCTTCCCACAGTTCCCGGGTTCAGTTCCCGGGTTCCGTCTCCCCATGAGCACCCGACCATCCCCTGTCTGGGGACTCCTGTGTTTGCTGAAGCGAACAGCATCCTTGGACACTGTGATGGGGACAGTCCCTTCCTGTGCACTTAGCCGCTTTGGCAGCAGCCCAATTGTTTCCCTGGAAAAGAGAGTGTCCTCTCTGATTTCCGTCGGGGCAAATCACCTTCCATAGGATGCCTTTTCCAGCAGCGGCCCTTCCCCTCCCTGGGTGGGTCAGGGCGCTGCCTCTCTGGACTCACCGGGCCTCCATCCCTGCCTCCATCCTGGCGTGTCACATGGCATGAGGGTGTGTGAGTCCCGTGCCTGTCCCCACCCTGCAGTGAGCTGCTTTCCAGATGTGGCGCCTTGCACCACTAGCTCCCCATCTCTCAGGTGTTGGACGCCCTCGTCTTCCTCCATGGACCACAGTCACCGTGGATTTCGTATGCGGATTTGCACCCGTGTGACCATGTGTGACCTAAACTTCTCAGTGGGCTTGTGAGGCCTGTTCTGGAAGCCTTGGGGGATCCAAGCCATGTCTGTCTTTCAGCTCCTTCTGCGCAGAGTTCGTGGCGGGCCTCGTGAAGTGGCTGGAGTTGCCCGAAGCTGTCTTGCCAACCATGACTGCTTTCGCCAACGGCCTGGGAGGTGAAGGCACAGATGTGTTTGCTCCGATTTTATTGAAGGACCCCATCTTGAAGGATGACCCACTGGTGATCGTTCAGGTACACCCACCACTGGGGAAAGGAGAACTAAGTATTTCCTTCCAAAGTCAGTCTGAAAATCACTTCTGCTGGGGTGGTATAGTTGAAAAATAAAATATTTTGGGGCACCTGGGTGGCTCAGTCGGTTGAGTGTCCAACTTTTGGTTTTGGCTCAGGTCATGATCTTGGGATCCTGAGATCTGGCCCCGCATCATGCTCTGCGCTCAGTGTGGTGTCTGCTTGTCCCTCTCCCTCCCCCTTTGCTCCTCCAACCCCTCTCCCACTCATGCTCTCCGTCTTTCTCTCTCTCTCAAATAAATAAACTTTTTAAATAAGAAAGATAGGAGCGCCTGGGTGGCTCAGTGGGTTAAAGCCTCTGCCTTCGGCTCAGGTCATGATCCCAGGGTCCTGGGGTCGAACCCCGCATCGGGCTCTCTGCTCAGGGGGGAGCCTGCTTCCCCTCCTTCTCTCTCTGCCTGCCTCTCTGCCTACTTGGGATCTCTGTCTGTCAAAATAAATAAATAAAAATCTTTTTGATCTCAGGGTCCTGGGATCGAGTCCTGCATCGGGCTCTCTGCTCGGCAGGGAGCCTGCTTCCCTCTCTCTCTCTCTCTGCCTGCCTCTCTGTCTACTTGTGATCTCTCTCTGTCAAATAAATAAATAAAATCTTTAAAAAAATAAATAAATAAATAAATAAATAAAAATCTTTTGAAATGAATAAATAAATAAGAAAGATAAAATATTTCATCATAATATCACAGAATGATGATCACAGCTAACAGTAAATTATTATTGAATATTTACCATTGATTTAATTTAATACTTACATAGTGTTTATTATGTACCTGACAAATACTAACTCATTTAATTCTCCAAGCAACTTTATAAATTAGGTAGTATGGTCCTCCCCTCATTATAAGTAAGGAAACGGAGCCACAGAGAGGTTAAGTGACATGTTTGGGGTCGTGCACCTGACAAATGGCTCAGCTAGGAGCAGGCTAATGACCCGCCAACATATTGCTAATTCCTGTTATTTTTTTTCCCCAGGACCTTCTGAGCTTCTCACTCAAGGATGGTGAGTTGATTTTCTCAGTTCTATGTTTTCGTAAAGTTCAGTAAGTTTGGGGTGCTCCTCTTCATGCTTGGCCAGCAAAGCCACAGGTGGTGGTGCCACCTGTGGGCCTGTCCCCCGTGGCCTTTTTGGTGCAGGGAAGGAAAGGAAACGTTGTGTAGCTGGGGAGCCAGTGAGCCCCTCATTGGTGCCAAACACCGTGGGGGCTTAGCACCAATGAGGGGGAGTAATGGAGGGCCATTACTTCATCTCTCCTCACAAGGCCCCACGGTTTTACCTGCTAAGTTGCCCACCACTCCGGTCTGAGCCACCATGACCCCCTCCTGGACGACAGCAGGGGTGTCCTCACTGGTCTTCCTGGGGAGGGGGGGGCCAGCCCCGCCTCATCTCTCAGCACACCCCTTCCTGCTCTCCTCGCCAGCCTCCCTCCCCAAGGGCCTGTGCTTCTGGCACCATGGACTTAGCGGGTGCCCTTCCCCTGCCCAGAGAGTGTCCTGCTCCTCTTGCCCTCCTCTCTCTGCTCAGGGAGCACTTCCCTGGGGAGGCCCCTGGGCTCCCATCTGCGATGTTCCTCCCAGCACCATGTGGCCAAGGCTTCTCCTCTAGACTGGAGCTCCAGGAGGGCAGGGCCACATCTGGCTTCCTTCACCACGTGTTTCTAGTCCCTAACCCAGCACCTGGAACCTAGCACATACTCAGTAGATACCTGGTGAATGAACTAAGGAGACAGATCTTACTGCCCCATTTTGTGGATGAAGAAGTTGGCTCAGAGAGGTTAAGTGATTTGCCCGAGGCTGCGCAGTAAGTGGCAGTGTGGGATTCAATCCACGTTCTCTCCTAGGGCTGTCAGGACAAATTACCGAACTTGGGGAAGCTTGAAGCTGCAGAAATGTATTCCGTCACAGCTCAGGAGGCCCAGATCCAGAAAGCAAGGTGTCAGCAGGGTCTTGCTCCCTCTGAAGGCTGTAGGGGAGAATGTGTTTTGCCTCTTGTAGCTACCTCTAGCTGCTACCTCCAGGCATTACCCCGGCCTATAGCCGTGTCTGTCCCTTCTCTGCCTTCATCAGCCCTGGGCCTGCTCCTCCCTTTCCTCTCCTCTCTGTGCCTCCTGCAAGGACCTTGGACAGGGCAGCCTCAACCAGAGCTCTTTAATTATACCGGCAAAGACCCTTTTTCCAAATAAGATTGCCTTCCCAGGTTCTAGGACGTGGCTATATCGTTTTGGCGGTCAACATGCAACCCACTGCAACGCCCAGGGTGTCCCATACCAGACCACTGCAGGGCTCCCCGGACCCTGTCGCTCCGCATCCATTTCTCCCACCTCCTCTCTGCCCGGGCCCCCCGTCATTGTGTGTGTGGCTTCTTCTGTTCCCTGCGCTAATGAGAGATGTGGGCACAAAGACCCCCAATGTTTATTCTGACGGCGAGCAGGGAGGAGAAGCACCGAACTGCAAGTGAACTCCCAGCAGCCTGCAAACCATCACGTGGGAAGTAATTTACACCTTTATGAAAGATTACGTAGGGAAAGTCACACCAGCCACCCCAACCCCCGCCCCGCTGGAACCCCAGCTCATGGGGGAGTGGAAGGGCGGGAGAAGGAGGAGGAACGGGATTATGAGAACAGGAAAAGCAGGTGCAGAAACACGGGCAGCAAAGCGGGCAGGGCTTTGGGCCATCGTGGTGGCCTGGGGCAGCTGAGCCTGGGAAGGGAGCAGGATGCACTTGACCTGAGCAGACTCTAGGAGGCGTCCCCATCCGTCCGGTGTGAGGAAACATGGCCTCCATGAAGGCAGCAGAGATCCTGGGGGTGAAAGGCTGACGCAGGGGTCATTCTGTCAGAAGAGATGGCAGGATCCCTGACAGACCAGATGGAGGGAACGCGGGAGAGGAAGCGGGAGTGATGTCTCAGCTCTGGAAGTCTATTGACTTCCAGGGTGCCAGGGTGTTAGGACCCAGCTGGGGAACCCTGGTTGGTCTTGAGTGCCCCTTTCTTTTTTTTTTTTTTTTTTTTTCAAGATTTTATTTATTTATTTGACAGAGAGAGATCACAAGCAGGCAGAGAGAGAGAAGGAAGCAGGCTCCCTGCTGAGCAGAGAGCCCGATGCGGGGCTCGATCCCAGGACCGTGAGACCATGACCTGAGCCGAAGGCAGCGGCTTAACCCACTGAGCCACCCAGGCGCGCCCTTGAGTGCCCCTTTCATGCAAAGTGGTGGTTCAGGGACCCTGAGAGAAGGGCGCTGGGACCTCCTCCAGCCCCACACAAGAGGTCATGGGACCTGTCCCCTCACACATGCCTGCTTTGTACAGCTGTGCTCAGCGCGGTCAATGTCCACGATGGCGGGAGGACGCACAGAACACTGAACCTTGAGGCTCCTTCTTATGAGGCTAATGCATTTTCTTTTTTATTTTTTAAAAAGAAAGAACCTTAAGTCCTTGCTCTTCACAGTATGGTCCGTGGACCAGCAGCACCGGCGTCTGGGAGTTTGTTAGAAATCCGGACTCCCGGGTCCCACCCACACCTCCTGACTCAGACTCTGCTCCCTGACCAGATCCCAGGTGGCTCCTTGCTAGTCGGAGAAGTGCGGCTTCGGGCTCCAAGCCCTCTGTGTATTTCTGGCCCTGCTCTAGCCAAACAAACAATCTTCACTGCCTGTCTCACACCTGCATGGGACCGCAAGGATGACTCGCTGAGCCCCTGCGCTCAGGCAGGCGCGGCATTTAGTAATACTCCCGTTGGCTGATGAGGCTTGCTCCAGGCCGTGGCAGAGATGGTCTGAGAACGTGGCCCAATTGTATCACTTTTTTCATTTTTTAACCAGAAGTAAGGGAGGAATCATCATGTCTGATGCTCCTGGACCCTCTTGGAGTCAGGAGTTGAGTCCGTACAGAGGTCTGAGACGCCAGTAGAGAGCACAGACACGCTCGTGTTATAATGCCTATAATAACGACGCCATCTGCTACCAAGCGTTCGCTGTGGGCCTGGCCCGTGGCTGAGGGCCGCACAGGCATGGAGCCCACTGAGCCCCCCGAGGGGCTATAGGCCTGAGTTGAGGCTATAGGCCTGAGTGCGTGGTCTCAAGGGCATCCTGGATGAGCCTATCAATTTTCCAGGTGGAGAGATGAAGGCCCAGAGAGGGGAAGGGGCTTTCCCCGGAGACACACAGCACTAGAAGCAGACTGGGAGTTAGAACTGGGTCTCTGGCCTCTGGGGCCAACACTTTGCCCCATTGCCTTATCGCCGGGTAGGAGGAGCAGGTGTCCCAGTGCTCCTGCCTCTGCCTCAGTTTCTCCCTTTCCTTACCTAGAGACCCATATTCATCTTACCTTTCTTCCTGCCCCCAACCCGCAAACCACACATCCTCCTGAGCCCCCTTGAGGAACTAGGACACAACCTAGCCCACTCTGCTGTGGGTGACCTTGGCCTGGGTCTCACAGAACAACTGGAGTGGGTTTAAAATGGTGTGTCTCACGTCACCACCTGGTACTTTGTGCCCTCCCAGGGGCATTCTCTGAGCAGCATCGAAACTCTTACTATCTGATAGCCTCCCCAGGTCTCTGCAGCTCTGACAGCACACAGCACCTGGGGACCCCAAAGGGGCAGGGACTAGGGCTCTGAAGGTCTACAGAGGTCAGGGGTGGGTGGATCCTCAAACCATCTAGCCCACCCTCTCGGCGCGTAGATGGGAAAATGAGGCCCGGAGGTGGGCCTGGCTGACCAGTCATTTGTCATGTCCAACTCTTTATCCATATTCATGAAGAGCCAGGGACCAAGAAGTGGGGGCATTTGGGGAGTTAGCCTGTTTGAGTATTAAAGTTCAAGCTCCACTTTGGCAAGTCATGAATGGTTCTGTGTCTCAGTTCCTCACATATCAAAAGGGAATAACAGTAATCTTTACCTTAGAGGGCAGTGGTGAGGATTAAATGAGGTATACCATGCGGAGCGCCCCAGACAGAGCCGCCGTTTCCGGCCGTGAGTGCTGCTCACAGGGGTTGATGGTTAGAGGTAAAGTGACAAAGCCCTGGGAGTCAGGAAACCTGGATACTCATCCTATCTCTGAGACTCTCTCGTTGTGTGACCTTGATCAAGTCACTTAACCTCTCTGAACTGCAGCATCATATGCAAATAAGGGCACAGAGAGATACTCCTTTAAAAAAAAAAAAAAAAACCTGACTTTGGTTCTTTTTTTTTTTTTTAATTATATTTATTTATTTGACAGAGAGAGATCACAAGTAGGCAGAGAGAGGAGGAAGCAGGCTCCCTGCTGAGCAGAGAGCCCGATGCAGGGCTCGATCCCATGACCTGAGGCGAAGGCAGAGGCTTTAACCCACTGAGCCACCCAGGCACCCCCCTGACTTTGGTTCTAAGAGCATGGTTATAAGGAGAAGGTCAGTGTCATAGTTGGCCCATTTGTTCAGGTGCTTCCCCCATAAACTCCATGAGGGCAGGGCCCTGGTCTGGCCTGTTCACCATTGCACCCCAACATCTACCACACGATAGACACATGGTGGGCATTTAGTAATTATTGGATGGATAGATGGGAGAATGGATGGATAGATAGATAGAGGGATGGATGGATGGACGGGTGGGTGAATAGATGGGTTGAAGGAAGGAAGGATGGATGGAAGGATAGATGGATGGATGGATGGATGGATGGATAGAAAGAAGGATGGGTGGGTGGATGGAAAGATGGATGGATGAAATGGATGGATAGTTGGATGGATGGATAGATAGAAAAATAGACAGGTAGAATGGATGGATGGATGGATGGAAGAATGGATCAATGGATGGAAAGATAGACGGATGCCTGTTTTTTAGAGAATGAGTTCAGGTACTAGAAGGGTTAGACACTTGAGGGTTAGTTAAACCATCTTCTACAGAGACTGAAAGGGTAGGAGGAGGCCTTCCAGGCAGCTAGGTTTCTCTGTGAGTGTGAGATAAGGTGATTAGTCATGGAATCAGCCCAGGAGATCAATACGACAGGCTGGATTTCTCAGAACTTCCTGGAAGGTTGAATTTTACCAACACTGTTGGGATCTCAGTCACCAGACAGTACCATCTTGGCAGCTAGGTGGACTTTTGTGAGTGATAACCATGGTCTCATCCAGTAACAACCACCAAACTCTTTTCCCACACAACCGAGAAAGTAATTCTCTTACTCACTGAAGGTTAAACGGAATCTAAGCTGGTAACTCTAAACCAGGTTCCTCGAGCTCATCGCTCTTGGCATTTGGACTTGGATTTTTCGGTGTGGTGGGGCTATCTGTGTGTTGTAAGATGTCTAGTGGTATCCTGACCTGTACTCATCAGCTACCAGTACCGCTTACTGAGCTGTGACTGCCAACAATGTCTCCATAAATGTCATCTGGGGAGCAAAAATGTCCCTGGCCGAGAACCACTGCTCTAGGACCCAACATCTGTCCATGTCATGTGGGGCCAGTTTATTTGTAGTTGGTAAACTTTATAAAGTATTCTACTTGCCTTCCTATGTCTTACATGTAGATTGTGAATTGCTGTTTGGTGTATAATCCTCAGGCCAACTGCGAAGGGAGGTAGTTTTACCCCCGTGGACAGGGGAGGAAGTCAGGCTCAGGAGGTTAAATAAGTAGCCCAGGGTTTCCTTTCAAAGTAAGTTTCAAAATTCCATTTCAGGCAAAGTGAATGTCACTGTGAGCTCTGCACAGGTGCCCAGGTGCCCCGAATCATGGGGTTCGCCCTCTGGACTCTGAATCCAAAGACAACATTGACTCCAGGCCACGGACCCGAAGGAGGTACCTGCCACCTGGGACAGCTGTCTTACCGCAAACTTGACTCTGCTTTGTGACCTGGTCTTTATTACTGAATTGCAAACCCTACCTCCCTGGTGAATCAGAAAAGTTTGAGATATTGGTGTTTTGATATGGTGGAATTGCATACACTGGGTTTTCTGTCAGCATCGCTGAGACTCGTACAATCTGTTACCAGTATCAGAACTGACTGGTTCATCCATCAGCAAGAACCAAGCACCCACTCTGTGCACCAGATCTTGTCTGGCCGCAGAGTAATTCTCATCACAGCTGATACTATGGAAGGCCCACTATGGGCAGGCCCTGAGCCAAGCGCTTTATGCTCATTCATTTAACCCCCACCGTGACCCTAGTACGCAAATGCCATTACTGTTTCCATTTTACAAAAGAAGAAACTGTAGCGCAGAGAGGGAAATGACATGCCCAAGGTCACACAGCTACAAAGTGATGGGCCCAGGATGCAAACACCGGCGTGGTTCCAGAATCTTCTCTTAACTACCCCTGTGCTCAAGCGGATAGAAAGTAATAAAAGACCTACACCTTACAGCTGACTTTAAGATTTGACAAGGCCAGAACAAAGAGTGGGGGGCCCCAGGTGGCAGGAGCGGAGGAGCGAGAAGGTGGAGCTGAAGGAGGGTCTCGGAAGTGACCCCTCTACTCCTATAACCACTAGTCCTTAAGGAACCTTGTCACCAGCCTCCTGCCCTTAACCGTCCCCCTCTAATAAGCCATGGGAAGAAACAATCTGAGTTCAGATTCTGCCATGAGGGGGTCTATTCTCAGAGCCCCGTTCCCTGAGTTATGTTCCGCCACGCAAAGTGAGGGCGCTAGGCAGAAGTAAAAGCTTAAAGCCAGTGCCGAGTACTGCGCAGAGTGGGATGGGATCAGAGTAAGGCGTAGATTCGTTGTATGCAAAAAGGTTCACTGAGAGTGAAAACGGGGAGAGGTTTTTAAAATTTTCTTGAAGTGGGTCAACTGAGGGGTGGTTGTAGAGCAGGCTGGGTGACAGTTGTGTGACTACAACCTGAGAAGGGTGTTCTCACACCCTAGGGGGAGAAGTAAAATCCCTGGCCTGCGGGATACCAGCAGGGCGGTCCCAGCAGCCGGCTTCTTAGCCAGGGTCTTAGCGCAAGGATCAAGGAGGTGTCAGAATCCAGGGAGGGAGCAGGATGAGCCACCCTTTACTGAACGGGGAGTGCATCCTGCGGGTTGGCCAGGCTCTCGATGGACATCCCCCTATTTCATCTCAACAAAAGCCAGATTAAAAGGGTATTCTTGTCTCCGTTGTACAGACAAAGAAACTGAGGCTCAGAGAGGTCAAGAAACTTGCCTGAAGTTTTCAGCTAGGCAGCTGAGAATTCAGACCCAATCTGTGTGACAACAAAGGTGAGGCTTCTGCTTCTGGGCTCCTTTTCTTTGGCCTGGGGGGCAGCCCCCAAAGGGAAGGCAGTGACCATGAGCTCTTCCTAAAGGTCTGGGATCCTGCTGCTCTGCAGAAAGTACAAGGTCAGCCCTGGGCCTGCCTTGCCGGCGCTGTACTTAGAGATGGAGCCATACTGAGCCCAGAGGCTTGTTCAGAGCCTTGCAGTGAAGGTCATACCACCCCCTTCCGGGGACAGGGTGTGCGTTTGAAAATGTGGGGAGAGTGGAGTTGTATCACAACACCTGGGGTGGGGGTGGGGGGCGCGTCCTTCAATGCATAGGACAGCCCTGGACAGTGAAGTACTGGGAGCCATAGCTTCTCTGTTGGGAGATACTGGTGGGGAGGAGGGGCCAGAAGTGTGGGTTCTGGCCCCCGCTTTGTCGTGAACATACTGGGTGATTTCGGACACGCCCTTGTTCTTCCTAAGCCAGAGGAACGGGTTGGACGCCAAGGGCTTCTGCAGCGTGTGGTTGTAGGTCTGGAGTGGGCACCCGGGCCACTCACTAGTTGTGCGAGGCTGGTGCACTCCTGCCCCCTGGTGGCTGAGCAGAAGAGCTCCCTCGGTTCCCCCATCACCACCACAAAGATTTTCCAAAGAACAGGGTGACCTGTTATTTGGGCTGGGGCTGGGCCTGGGATTGGGTGTGCACACCACATATCCGTAAACACAGGAAAGATGCACCGCTGACCACATGGGATCATCCTGGAGCCCCCAAACTCACTTTAGAGGATACGATTTGCCTTTGAGAGACAGCCACACTGGACTGGACAGAGGCATTGGCACCCAGTAATCCTGGCTTGTTATCTGAGCTCTGCCTCTCTCTCAGCTCAGTGACTTAGAAGGTCTCTCTGCACCTGTTCTTCCTCTTGCGCAAAGCTGAGCATTGTCATACTAAGCTCCCAAGACCGTGGGGAAGATGAGCAATCCATCACACGGGCCAGCTCCTCAGGGGGTGCTCGGCACTTAGTAGGAGCGCCATGGACCAGGTAGCACAGGGGATCTCGATCACACCCCTGCCTCCAGGCATGAGGGTGCCCAGACCTTCTCAGACCAGGAAGCGCTAACCTGCTCGCCCACCACTGTGTTGCTTAGAGTAGGGACCCCCTGCTTCAGAATCACGTGGGGAGCTTGTGAAAAGTACACATTCCCGAGCCCCGTGCCAGACCTGAGTGCAGGGCCAGGGAATCTGAATTTTCACGAGCTGCCCTTTGACCTCTGTCGTGGGTCTCGACCCCACATGGCTTTATCTGGATTCACGTGCTCAGTGACTTGCAGACTCTGGTCTCCTGAAGTCGATGAAAGATAGGGCAGAGGCTGCTTTGGAGCTGTTTCAAGTCCAACTGACCTTGGACTTTTGAAGTTGCCTCCTGGGAGGTGGGATGGGGAACAGGCACCCTGAGACTGACCCTTAGATCTCTGAGTTGGAAGGGACCTCGGGAGACCAGTTTCCCTGGCCTTGGTCCTTTGGGTGGGTTTCCAGCTGGACTGGGACCCGAGCAGCCCTCAGGAGCAGTGGGGGCTGTCTTACCTGCTCACTGCCCACTGTCAGGCAAGATCAAGGCCTGATCCAGACTCAAGGGGAGGCCAGGAGGGAGGAGCAGAAGCCAAAAGCAATATATGGGCCTGGGAAATGTGTGAAGACAGTGTTTTGCTGCCTCAACTATGGTTCCTGTGTCCTGGGCAGGGCCAAGGGCACAGCATCTGCAGTAAGACCCTCCGCTTTCCCACCCACCAGCTGGGTGACCCAGGACAAGTGACCCAGCTGTCTCTGTCTCCATGCCTCTTTGGATTAAATGGAGATATTACCGCAGCCGCCTGCTTGGGTGGCTGTGAGAATTCAGGAAATCAGTACGTGCAGAGGGTAGCCCCAAGTCTGGTTTTGAGGAAGCAGTGCATAAAGGAAGCTTCCAGTATTCACGAGTATTAATCATAGGGTGTTTCTGCTGGAAGGAGATACAAATCTTATCCAGCATAATTATTCTCCCCTATTTTGGACCTCTCCCAACAGAGATCCGTTCATTCATTCATTCCTACAAATTGCCTATTCTTTGCTCTTACAATGATAATTACACATCTGCTTTTCTTTGGGCACAGGCCTGGATGCTAGGAATGTATGGCGAATTTGGAGCTTCTGTTCCAGAGGGGGAAACATCATAAACAAGTCGGCCAATGTAAAAATCAAATTTTTTTTTAAAGATTTTATTTATTTATTTGACAGAGAGAGAGAGAGAGAGAGATCACAAGTAGGCAGAGAGGCAGACAGAGAGAGGGGGAAGCAGGCTCCCCGCCGAGCAGAGAGCCTGATGTGGGGCTCGATCCCAGAACCCTGGGATCATGACCCGAGCTGAAGGCAGAGGCTTAACCCACTGAGCCACCCAGGCGCCCCGTAAAAATCAAATTTTAAAAGGTGATAAGAAAATACCTTTTGAAAAAAAAAAAAAAGAAAATACCTTTTGATAAGTGAATAGAAAGCAGTGGAGTGGAGTCAGCGAGGACTTCTCAGAGGAGGTGACATTTGAGAAAGGAACTGAGTGATGAGCAGCTCTGAGAGAGTATTTGAGGCATTGTCAAGACTTTGACATTTAAGAGTAACTGGTCACTGTAAGAGATGACCCTACCCAGAGGAGGAGAGAGGCCTTACCCAGCAAACCCACTGTCTCCATTGTCTCCTGGGGATGCACTGGAAAGAGAAAAAAAGTCTCAGCTGGAGGTGGGATGCAGAAACAGGTGGGCACATCAGAGAACCCTGGCAGACAAAGGAAAGCTTCAGTTAGTTAAAGAGCCAACACATCTTACGAATTGCTGGGCATCGCCCTGAGCACTGAGTGACAACAAGGAACAAAGCAAAAGTTTCTGCCCCTGTGAGACTGACAGTCTGGTGGGGAGAACCAGACAGTCAAGTTATCCATAGATGCAACAGTGGTAGGAACAAGGGATGGGGAAGGTGTGACCAGCGGTGGGCTGCTTTACTTTAGAGGCTGCTGGCTTCTGTAAGGAGAGAATATTTTTGACCTGACTGATGAGAAGGGACCAGCCAGGCAGAGCTCCGGGAGAGGAGCCTTCCCATTAGAATAGCAAGTGCAAAGGCCCTGGGGTGGGAAAAAGAGCTTGGCTACTTGGTGGGCCAGATACTGGTGCGTGAAACGGGATTAGTGGAAAGTGATGTGGGAGAGGGTAGTGGGAAGAGGCCAGGTAATGTCCAGCCTTGTGGACCCTGGGAAGAAATGTGGATTTTATTCTGAGTGCCTTGGGAGAGTTTTTAGTTGGGGAGAGAGCACAATCAGCCGTATGACTTTGCCCCTCTGGCTGCTCTGCTGCAGATAGAGCGCTGGCAAGCATGAAAGATGAGAACCAGAGTAATGGCCAGTGGCTGAAGAGGGAAGGTGGTCCCAGTGGCCACGGTGGCCAGTGGTAGTGGAGTGCCAGGGTCCGACTCAGGATATATTTTGAAGGTGGAGCTGACAGCATTAGCTGGTGGATGGGATGTCAGGGTAGGGCAACCAGAAAAACCAGGGACGATGCCCAGGCTTTTGACCTGAGCTCACAACAGGAGAGTCAGGTGTTTGAGGAGCGAGTCAGCCAACCTAGCAAGTTGGCAGTAGAGCTGGGACCGGAAAACCCCAGTGTCGGGGTTGCCTTGGACTCATGCCCCTCCCCCACCAGCTACCGTTTGCCTTACGTGGGACCTCAGCTCTACGTCCACCAGCCTGGCTGCCAGTGACCTTTACACAGGGCTGACATTCCCGAGCCCCGTGCCCGAGTATACTCAGGGAGCTAATCACCTGTCCCGCTGGCAACCCATATTCCAGAAGCTAACTCAATCACTGCAGCCTTAAGCAGTGTAGTTTGAATTTGCAGCTAATTATCATTGCCACCAGTGAATCACCATGGCGGAGGCTGGCTTACTTTCCACAGTTCAACTATCACCTGGATGCAACAGTCTGTGAGAGTAGGGAGCTCCTTTGTGAAGCTGTAAGTGACCCAGGAACCCCAGGACACGACATGCCTATTCTCCAGCACCTAGGCAGTTGTGGTCCAGGACATCGGGGCAAACATTGCCAGTTCATGGCTCGCAGAGTGCCCTAGTGCTAGGAAGAGACTGGTTTATTTTGCAGAAGCTGAAACCTCAGACTCCAGGACTTTGGAGGGCCACGCGTGGTGAAGCTAGCCACTACTACTGTAGTATAATTTAGTAATACTTTAGTATAATATACTTACCCACATCGTGGGCGCCCGGTGGAGGAGTCTAATTCCGTAATGTTCATTAGGGGCCTCTCGTGGACTGGAAGTCCTCTCCTCAAACCTTTGTGAGGTGACTGACCATTTCCGTTTTCCACCCAAAAGAGGATGAGCTGTTTGCCAAGGGTTAGACACACAAACAGGATCCCTCCCAGGTCCGTCAAATTATTCATTGAACATTTGTTCTTTGTGGCAAGCGCTGTTCTGAGAACTAAAGATAGAGCAAAGATTAACCTTATAAGGTTGGTTTTACAAAGTTTATATTTCGGGAGGAGAGACAAACAAAAGTAAATGAATATATCAGAGAGAGTGAGCTCTGTGACGAGGGACGGCCAGGGAAAAGGGATAAAGAGTGATGGGCAGCCGGTCAGGAAGGCCTCTCTGGGCAGAAGGCTTTGAACAGAGACCTGAATGAGGAGGAGAAGGCTCACATGAAGATCTCAGGAATGAGCCTTTTAGGTGGTGGACTGACAAGTACAAAGGCCCTTGAAGCAGGAATGTTCTAGAAGTCGAGGTCAGAGACTTTGACCAGGAGCCTCGTAGATCATGGTAGGGGTTGGATGTGGTTCTGATCGTGACATTTCTACATTATTGCCAAAGAAAGAAGAAAGCAGAGTGCCAGGAGTCCAGGCCTGGAGATGTTTCTGGGCTGTGCGGAAATCAAGGAGGGAAACCGAGAGCCGGGTCAGGAGTGACAGCAGCTCTGTTCCTCCTACACTCAGCCCCCAGACCAGTGGTCTTCAAACCTGGCTGTCACCTGCGGAGACAGACTTCCAGGGCCTGTCCCACACTATAGGACCGGACTGTTTGGGGGCCTCCAAATAACAGGGTCCAAATAACACCCGTCCTGTCCCACCGGAGTTTGGAGCCACGTGAGTGAGGCAGAGGGGAGCCCCAGTGTCAGCGGGTGACTGGAGACTGGTGGAGGTTTTGGGGCTTGAGGTGCTGACATGCTGCACCCCGAGGGGCCTCGCCACCCAGCTGTGCCCACCAGATGGGGGGGTGCACGGGTTCTCGACGGAGAAGAGGGACCTCCCCCCCCCCCCCCCCCCCGCCCTCACGGGGCCCCCCGAGGGGCCTCGCCCCCCAGCCTGGCCCACCAGGTGGGGGGGTGCCCGGGTTCTCGACGGAGAAGAGGGACCTCCCCCCCACCCCACCCCCGGCCAGGACTGGTCCCAGTCAGAGAGGCTGCCCTCCCAGCAGAGGGTTGGGGAGCAGGGACAGGGATGCAAGGGAGATTCCTGCCCTCCCCCAGTAGAGATGTTTTTAGATAAACAAATGGTCTTGGGGACTTCAGGAGTGCGGGGTAAAGGAGGAGGATGAGTGAAGAAAAGAAAATCCAATTTGACGTCTTTCTCTCCCTTTTTGCTCAGCAGTGGGCTTTTTTTTTTCCCCTTAGTCAGGACCCTATTCCTAAGTAAATCCATCCATTTTAAAAATTTTGTTCCATTACCTAAGCATCTTTTTCAGATTTACAAACTTCTTAAGAATCTCTGTTTTGTTTTTTTTTTTATGGCTTCTTCTCCCCGGGGCGGATGCGCTGTCGTTTAAGTAACGGAACCCTGGTGTTAGAAATCTCCAGAATGCTCTCATTTCCACAAGGTCTTTACTTCCTAGTTCCCACATTCAGGATTGTTTTCTCAAGATTAGCATTTCAGAAATGGAATTCCTGAGCCAGCGGGGATGCACATCTTTCCCCCCTCCTTTTTTCATTGGGGTAAAATACACATAACAAAATATGGCACTTTAGGCATTTTTACGTGTACCCTTCAGCAGCAGTAAGCACATTCACTGTGTCTGCCACCACCACTGTCCATCTCCAGAGCTCTTTTGTTTTCTTTTTTTTTAAAGATTTATTTATGTATTTTAGAGAAAGAGCGAGCATGAGCAGGGGGAGGGGTGGAGGGGAGAGAGAGAATCTCAAGCCGACTTCCTGCTGAGTGCAGGCCCCCCACACACACAAAGGGCTCCACCCCACAACCCGGAGATGGTGACCTGAGCAGAAACCCAGAGTCAGCCGCTCCACCGACTGAGCCCCGCCCCAGGCACCCCTGCAGAGCTCTTTTCATCCTGCAAAACTGAAACTCTGTCCCCCTAAATACTGACTCCCTCTTTACCCCTTCCCCAGCCCTCAGTCACTGTTCTGCTTTGTGACTCTATGATTTGGGGGATACACAGTGTTCTCAGGTTTTGGTTCATACTATCAAATGGCCCTCCAGGTGATTAAATCAATACGCACTCGCACCAGTGAGGTCCTCAAGCACGCACCTGTTTTCAACACTTCCTTAAAACCTTTGGGGTTAAAAAAATTGATCTTTGCTAATCTCATGAAAATACCACCTTGTCTCTGATCAGTGGTTTTCAGTGCTACACGGTATCCCATCCAGGAGGCTGGCCCGCAGGTTAGCTGACCGCCTCCGTGGGGTGGTGCATGGAGGCCGTTTCCAGGCCTGGGGCTGTATCCCTTACACTGCTCTTTAAAAGCTAAACTGATTCTCTGCCCTTGTTTCTCTCTTCCCAGGGCACTATGATGCGCGGGCCCGTGTCCTCATTTGCCACATGACCTCCGTCTTCCAAGTGCCCTTGGGGGAGCTGGATCTCCTTGAAGAGACATTCCTTGAGAGCCTGAAGGAAACCAAAGAGGAGGAGTCTGAGTAAGGGAGCCCCGTGACCCCAACCCTGCCTGCCAGGAATGGAGGATTTCCACTGGAGTGCCCTGTTCCGCTAACACATGCTCCCCTCTTCCCTCCCCGCCGTTAACAGCTGATGCAGGGAGATGGAAGAAGCACTGGCCCAAGAGTCCCAGTGCGGCCCTGCCTCTCTGTGTGGCCTGGTCTTAGCAAGTCACTTTCCCTCTCTAGGCACCAATCCTCGGTTGTACAAAGTGGGGACTGAATGGATTATGGCTGGGGGGCATGAGTCTGTGACTTGAACAGTCCATGACCCTGACACCCAGCTCTGTGCTTGTGACCCTTTGTCTGTGGGCCAGAGTGGCCTGGATCAAAATCCTATCTGTGACAACCATCTACTTGTTGACCTTGGACAGGGCCCCCCCCTTCTCTAAACCACAATATTCTTATCTGTTAAATGGGAATAAGGATAGTCTTCCCGGGGGCACTGTGAAAAACGAATGCAGTGGGGTAGAGGGCTGGGCCCGGGGCTGGCCCGCAGCAGGTGCGCAGAAGATAGGAGTCCCTCCTTTCTCCTGCAGGCCCCCATCCCTCCCAGCTGCAGAGCGGCTTTGCTCTCTCTGCAGGGTCAAGTGTGTATAGAGGGAAATTATCCTGGTCACGTGGCTAGAGCCCCAGAACACGTTACACGGGATCTGATACCAGAGCAATCAGTCAGTCCCGGTCACAGCCTAATCATAGGCTCTCCGCACCAGGCACGTCTCCCATCGTCCTCTTTGTCCTGCCCAATGGCTCTCTCGGAGTAGCCAGTTTGTGCCAGTTCCACCCAGCTGGGAATGTAGCTTTGAAGCCGGCTTCAAACGGGAGCTGCCCTCCGCCCGTTAGCAGGGCAAAGGAAGGGGCTGTTTCCTGGAGAAAGGAAGCACCTTGATCAGTTGAAATAGCCCGAAAACAGGCTTGTGTTGATTCCCAGAGCTGTGTCAGTGAAGACACCCCTGGATCCAGGCCCATGACCATAATCAGGAGCTCAGCCCTGAGCCTTGTCGCACACAGACACACACGCATATGTGTATGCTTGGAAATGAAGGACAATCCTAGCTGTTTGTTTGGAAATCTTAGTATCAGAAGAAAAAACATGTTCTGCTGATACTCGTAATGCCAGATCAGGGAGGATGCAAAAGAAAGTTCTAGGACAGCCCAGCTCAGCGTGTGACCTTGGGGAAGTTATTTTACCCCCCACCCCCAGGCTTCCGTTTTCCTCATCTGCAAAATGGAACAAAAACAGCACCCTCCTTCTAGGGTCCCTGGGAGGGCTCAGATGAGTTCATACATGTGAAGTGCTTTGAACAAACCTTGAAGAGTCACTGGCTGAAAAAAACATTATTTGCCGTAGTACAATCATCATTGTTGACATTCCTACATACGGGCCCTTTCCTCAGAAAAATATTCCACATGTGTAATTTTTAGATTCCGCTTTAGGGACTCTGGAGACCTCTCAGGTTCTTTCTGTGGCCTCTGGAAGGATCTGAGACCCAGGGGAGGCCTAGAGAGTATTGGGCCAGGAGACCTAGTTCTCAGTGTAATTCTGCTACTGAATGTCTGTGTGGCCCTGGACACGTTGCTTTCCCTCTCTGGGCAACCGCAGCAGTTTTTTTCACCTACACAAGTAGAGGATTGAATTTCTTTTAGTTCCACGGTTTGTGTTTCTGCAAGGTGAGCTGATCACTCAACACCCTGAGGCGATCCTTTGCCTGAACCTGATCCAACACCCTGAACCTGGGGTTCAGAGGATGACACGTTGGACATTTCCGTTCTTGGATCCGCCCCCCCGACCCCCACCCCCAAGCCTGAAGGCCGTGCGAGCTTCTCCCGCGTGTTCAGTGACTTTACTTCCCTGTGCCTTTGCTCCTTTACTTCCAACAGCGGGATGATGGCAGTATCTCCAAAACAGGGCTATTGGGAGGATTAAATGAATGGGCTGGTTAGAAGCTTGGACCCGCACCTAGCACATAGTAGGTGCCCATAAATGTTAGTGAATGTCCTACTGGCGCTTGCCACTGATGTCAGAATGACATGGTCAACACGTAGCTGTCCCTGAGCGCTCGGAAGATGCCTTCTCAGACAGTCCCTTCATGGTTCTGCAGAGGAAGAAACAGAAGGTCAGAGGGGTGACGTACCTCAGCCAAGGTCACACCGCTGGCCAGTGGCACCACCAGTTTCAACCAACGCACCCATATGAACACGGCACTCAGTGCCTCCCTCAGGGCATAGTGGACACGCCCTGGTTCCTTCCTTAATTCTGAAGAAAGCAGTAAAGATACTTCCTTTTTTTTAAGCAACCGCCACGCCCAGTGTTGAGCCCAGCACGGGGCTTGAACTCACGACCCTGAGATCAAGACCTGAGCCAAAATCAAGAGTCAGAAGTTTCACCGACTGAGCCACCCCACCCCGGTGCCCCAGTAAAGATCATTCTTAATGGGGCTTTCTGCACTTTTATTTAGGAAGTGTCTCTAGAACTCCCAGAAATATGCTCTCCCTTGGTGATGAGGATAAGAAACACCCTCTCATGGGAGATGAGGTGGCAGGGGTGACGTTTATTTGTGGATCCGTGACACGGGCAATGTAGGTGTCTTTCTCTTCACTATGTATCCGTGGCTTCGGCCTCTGTCCTTGGAAGGCTGACATGGAACGCCAACTCAAGATCATTTCTGGCATCCCAGAGCATGAGTGTGGCCAGGACTGGATGATGACAGAGATTGCCGTGGTATCTGACCAATCAGTGATGGGAACGGGGCTCCATTTGGTTATAGCATCGTGCTCTGAATTCCCACTTCCAAATATGGGAAGCATTATAGCCCTGTCTCCCAGCCAGCCTCTCCTGCGGTGCTTCAGATGTTGAAATTCAGCCAGACAATGGAATTAATCGCAGGAGTAAAATGCTGTGTTAGTTAATGATGATTGGCAAAGCCCTTCGTTTCATGTACAAAACAGTTATTAAGAACGTTCGAGTGCTTAAATAAAAGTAAGGCAATCAGTTTGGGTTAACACTGAGAGAAAGGTCCTTAGCTAAATAACTTGGTGGGGAGGGGAATATTGTATTCTCTGTGGTTCAGCAAATTTTTATAAACATTTAAATAATAACACTAACGATTAGAATATATCGCCCATCTAATCTTTGTTACATGGATTTGATACACTAGGATTCATACATTGAAGTAAAACAGCTTCAAGAACCATATTTACTGGTTACGTATTTTATTCCCTTAAGGGTATGAGCCCCCGCCACACTCTGCATAAACTCCGCTAAAAGGGAAGATTATCTCTTATCATGGTTGCACAAATGTTGCTGCAGGAAGAATCTAGAAGCAGAAATTTATAAAATTTTAAAATATCCCAGATGGGTCCTAGTATCTCAGAAGTTTTACTCTTCGTGGTGATTGGCCCGTTCTGTGGCTAAATATTTTATTTAGCCAAAATGCCCCATTGGCTTTACAGATCTGGGCAGTGCTCAGGGGAGTAGATACTGTAGAAACATGTCCACGGCCAGTCCTTGTTGGAATGATTAGGTTCTGCTCAAAGAACGTTTTCTGAGCACCGTCCAGGTCCCAAGCCCAGGACAAGCTGCTGAGGGTAGAGAGCAGGAAAGGTCCTGTCTGGGCAATTGTTCAACTTAAGAAACAGCAGGGCCCTGGAGGGCTTGCCATGGGCACAGCTCCCTGACCCTCTTGCCCAGAACTTCTGGCCCAGGAAGCTGTGATTTTAACAGCTACCCTGGGAGCTTGTGATGCAGTTAATACAAAGTCCCCCCCTTTGAAAACCAGTGGTCCAGAACTACATGCTGAGGACAGAAGGTGAAGGGCCCCAGAGTCCCGCATTTAGGCATCCCTGGGGCTCACACAGGCTTCCTAGAGGAGGTGACTCTTGAATGATGACGAATGTGTAGCCAGCCCAGAGGAAGGTGAGAAGGTCCTTGACAGCTGAGGTCCAGTGGGAGCACAGGGACCGAGGCCCAGGCAGTGTGCCTGGGGGCAGTGTAGTGTTTCTGAAGGGCGGACTGTGAGTGAGGAAATAATAACTGCAAAGGAGGCAGGGGCCAGGCCACCGGGGGCCTCAGTGTCGTGCTGGAGAGGGGGCGCTATCGTCACTCAGGGCAGAGGGAGGGGACAGGGAGGCTGGGAGGAAGGAAAGTCGAAGATCAGGGTTATCCTATCTATCACTGTGGTGGGAGCCGACCTCATCCCCCCATTTCCAGTCCCTACGTGAGAAAATGATACTTCAGGAGCACGGGGTGACACAGGAGATCACGGCGGAGCCGGGCTCGGATGCTTCTGCCCCAAATTCCCACACTGTCTCCAAGCCTGAGTCTGTGGAGTGGGACGCCCCTGATTCAGAGCCTGCCGCTCGGTGCAGTGCGTGTTCCTGTTACATGTCCTCAGCTGCGCGAGTCTTTTCCGCAGACCTTGAACTCTGCCCAAAGAAACTCATTTCCAACCTTCCTGTTTACCCAGAATGGTGCTAGAGATCAAGGGCCAAAGCTTATCTGCAGCCCGAGTGGAGGGGGGTTACCGTAGTAACGAGAGGACTGGTATAGTCGCAAACATACTGACTGATCACAGTATGCCGCTCACGGCACATGGATTATCTCGTGTGCCCTCACGGCACCCCCGGGGAGGAAGTGCTGTTATTATCCCAACTTGGAGGGTGAGGCAGGTCAGATGGGTCAGATCCTCGCTGCTTGGTCACAGCAAGGAGCTCAAGCAACGGGATAGACTGGCTTTTGCAGCAGTGACAGGTGACTTCCGAGTCTCAGTGGTTTACTCGATGAAGGTGCATTTCTTGTTCATGGTGTCTGTTGCAGACTGGCGGTGGCCTTCGTCCCCACTGCACTGTCTTGGTCCCGGGTCCCAGGGGGACAGAGTGACCCCTATCTGGAATGTTGCTGGTTCATGGCCGAGCAGGAGACTCATCAGACCCCTGCAGTGACGCTTCAAGATTGTTCCAGAAATGACACACACCCCTTCCACTGACCTTTCTTTGGTGACAGTGGGTCATAGGGCCCCTCATTTCCAAGGGCAGGGGTGTGTAAGGCTGTGCAGGGAGGACTAGTACAGGGAGGGGTAGCCAAACCGGGTGGATGGTGTTCCAGTACCACACAGCAGGGGTCAAGGTTAAGTTCACAGGGTCATTCCTGACATCAGAACCCATGCCCTGTCACCATCCTGCCTTCTCTGCTCAATGCACACAGTTCAGCCTCATCCCATGTCCGATAGCATGAATTGTGGCGTGCGTGGGGATGTTGATGTTGGGTTTCCCCTTCCCTTCAGTAAAGGAGCTGCGAAGGGCCATACTCCATGCCCGGGATGGGGGGGGCGTAGGAAAAGAATTCATAGAAGTAAGCCGGCAGAGAACCAAACGGCATCGCAGCTCCTGAACGCTCAGCTCAAATCCCACTCCTCTTCGATGGATGAGCTACTTCTCTATACAACGTGCAGTTCAGGAGGAACGAGGTGGGCACGAAGCGAGTCTTGGTCGAGGTCCGCGTGGTTCTGCTCCCAGATACACGACATGCAGAATGACCAGCACGAAGCCCGCCCTCCGTGACAGGCTGTTGGTTGGATGGATGGAGAAAGAATGCGTTTCATCTTCACAACCTGCCACCTGACTTGCTACCTGTTGTTAGTCCCATTTTACAGAAGAAGTTGAGGCTCAGGGAAATCCACCTAGTCGCGTGATATAACAGCCACCGTTTTGGTCGCCCCTTGCAGGGTGCCCTCGTGCTAAATGCTTGACGGACATTCTCTTCCTTCACGCCCGCAGCCCTCAGGAGGGGGTTCCTACTGTCCCTTAACTGGACATTGTGTCATTTGGGCACAATAATAAAACTGCTTCCTGGGTAAGAGAAGCCATGTGAAGTGCAAAGCACCGTGGCTGGCGAGAAGGAATTCTGGCAAGAAGGAATTCCTCAGTAAATATTAACCATTTTCCCTCTTGATCGTCTCCCTGTCATGCTACACACTGAGTTGTTGTCCAAACTCCAACTTCAGCTCAGAGTTTGCTCTCATGAGGACTGCACCGACCGACCTGCCCTGGCTCCCCCATCCTGCTCCTGACACGGGGGCTGGGCTTGGTGACTCTCTACGTACTCACGAGGCCATCCCCGCTTCACCTGACCCCGTTCACCCCAAATGCTTCCCTTCTGCTCGATTTTATAGCTTTTAAAGGTCAGGTCTGGCCGATCCTAGCTAGTGCCCCGAGGCCAAGGTCTCCAATGGCAGACATTTCCAGCGGGAGACTGGATCAGAGGGTAGGGAGCAGGGGAGGGAAGGGCAGACAGGGGCGATGGAGTCTGTGATCGTATTTGTACTTGGTCTGGGTCCATCTGTTCCAAGATATTTTTGTTGCTGCTTTTGCTATTATTACTGTTATTTTTGTCTTTTTATTATTCAAATTGCAACCCTGTTAGGACGGACCCATTAGGTAAGTAGCACATCCCACACACTGGGTTTTCCCAGCTGGGTTTTAGAAACTTTCCAGCCTTTTAAACCATCGATGGACCGAGGGTGACTTTGGTACCCCGCTCTGCATGGCAGCGTCCCCGGCCTTGATCCTAGTTTGGGGCCTCGGTGAGGCGGGGTGGTCTCAGGGGGTGCCAGGCACCGCGGGCCCTAAAGACCGACCTCTTTCCCCCACAGAACCGCTGAGGCATCCCGGAAGAAGAAAGAAAACCGGAGGAAATGGAAGCGCTATCTCCTGATTGGCCTGGCAACTGTCGGGGGCGGGACCGTGATCGGTAAGGCCCGCCCAGGTTGGCCAGGGTGTGGGGGCGCGCATGCGCCCGGACGGTGCAGAGTACATGCCAGGCTCGAAGGTAGAGAGGAGAGGGTAGGGGGGTCCGCTGGGAGGTGGCTGCGGCGCACACCAGGTACAGAAGTACGTTCATTCACGTTCTTAGAAGCATCCATGGAAGGCGGTGGGCGGCCAGTGGGGGAAGAACCGGGTAGGCCGCATCTCCTCCCCTTTACCTACCATGGGCTGCTCTCCTTGCAGGCGTGACCGGGGGTCTGGCTGCCCCCCTCGTGGCCGCTGGCGCTGCCACCATCATTGGCAGTGCTGGGGCAGCGGCTCTGGGCTCGGTGGCGGGCATCGCCGTCATGACCTCGCTGTTCGGGGCGGCTGGAGCTGGCCTGACAGGTAAGGTGACAGAGGAATGTTGGGCCAAGGGGGCCCGGCTCTCACAGACAGGCTCAAATTCTCACCCATCATGGCTCGCCCGGGGACAGAGGAGAACACAGCTCTATTTCATGCTGGGTCCCAGCCCTGCGGGAACAGGCTGCAAGCTTCCTGCATTTACCAGTATTATTGGGGAGGAGGGTGATACTGGTAAATGGGGGGGTTTATATCATAGACCAGCAGCCCCCCAGTCCCACACACAGATCCCTGTTCCACTCCCCAAGTGGGACCCATCCCTCCCCACATGGAGAATTGTGGTCACTTTGACCCACTTTTTTTGAGAGGAATGTGTTACTCCCGTGATGTTCATGGGAAGAAAAGATCTAGAACCAGTGGAGTCAGGATGAAGCAGTGAGTTCCAACCCCAGCTCTGCCCCGGGAGCCGGCTGGCCTTCGGAAGCCTCTTAGCCTTGGCTGTAACTGGGGACAATAATGGCACCTAACTTAAATGACTTTAAAAATGAGACATTTTGTCGAGGAAAAAGGCACACAGTCGGCACTCACTGTGAGTGTGTGAGCGCAGAGAGTCACTCTGACTAACACTCCTGTTGTCCCTGGTCATCTCCACCCTCATTTTTGTGTCTGGGTCTTTAGGATACAAGATGAAGAAGCGTGTCGGGGCCATCGAAGAGTTCACGTTTCTGCCTCTAACGGAAGGCAGGCAGCTGCATATCACCATTGCCATCACAGGATGGCTGGCGTCCGGCAAATACCGTGAGGACTGGGGCAGAGCAGAGATGGGGGGATGGTGGGGGAAGTGTTGACCGAGCTGGGACTGCTGTTGTGGGCCAAAACCTGGCCTAGGCTCTTGCCTATGTATACCTCTGGAGGGGTGGGGGAGGGGTCCAGTTTTGCAGAGGAGGAAACTGAGGCTCAAGAAGGTGAGATGACTTCATCCCATACCCATCCACCCTTCATCTCTCCATCAGTCTGTCCTCGCATCCACTCATCCATCCATCCATCCATCATCCACACACCCACCCATCCATCAACCATCCATCCACCTACCCATCCACCTGTCCACCAGTCCATCCCCACACCTATCATCCATCACCCATCCAACTATCTATCTACCCACCGACCCACCCATCCATCCACCCTTCCATCTACCCATCCCATCACCATCCACCCACTCGCCTATCCATTCATTGATCTGTCCACTCACTCATCTGCATATCCATCCATCTGTGCACCCATCCATCCATTACCTGTCATCCAACTACCTGTCCATTCAACCACCCACCCATTCACTCATTGATGCATGTTTTCATCTCTGTGTCTCCACCCAACCATCCATCTACCCATCCCTCCATTCACCATTCATTCACCCACTCATTTACCTATTAATTTAGCCACTGAGCAGTGTTTCTAGAGTATCATACACAGCACATGCCAGACATTGAGCCTAGGAATTCAGTGGTGAGAGCACTGTCATGGCCTCAGCTCCCCTGGGACATGTGGTCCAAGACAGAAGACAGACGATTGAGCAATAATTTCATGGAAGGTTTATGAATGGCACAGTATAGGAACCAACAGAGTGTTTTTGGGGAATGAGGGAACGAGGTTCTACTGGAGAAAGTAACATTTAGGCTAAAGACCGGGAGTTAACTGGGTGAAGAAGGAGCAAGAAGTGTAAACCAAGCAAAGAAGCAGCATGTACCAAGGTCCAGGGGTGCAAAAGAAGCACAGGATGGCTGGAATGGGGGGCTAGAAGGCAGGGGTGTTGACAGGGTCAGATCATGCTGGAGCATGTAAGGTGTGACAGGGAGCTTGAATTTATCCTCAGAGAAAGTGGGAGAGACCAAAGGACTTTCAGCATGTGGCTTAAAGTTGAAAGGACTTGAAGTAGGTGCGAGATCAATACATCTTGACCATGTGACCTCAAGCAAATTACTTAACCTCTCTGTGCCTCAGGTGCTTCATTTGTAAAGTAGAACAAATTCTCGCTGCCTTTCGAGATGCTTGCAAAGTTTAAATTAAACAAGCTAACACATGGAAGGCACCCGGTTTCTCACGGACATTCCACAAACACACGTCCCCTTTGTGGCTCTCATTTGAACATGCGTTTCGAGGTGGTTCTAACCAGGGTGGCATCAAGGACTAACACCGTGGTCCACCCACTGCCTGGCTCCCTGTTGCAAGTGCCCAGTGTGAGGCTCAGCAAACAGTTCGTCACTGAGAGAGAGAGAGAGAGAGAGCAAGCAGGATGGGCCAGGGAATCCAGAACACCCCAGCCAGACACATGCTGACAGCCTCCTGAATTTCTGGATCTCTGGGATCTGAGGGTAGAAGGCACAGCTCTTCTAAACAACACAGAAGAAAGCAAGTGAGAAAATGTCCAGGCTTTGTATAGAGGCATGACCAGGTGCCAAAGCCTCATTGGTGTGGGATCACCAGTCCCCATCCCCACACAGTAGGCCTCTAATGTGGACTGAGCACTTAGTGCATAGCTACCCCGAGTCAGGCATCTTACCCACGCAATGGGGACTCAATATGCGTCGTATCACCCAATCCTCGCATCCACCCCCCCCCCAGGTTTCTGTCCTGATCTAGCAAAAGAGGAAGCCCAGAGGGGTCGCAGGAGGTCAGGGAGATGGAGGATTCGAACCTGTGTCTCCTGACCCAAAGTTCATGGGTGTCTCTTCACTCCTTTCTGCGCCACTGCGCTGCAGGAAGGACCAACACAGGAGGGAAGGAGCAAGAGCAAGCATCTAAGCTGAGGAATTTGCGATTCTGACCACTCTGGAAAGCAAATTCCGTCTCCTTGTTTTACCCCCATTTGCTCTCTCGGCCCCAGGTCAAAGCCCGAAACCCTCTTCAGTGTTCTCCTCCCGCAGGCTGGTGCAGCCTGCTGTCCAGGCAAGCGGGGGAGGGGAGGTAAAAACAGAGCAAACTAGATGAAGTTCAGGAGGGAGATACGGCACCTCTTCCTGTCTCTGCTGGGAGAGAAGCCGCTGTGACATCACACGCTTGCCCTGCGCGATAGGAACAGTTGGATTCTCGGCAGCCCCCCTCCCCCCTGGTTAAACAGGATTGTGTTTAATTGTGCACAATAATGACAACAGCTTTGCGTTAGCCAGGCACTAATCCAAGCCTCTCAGGAGCCTTGCTCACCGAGTCCCTCGCTCCAGGCCGGGGAGGTGGGCATCCTGGTCGCCCCCATTTTACAGATAAGGAAACTGAGGTTCATAAGGGCTGCTCAGGGTCCCCTGGCTAGCCAGGGACTAGGGCAGGACCACCACCACTCTGTCCGGCTCGATGGCCCCTGTTCAGGGCCTCAGGCGATACAGTGCTCTACAGTTTATACAGTGTGGTGTGTGTGATCTCTCACGTGATCCCATGACACTCTGAAGTCAGATGTTATCCTTCCATTCTTACAGATGTAGGACCCAAGGGGGCATGCCTGGCCATGAGCCAAGTAACCAGGGAGCTGCCGGGCCAGGACACACCCTCACCCTTACTCTCCCCCCACACGCCAGCCCCTGCTCTCCACCCTGAGTTGTTGCGGAGCCGTTGCCGGGTCCCTGCGGGGGCTGGGGGGTGGCCCCAGGGTGGTGCATGTCGGCCTGACACCCTCCAGTACAGATGGGGCCTTGGAATCGGGCAGGGAGCTGATGTCCAGAACCCGAAGCCTCAGGAAGGGGTTGCCACATGTTCACTCATGATCGTATTTTCGTGAGTGTTTATTACGTGTTCCATCCCCAGGCTTCGGGAGTCTAGTCCATGGCAAACAGACCATGTGATTGCACGCTGTGACGCCAGCAGGCAGGAAGGCACTTGCCGGGGTGGGGGGTGTCCAGACTCGGCATCCTGCTGTGCCCCCTTGTTGTGCTCACAGAATAGTGACTGTGATATGTGTATGTCCCTGCCCCTGCCAACGGAGGCCTAGATGCCTCAGTTTCCTCAGCTACGAAGCGGGGCCAGTAGTGGCACCCTGTTTCAGAGGCTACGAGAAGATGCAGTGTGTTTCTGGGGGGGCAGAGTATAAGTGAGAAATTGGGGAGCGATGGGGCTGGGAAGGAGGCAGGGGCCAGCTCACTGAGGGCCTCGGTATCATGCCAGGGAGGTGATACAGCCGGGGTTGGACTTCTGTCTGACGTTGGTCACTGTAGTGATGCTGTCCTCATCCCCCATTTCTAGTCCCTAAGTGAGAATGCTGAAGCCCAGGGGCCTTGGGTGACCCAGTGAAGTCATAGCAGAGCTGGGCTCAGGTGCCTCTGCCCCAAACTTCTAGACCGTCTCCCAGCCTGAGTTTGTAGAATGACTTCCCGCTGATTCCCAGAGCCAGCTGCTTGGTGCAGTGCACATTCCTATCATCCATCCTCAGCACCTGATGCCAGAAGGACTGCAGGGTGAGAAAGAGTAGCACTTCACACACACACAACTTCCAACACTTCATTCCTACGACTGCTGTAAAGGGAGCTCCATGTTCATCTCCCCCCTGCGCAGATAAGCATAGCAAGGCTCAGAGTGAGACAGTGGTGTGCAGGGTCACCCCGCTACTAAAGAATGCAAAAGCTGTGACCCGAACCCCAGCCTGCTGACTGCCGGTGTGGCGCTCTGCTCCGCGAACAACTGCCGCTCCCAATCCACCGGGGCACATGGTTCCCTGTCACTGCCTGTCTGGGAAGCTGGGCTGAGGCACCCTCTGCCGCAGACAGGAGAGACCCCACCTACCTGTGTTCTCCCCTAGGCACCTTCAGCGCCCCGTGGGCGGCCCTGGCCCACAGCCGCGAGCAGTACTGCCTGGCCTGGGAGGCCAAGTACCTGATGGAGCTCGGCAATGCCCTGGAGACCATCCTCAGTGGTCTTGCCAACATGGTGGCCCAGGAGGCCCTGAAGTACACGGTGTTGTCCGGTAAGCACCCCCCACCCCACCCCACTGCCAGCAGCATGCCCACTGCTGCCGTATCTGTGCACACCTGAGGCTCCCAGAGAGCCGGGCACTGTGCCGGGCTTTAGGAATACAGAGGAGTCGAGGCTGCATTCCTGTCTGTGAAGTTTGTGATCTCTGTGGGGGAGGGGACAGGCCAACAGCCAACCACATCATCACACAGCGTATCAGGTAGCTATTGCCGCATAACAAGCAACCCCAAAACCCAGTAGCTTACGACAGCACTCATTTCTCACAATAGCAGAGAAGTCGTGAGGCTTCATTTGACTGATCTTAGCGGGACCTGCTCACACGGCTATGGATCAGCCGACCGGCCAGTGATCTAGGCTAGCCTTGTCGAGGGCAACGAGGGCAACTTGGCTCTGCGCCATGCGTCTGTCACCCTCCCCTGGGGTTAGCCGGCTAGCCCACACGAGCTGTAGGAGTGCATGAGAGGCTGCCCAAAACCATCCCAAGTCTCAAATCGACTGAGGTCTCGCTGGCCAAAGCAAGTCCCACGGCGGAGCCTTGTGTGGCTGGCACAGCAGGGGCTAGGCACTGTGGAGCATGGCACAAAGTGGGAGGACACAGGGTGGAGGGACGAATCCAGGCCATCTTTGGAATCCCAGTCACAACGGAGGCTTGAACGGAAGGAATCTAGTCCGGGAATCCTGCACAAGCTGCAATTTGCTTCGTTGCTACTTAGCAGTTTGGCAGCCCTTAGAAAACCTACAGGTTCCAAGTTCAAGGTTCTGCATGCGTTCACTGGGGCCTGCATTAACCAGCCCATTACTTCCCTGGAAGGGCCTCCCTACACTGCTTTCTTCACTGATATCCCTCCTCCCCAGGCATCGTGGCTGCCCTGACCTGGCCAGCCTCACTCCTCGCCGTGGCCAACGTCATCGACAACCCCTGGGGTGTGTGTCTCCACCGGTCAGCAGAGGTTGGCAAGCACCTGGCCCACATCCTGCTCTCCCGGCAACAGGTACCTGGGACTGGCCACAGGACGTGGGGCAGGGGCAAGAGGGGAGGTGAGCGAGCTGACCTGTGCACAGACGTCAGCCCTAGAGACAAGCTACTTGGAGATAGTCTAGTGGCTTTGCGGGGGTGGACGGTCTTCACTGCCCCTTAGTTCAAGTCCCAGAAGTATCCCAGGATGAACCAGTGAGAGGAGAAGCTGAGATTGTGCATTTCTAGCAGGTGGTTAGGTAAGCACTGAAAAGCAGACATCTGCAGGCCTGGACAAGGCCAGGTGCTCCTTCCCGCAAGCATCCGAGCGGATCTTCAGTCAAATACCGTGTACGATGGTCAGGAAGATAAATAATTATCAGACTTTTCAAATTTAGGGACACCAGGGTGGCTCAGTCACTTAAGCGTCCAGCTCTTCCTCTCAGCTCAGGTCATGATCTCAGGGTCCCAAGGTCAGCCCCACGTCAGGCTCTGCACTCAGCTGGGCATCTGCTTGAGGACTCTCTCTCCCTCTTCCTCTGCTCCACATCCCCTGGTGCTCTAATTCTCTCTCTCTCTCTCTCTCTCTCTCAAATAAATAAATAAATAAATCTTAAATTGGAAAACTTCCAAATCTGAATCCAGTACTTACCAGGGAAATGAAACTGCCCCCTTCATGATGAACTTGAGTAAATGGAGACCAAAGTTTGGAGAAGCATTTCAGAGATGACTGTGAGGTTAGGATTATTGGAACCACAACAGTGGCTTCCAGCAGGCGGAAGTCTGTTTCTCAAGAAAAAGCTGAGGGAGGCCATCTTACACGGGAGCGCTTGCCGTGGTGGAGAGACCCGCTTGCCTTCTGGCGTGTTGCTCTGCTATCCGTAGTCTGGACCTCGTGGTCCCAGATGTCAGCCTCAGCCCCAGCCAGCAGGGGAAAGGAAGGGCCGAAGAAGGAAGAGCAAAGGCCTGGTTGGTAGCATTTCCACTGGACGTCTCATCGGCCAGACCTTGGTCCTAGGACCACTCCTCCGGGTGCACAAGCAGGGGAAGGCCGTCTGTCTTCCATGTGTCCGTGAACCTAGCTGACGTTCAGCTACAGGAAAAGGGGAGGACAGACACTGAGAGACAATGAGCAGTTTCTGCCGCAGTGGGTAAACTGAGGAATAGACCCTCCCTCTGATTGCTGTGTCTTTGCCAGAAGAAATGGAGCAGTCCTGCTCCAGGTTTGGCTGTAAGGCAAAGACCAGAGTGGTATTGGCTTCAACAAGGTGGGCGTTCGTCCTCTCCCGTGGAACAGCCAGCTGTTCCAAAGGCCACCTACCTTCTTTGGCCAGTAGCGCCCTTCCTCCAGCTTCCGAGCCCACAGTGCAGCATCTGCAAATCTGCTTCTCTGTCCCTTGCTTCTGCCAGCACATCACCTGTCTCACCCTGACCCTCCTGCCTCCCTCTCTGTCCTCTAAGACGGCACTCACGGGGCCCCAGGGTTTGGATGGAGCCATTCTCGGCGGGCTGTTACTCTGCCTCTCACGTGGACGGCCTTGCAGCACAGGAGCCCCAAATCCTTCAGTGTAATGGCCACGTGTCCTCTGCATTCAGTCTCTCTTTTGGTCCAAGACAGATCTGCTGGCACGACCTCCCCATCCCAGAGAGTCAGAGGCGGAAAAGTGGAGTGAGGGGCATGGAAGTCACACTGTTGCGTCGCTTCTCGTCCTTGGGCCTCCCTAGCTATAAGGGAGTTGGAAGGACTTTGTCCCCGGCCGGAGGGCTGTGCACCAGCAAAACTCAGGAGTTCTGTTAGCAGGGACTTTGGGGGGTGAGCAGGTGTTGGGGGGGATGAGCAGCCATTGCCACAGTTCCGGCAGAATTAGCTACTATTTGATCAAGGGTCTCCTGTCCTCGTAGATGGCGGGAGGTGCGGGGTGGACGGGGGGAGGGTTAATATTCACGTATTGGCACAAAACCAAGGAAAAGGAAGAGACTGGTGGGACCAGACCAGACCTTTGGAGCTCCTCTGCTCCTGTCCCTTCCTTCCATGTAGAACTGGCACCGATATCCCCCATAACTTTCTCCCTTTTAGCAGTTGCCTTTCCTACAAGTTCTTTAGTTAGAAAATCCCTCTCTGTGTCTATCTTACTACCTTCTCTTATGTAAAGCCAATATTTCAGTCCCATGTTCCCCTCTGGAAACAGATCAGTTCTCCCCAACATGTCCCTGCCCGTGTACCCATCGTCACAGCCTGGGCCTTCTGCCGCCTCTCCCTGGCATCCCACTTCACTGTCATCGTCTACCACCCAATAGATGTGTCCTGTCCCCTGGAGAAGAGACAGACAGTGGCTGGGTAATGGTTCGAGATGAAAGGGAATTAACCCAACCAGCGGCTGCCTGTTAGCCTGGGAGGAAGCAGTTCCAGCAGCAGGTGGATTCTTGAAGGAATGAGGGCCCTGTCTGTCCCGATTAAGACATCAGAGCTCCGGGACCATCGGAGTTGGGGGTAGCAGATGCATGATTCATTAAACGTGAGGCAAGCACTAAGGAGTGCACAAGGGCCATCTTCATCAGGGCAGATGCTGAACTGGCAAGTGTCCCCCACCCTCCCAGACACCTGTGTCCTGTCTCCCACAGGGCCAGAGACCTGTCACCTTGATTGGCTTCAGCCTGGGAGCCAGGGTCATCTACTTCTGTCTGCAAGAGATGGCTCAGGAGAAAGGTAAGTCTGGCTTACTGTCACAGATGAAAACGCTTCCCAAGTTCATCCTCAGGCAGAAGGTTCCAGGCCAGGGATCACGAGCCTTGTGAATGTCTTCCCAGTTCTTGGTGATACTAGTAAGAAGTTAAAAGTGGTTTGAAAATAGACAAAACCATTAAGTCATTTGGAAATTGGTTTTATTTTTTTTGTACTGTAAATTTGAGGGGCTGGTCCTGTAATAATGGTCCTATAGTAATGATTATATGGTCCTATAATAATGACGTTGGCCTTGGTGTTGTCACATGCGTGCCTGAGTGGGAGGGAAGAGAGATGAGAAGTCTGAAACTGAGAGGTATCGGCAAGGCCACATTCCCTCTGATGGTTCTAGGGGACGATCCTTCCTTGTCTCTTCCAGCTCCTGACAGTCCCTGGCCCTCCTTGGTTTGTAGAAGCTTCCCTCCGTTCTCTGCCTCTGTCCTCCTGTCATCTTTTCCTTCCTGCTTTCTCTTCTCTTGTAAGGACAGTGTCATTGGGTTTAGCCATCCCCACTCCCCCCCGCCAAAGCCAGCATGATCTCATCTCAGGATCCTTAACTTTATAACATTTGCATAATTCGGTTACATCTGAAGGTACAGTTTCCTAAGAAGTTCTCATCCACAGGTTCCGGGTGGATGTCCCTTCTAGGGGAGCCATCATTCCAGCCACTAGACCACGTCTGGTGTGTGTTCATGCTGTCCAATTGACACACTTTGAGTGTTGGGACAGTGGGAAGCTTGAGTGCCATTGCTCTGGACCTTGGGTGGGAGGGGTCCCAGGATGAAGGGCCAGTTTCGGGCAGGTCTGTCAGCGGGGGACGGCTGGGGGAGGGAGGGGTAGAGCTCGGGGCTCTTGGAATGGCCCACAGTCTGCGGGACCCAGACTCACCCCTCTCCTGGTGGAGCACAGCAGCAGCAGGCCCCTGAGGCAACAGAGGGAGCTGGTAATGACCCCGGCCCGGGAGCAGAGGGTGGGCGGCAGACAGGGGTTCACCCGGCCGTCTCCCTGGGGATTTTCGGGGAACGCCTCTCTGGGCCTTGGCTTCCCCACTCATAAAATGGAGTTATAATACCCAGCCTGCGTGCTTGCTTCCAGGGACCCCACACAGCATTTCCGCACCTTGTAGAGCCCTCCCTTGTTGACCAAACTGCGCTCCGGGACGTCTGTTGGCAGCGTTTGCTCTCAGAGCCGTTGCCAACCTGAGGCCAGCCCCGAAGACGGCCCCCGGCCACTCCCCCTGAGCGTGTGACCCGACTGCCGACCCACTGCCAGCAAGCCAGGAGGGGCGGGAATGTTCGCAGTTGGCTGGGTCTGAGGGAGCCAGACCAGCCTGGCTGGTGGAGTCTTCATCCTTGGCATCCCCAGAGGGCGTGGGACAGACCCTGGGGCTAAGGGGTCTGCTTCATTCCTGGTCTTTCTGTTTTGCTAAAATGTCTCCCCACCTTGGACTGGGGACCAGAGCTCTTTTCCTGGTCACACAATTAAGGCGGATGTGCTGTCCTTGGCATTGACCATGGAAGAGCCAAGCCCCTGTGGGTGAGCCCTGCAGAAGAGGCTTCATCTTCTGTCATTTTGGAGGACCCCCCCCACCGTACCCTACTCCCTCATAGCTTTCAACAGCCCCCTTGTCACTTGGTTTTGTCTGCATCGCTAAGCAATCGGGAGACACCTCTGTCCTATTTCCAGTAGCTTTGGGTAACCTGGGATCACCATCCAGAAGGGCCTGGGGAGTCAACTTGGAGCTGTCTGCACCAGGAAAATTCAGGCTGGGGTCAGAGGTCAGGCAGAAACCACCCAGGAAGCAGGGCTGAATCTGGGGCTCTGGTACCGGTGACTTTCCACTTCCAGCATAGAGAATGTCATACATTCTCTGTAAGTTCTTCCCCTAACTAGACATCACCAGAGCAGAGCAAGTCAGAAAGTCATCAATTCCCTGCCTTTGCAGCTCTTCCTAGTACAGATAATCCTCCCGGGATCTTTTGGCCAGCTGGGAGGAGCCTCCTGGAGGCCTCCCGCCTTCAGCTCTTTGATCCCCTGTGGGAAAGGGCTTTGTTGGAACCACAGCCGCACCACTGACATCCCCAACATCATGTCATGTTTTGCTCCTACGACTTTGTGCAAATGATAACAGGGCTGTCAGAATCTCTTGGGAGAATTAGGGGCCGCCATTTCTCATGCAGGACACAGGACTCTTGCTAAAAATGTGTGGGTTAGAGAGAGGCAGGATGGGTGTACCGGTCAGCTTCTGCCAGGGTGATGCTGGGTAACAAGCTAACCCCCAAACTCACAGGGTTACACCACACCCTTGCCATGTTCCAGGATCTACGGTGGTTCGCTTGTTCTAGAACAGGCTCTGTTTCTGGCCGTGGGTTGGACAGGCTTGGCCCCAGGCTGCGGGCTGCACTCACATCTGCCCCTACATCTGCCCCATGCGCATGTGTCACAGTGGAGCGGAAGGGGCAGCGGTCCCCCAGGGCATGTTCCTCTCAGGGCAGAGCACTAGAGGGCCAGGACCAAGGCAAACCGCACGTGCACATTCTAGACCTCTGGTCGTGCCATTTTTACCACCATTCTGCATCAGCCGTTCATTGCTGCAGACAACCTCTCCAAACTTATGGCTTAATACGCAAATAACTGGGTATTTCTTATAGTCCTGTGGGTTGACTAGGAAGTTCCTCTCCTCCTTGCGCCTGGGCTCACTGGTGTGGTTGCAGCCAGAGCTGGAATGCTTGGAACATGGGAGCCGGCCTCCTTCACTGCCAGGCTGCTGGCTGGGGGTCCCTGGCATGCCTCAGTCCTTCCCAGCGGACCGTGAATCCTCCAGCAGGCTCACGTGATGTCCTCATGGGTTCTCTCTGGGCAGCATTTCAAGGAGGCAGGAGTGAACGGGGCAAGACCTCAGAAGGCCAGGTTCCAGAACGTATCACTTCCGCCACATGCTGTGGGTGAGAACAAGTCACAGGCCAGACCAGATTCAAGGGATCAGAGGGGAAATGCTTTCCCCAAATGCAAAGAGTGGCAAAGCGTTTTCGGCAATTTTTAATCTTCCGCACGTTCAGTTGGCCAAAGAAAGCGATGGCCAAGCCCTGGATGGTCAGTGTGAGGCAGCGTGTTCTACCCACCATGGTGGGGAGAGGAGCAAATTGCCAAAGGGCAATCCAGACTCTGCCAGGGTAGAGGAAAGCTTGGCTTTGCAGCCCACGGAGACGTGGATCTGAGTCCTGACTCTGCTCGGCTGGGTCGCTGGGGCTGGGGAAGGACACAGCCTCCCTGTTGTGTCCACACAGTCCATATGTCTGTTTGCAGCAATAGGCTAATGTCGCCTGCGGGCAGTGGCAAAGGCTGGAGAACATGGAGGTCAGGCATCCAGCCCCATGCCAGGTCCTGGTGAACACGTCCTCTAGCATCTCACTCAGGCTACGGGGCCCCCTACCAGTCCAGGGCTGGCGGCAGACTACCCCCCCTTCTCTGAATCTGCTTCTCCCTGGGAGTTCTGGAAGAATTGTCATCCTCTGTGCTGACATCATCTTGCTCGTCCCTGGCCATCTCTCCCTCAACCCAAGCAGCTGACCAGCTGCCAGGCTCCTCATTAGCTGGAGGGACATGGTCTTCTATAGGACATATTCTCAGTTCAGAGGAGAAAGGTATGTCTGTGTCCCCAACTAGCGTAAGTTACGTATTAATGTCAGGTCAGTAATATAAGCCAAGTCTTCAATTTCCCTGCTGGACAGATTGAATTAATTACCATCGTCCATTTGGCTGTGATAGTCAGAAGTGAAGTCACCCTGGTGTATGTGCATGTGAGGTGGGGAACTGCCAGGTGGGAGACAAGTGGCCCCTCGGTGACAAGGGGGTGCTGAGACATTGAGATGTCCCTGCGCCTCAGCCTTTTGGGGGCTGGTTCCCAAGGTGACTTCCTTCCTGCTCCCTGCTCCCTCCCCTGCATCTTCATGGCCCACCCATAAGAATTGGGGCTTCTGTATTAGGCAGACCTGGATTTGGGTCCCAGCTTCTTTGCTGACCAGCTGTGGGACCTTGGACAAATCACTTAACCTCTCTGAACCCCAGAGTGCTCATGTGAATACGGGCTTGATACCCATTACCTCGAAGGCTACTCAAGAGACAGTGAGATGATGTATGTGGAGGAGATGCTGTGATCTGGGGACACTCAGAGTATTTCTGCTTCTAAACTCTGATCAGAATATCTACTCTGCACAGGGAACGTTAGTGAGTGTGGTGTAGATAAAGGAGTTTGTCATTCTGTGTCCATTTCCCCACCCCCACGCGAGACCAGGAACTCCAGGTAGGCAGGGTCTGTCTGAACCTCCCTCCAACCCCCCACCCTCCCAGCCCCCCAGCCCCATCTGTGCCTGGCTGGCACTGAGTGCTCAGAAAGATGGAGGAACTTGATTTGGGGCAAGGGACTCAAGCACAGGCCGATGGGCTCATGCGCCAGGTGCGGACCCACTGTGCACCCCGCCACACAGAAAGCACTTACGTGCAGGATCTCATTCAGTCTGATAGTGACCCTGGGAGGTAGCCATACTCCATGCTTCGCGAACAAGAAAACACAGACCTCCAGGATAAGCCATGCAAATCCCAAGTGCTGGAGACAAGCTTCGACCCCAGGGCACCTGGCTCCAGAAGCCTCACTCTCAAGCCCTGTGCTATACTTTGCAGAGGACCTTGACCTTGAACGGTGGGCAGGGGTCATCCAGTGATGACGGCAAGAGGGAAGGGCATTGCAGAGAGTCAGGTTGGCACAGCAAAGGAGGGATTCTCAGGGGTGCCCAGCATTTTTGTAGCCTTGAAAGGAGACTGAGGTGGGACAGCAGGAGATGGTTAGGACAGGAGCCTGGTATAAGGTCTCAAATGCTGGGCTAAGCAGCTGGAACTGACTGGTTAGATGCTCAGCCTCTGAATCATGGGAGAAATGAGCAGCTGAGTAGGTCCTGTGAAAGGGTCTGTGCCGAGGAGCCTGTGTGTCTCACGTGCAGTCTGACCCTCTTCACCCTGTCATCTCACATAACCCTCCCCAGCAGCCCCATCGGGTTGATGCTGGTGTCGTGCCCATTGTACAGATGAGCAAACTGAAGTATGGACTGTAGGTAACTTGCCCAAATCACACGGCTGGCGGGTAGCAGAGCAGGCAGTCCGGCTAGGAGCTGTGTGATCTCTACCCCAGTGACAGACCGTCTCTCCAAGCCACTGTTCTGCTCTTGCCTGAGCATCTTTTCCAGCTCTGGCGTCACTGTTAAGAACCACCTGTTTACTTGTCAGTCCCGCCGGCCCACTAACTGTAGCCTCGGAGCGCACAGCAGAACTACCTGGGCAATTCTCTTCCCAAAACCAATATGCCGGGGCTCCCTGCCGAAGGGGTCCGTCACCACTGGGCAGCTGTGGCGTGCAGCCCCGGCCAGGAACCGCAACACAGACGGGCACCAGGGTGCTGCTGCTCTTTCTCATCCCTGCTCCCTGAGCCTGTCACCTGCCCGCATGTACTAGGTACTCGATGGACCCGTGAGAGTGAACCAAGTGGAGGAATGAGCCCCACCGCGCATCGGGGCGGGGTCCGCATGTCAGCCTCCCCCACTCTCAAAGCTCCTTGCAGGGGGGAACCACGTCCTGCTCAGCTTCGTGCCAAGCACAGATGCTTGTAAGTTTTTGCAGGAAAAAGGGAGGCCTTTTTATGTTGGTAACATAGCTCATTTGCATTTATTGAGAAAACCTCTGCATTTTATTTGTGTTTTACTTATTTTAAAAATTTTCTTTATTTGAGACAGAGCGTGAAAAAGAGAACATGAGTTGGGGAGGGGGGAATAGGGACAGAGGGAGAAGGAGAAGCAGATTCCCTGCTGAGCAGGAAGCCCGAGACACGGGGCTCCATCCCAGCACCCCGGCATCATGACCTGAACCAAAGGCAGACGCTTAACTGACTGAGCCACCCAGGCACCCCTTAGAAAGTCTTTATTCTTGACTGTTCTGATCTTGTCCCCCCTGTTAGTAATGTCCCATCCCACCCTGTATCTGGACAGGAGGCAAGAGGGCTCTGGTAACCTTCTGCCTTGACCTTGGTCACGGATACTCCAGAGGTCTGTCCCTTAGTTAGTCCCGGCTTACTCCCAACAGACAGCAGCTGTGCACACCTCAGTGGCCTGGCAGTCTCGGCCAGATGGCCCCTCCCTGGCCCAGGGTGCGTAGCCGCTTCACACCCTTGGCCTTCTCAGTGACTCCACATGGAGGGGCGACCTCTCCAAAGCTGGGCCTCAGAGCCGTTTCTAAGCACCCCCATCCCTCATTTCCCTTTCTCTTTCGGAGAGTAAGTGAGGGAACTCCTGATAGTGCCCAGAAATGGGAAGCGGAAAACAAAACACCCACCTGCGAAGGGGAGCTGAAAGGTCCTGAATCCCAAGACTGTGACTCCCCGGCATTTGGGGTTCGGGGGCGGGGCAGGCCGAGGGCACAGGCGGGACTCCAGCAGCACCCTGTGGCCACACTTGTTTAACCCACACCAGACAGTAAAACAAATAGAAACACGGACACACACGTGCTCACAAAAATGCACACCTGCTCACACCCGTGTGTGTTTACACGGATGCCCTCCAGGGAAGCCCGCAGAGCCCGGCTACACGCACCCGCTTACCAGCAATGTGGCAAGCCACTGGCCCCTGGAGCTCCACAGCCGGCCGTCCGGTCCCCTCACCCAGCAGACAGGGCACAGCAGGTAGGAGGGGACAAGACACAGGGCTGCAAGGCCACACGGTAATGGTGACAGGCAGCTCAGCCCTTCCCCCACCGCGAAGCTGCCTGGTTAGGAGCTGTGAGCAGTGGGCTCTGGAGTTAGAGTGTCCTCTTGGAGTCCCAGACCCAGCACTCTGCCCGTCACCTGAGGCGTCTCCACTGCCCTGATGTATATGAAACACGGCGGGAAATGGGAGAGTCTCTGGGCACGCAGTCAGTGAAGCCTCTGACTTGTGATTTCTGCGCAGGCCATGATCTCGGGGTTGTGAGATGGAGCCCCACATCAGGCTCCACACTCGGCACGAAGTCTGCATCAGACTCTCTCTGCCCCTTCCACAGCTCAGCTCACACCTGCCATACAGCAGTTCTCTAAGTGAAATTCACTCCATCAGCTCCTACGCATTTAGCACCTGGTGTGCGCTGGGCGCTGTGCAGGGCCCTGGGGAGGCCACAGTGAGTAAGTCAGGACAGCCTATCTCCCTATGGAGTTTAGAGTCTGATCTTCACAAGTAACCCGCCATCTGAGACACGAGCTGGGGTTTTGCAAGGTTGGCAGTGACGTGCGTCAGTCATCTGGAAAGCACCTAGCACACAGTAGGTGCTCGGTATGGGGTGTTCTTACTGTCCTGTGCTACCAGCTTCTAGGGCAGCCAGCTGGTGGCGGCTGACATCCTTAACCTGAGTGTCCTGCCCTTGGGGGAGACCATGGGCTCCCATAAGCACTGGGCTTAGGAAACAGAAGGAAACACAAGAATCCAGCCCCCTCTCGCCACCCCAGACCTGTCCTCCTCCTCCTGGTCCTCTCACCAGCTGACAGTGGGCACTACGATGCTCCAGGCACAGCTAAGTACAATGCACACCACATTTTATTCGATCTGCACGATAATCCTGTGAGAGCCTACCTATCCCCATTTTACAGATGAAGGAATGGAGGCTTACAGAGATAAAGCACCTAGCCTAGGCTACAGGGCTGTAATGATGCAGCGGGAACTTGCGTCCACCGCGGCTGGCCCCTGCTCTGATTCACGACTTTGGCCGCCAATCCTTACAACAACCTAAGGTCAGGATAATTATCTCCCTTTTGCAGGGAAGGCTCCGTGTGAGGCCAAGTGATATTTCCAGGTGCGTCCATTCGGATGTTTTGGCCTTAGATCCCCATCAGCTGTCCTTCCCACAGAGCTGCCCGTGCCCGAGAAAGAAAACTGCAAGTTCAGGGTAACTCCTCTCTGCTTGGGCAGAGCCTCCTGGGCTGGGTCCCTGTCTTGCCACCCAGAAGGTTCTCGGCCTTCTCCCAACCCCAGGGCCCCCAACCCCACATGAGCTCAGATACAACCTTTTCAAGATGTGGCTCTCAAACCCCCCTTGACAAGTGGTTTAAACACTGTGTTGTTCTGAGGAGTTCAACAAACAGCTTTTAGTAGTCTTACCCACATAAGTTAAAACACTTATATTCTAAGGCAAAGAAGATGTTGCTTGGAGCATGGATAAAAAACAGCATCGTTTCAAGATTGTGCTCACAATATCCTCGTGGAAGGAAGTCTCTGGAGCAATTAGAAAGGAAAACGTGTTTTGGGGGGTGCCTGGGTGGCTCAGTCGGTTAAGCATCCGACTCTTGATTTTGGCTCAGGCTGTGATCTCCGGGTTGTGGGATCGAGCCCCGCGTTGGGATCCACACTCAGTGGGAGTCTCCTTGGGATTCTCCCTCTGCTCCTTCCTACCCATGCACTCTCTCTCTCTCTCTCTCTCAGATAAACAAATCTTTAAAAAAAAAGAAAAAGAAAAGAAAAAAGAAAGTGGTTGTTTCTTGCAGGAAGGTGTAAAGTAGTCAAACTTGAAAAGGCCATGCTTAACACACACACACGTGCACACACATGCACATACACACACACACACACACACTTTAGGAACAAGCACTGACGAGGTGACCCTCTTGTTGCTTTCTCTCAGAGGACACAGGCACAGCGTGGGCTTGCTTCCGTGTGGGGTGTTGGCCGCGACAGGGTGGGACGTGGTGCTTAGGCCCTCGTGGAGCAGTGTTAATCACCAAGCCTCACGACAGCATCACGAGGCGGGCAGTCCTTGTCCCGTTTTCCAGAATGGCGGAGAAGGAGGCAGAGACCCAGAGAGCTGAAGGGATTTGCCCGAAGGCAGAGCCGGGGAGGTGGCCGAGCTGGGGTTCCTGCCCCGTACCCAGGCCCTCAGTGGGGGCCATTCTGCTTGGACGGCCTGGGGGTCTCCCTCCCCGACCAGAGGGTGGTCAGCCTCACGGAGGACCTGCCTGTTGGGTTCAGCTCCTTCCCAGGTCTTGGCCTATAGGAGGTGCCCAATACGGGTTAGTAGTTAATTCATGGAAGCCCAGGAATGCAGCCATGACATTGACCATGAGCGCTGCCTGCAGAGGACAGCACATAGCCCCCCGCAGCCTGGCCCCACCTCCCAGTGACCCAGGGCACGCGGGCCCCTCTGCTTCCAGACCACCCACACACACACCCCGCGCCATGATCCTACCCATTCCCAACTGAGACAGAATGTGCACCTGCCAACAAACGTTTGTGCCCTTGGGCAGGAAATGCATGGAGCCAGAATTCCCAGAGACGAAGGGGTGCCTTCCGATTGCCCGTCTGCCAGCCGACGGGATGAATGGGCTCGGGGAGTGACGGACCCGCCAACCAAGGGTATTTCTGGCTCCAGCAGGTGGCAGGGGTGGGGGAGCAGCTCCTGGTGCCAGGAAGAGCCACCATCCAAGCACTTGCTGAGAGGCTCTGGGCCCCCGATCGTAACGGATTGCTCATTTCTCCATGTGTTTGCTCTAAAAGCTTTCCAGAATTAAGTAGCTGGAATGCGAGCCCAGCTCAGACTGACTCATGGTAGCAGGCTGAGCCGGGAACCGGCCGCGTGAACCAAAAGATCGGTTCCGTTTCAGTTCATTGACGCATTTATTCTCTTCATTCCAAAAGGATTTGAGGGGAATTAATTAGAGACATTACATATTGTCCCTGCCCCGTGGCCCTGTCCACATAGTCAGCGAGACACCTGAGATGCGCCAGCCCTCCTGCCGGCGTGTTCATTCCACAGATAAAAGGCGGCCAGGCGTGCTGCACTCCGGGCCCCAGGGTGTGTGCATTAAGTGGGTCCTGGCCGCCCCCCAGTCCCTGCTCCATCTGTAAGCTGGTGCCACTGGATTGCTTTTCCTGGATCTTCAAGATGCAAGGGACTGTGGCCGCCAAGCCAGATGACATCAAGGAGCGCTGGATCTGGAGTGTAGAAACCCGAGTTCAAATCCAGGCTCCGCTACTCTGTTAACTCTCTGGGGGCCCCGAAAGCAAGTCACTCCACCTCTGAGCTTTGGCCTAGTTGGTAAATAGGGATACTGACGCCTCTCGGGCTGGTTCTGGGCTTTGGTAACTTCTGTTTATCGAACACTTACCATGGACCAGGCACGGTGCTAAGCACTTTGCTTAACATACAGACAGTGCTAAGGTCTAGGTATCGACACTCCTGTTCTGTCTGTGAAGAGGTTGAAGTCAGGGACTCCAGCATTCCCTTCTCCCCTGTGTCACCAGCCCCTGGGATGGGACTTGGGGCAGGGCAGAGGTGCGATCATGTACAAATGGCGGGCCCCGGCTTCAACTCTAGCACTCTGCTGGCCTTTCCATGTAGCAGATGTGACAACACAGTGCTTGCCATGCAGAGGACCTCAGTACACAGGAACGCCTTTGTCCCTTCTCCATTCACTCATCCAGGTGGCTTTCCCCGAGGCTGTAACACACACTGGTCTGAGCTTGCCGTAAGACAGGATCATCTTCCGATGGCGTTTCCCAGGACAGGAATGATTCATCAGAACATGGGATCCATTTGCTGTTTTCATCTAAACTAACAGGGTCTTTCCGCCAGGCTTGGCTGTAGATTAGGCCGCTGACTCCCTTGGGAAGTTGCTTGCGTTCTCTTGGGGATACAGACACCCTTGACTTTGGCCGTTGCCACCTGCTGAAACACATTTACTCACACGGCAAACCTGGATTGTCACGGTTGTAGGAAAAAGGCAAGGGTTGGTGGGCTTGTCTCGCCTGGCCTCTGGGGCTGGCCTCTCTGCTCCACCATCAGCCCACACCCCCGACCCCCAGCGCCTACTAGATGAGCCCACTTACCTCTAGAAATCAGCCTCTCCCCCTGGAGTGTCTTTCCTACCACCCTGTCTAACCATTTGTAGACATGCTTCTTCCTCCTAACCATGATGTTAGAGGGTTGACTCTATGAGAAGTTGTAGAAGGCCACAGTTCTTAATGCCCCAGGGTTAAAATCATGGGCTCAGGGTCAGAGAGCCCTGGGCTCAAATCCTGGTTTCACTACCAACCTTGCAACCCTGTGCAGGCTACAGAGTTTCTTCAAGCCTTCCTCTCGAGTAAAATATACCTAATGATACCCACCTCATGGAGATACCATGAGGATAAAGAAAACAGCACATAGTAGGCGCCTTGCACCAGCCTGACACGTAGGAAATGCTTGATCACTGGCTATGATACAGGAGGTGGTTTGCGTGTTGAAAGTATTAGAACATTGGAAGGGCAACTCACCATTCAGTCTAATCAGTTTGGTGATCCGGGAGAATTTCACGATACCCTTGGGGTTGGTCAGCAAGGGCCTCAGTGCATTCTCCCATCCTGTGAACCCCGGGAAGTACAGACTCTTCTATCCAGGTTCCAAGGGGTTACTCGGAATCCTCTGGTTCAGAGCTCCACGCATACAGGACCCCCTTGGCCTCATCTGTCAGAGGTGTCTACCAGCCATTGCTTCCAGTGACAGGAGGCTTACTACTCAGCCCCAGGGTGGTTAGGAATTTAGGAACAGGTCCATTTCATCTGAGCATCAATGGCTTGTGGCCTGGGGAACAGCAGGCTCTGTCCAGGGTATCTGCTGAGGCTGCTCACATTCAGACGCTGTCCAGGGGGACCTCTGGCATGGCGACAGAGTGCCCCAAGCCCTACAGCACCTGAGCAGCCCGCACATCCCCAGATCTGCTTCTGGGATTTTCAGAAACCTGATTCTGTCTCTTTTGCACCCAGAGCTGATCAGAGTCCCATCAAACAAACTCACAAGACACAGTACTGGGAACTGAATGCTGATTCATTTGGGTCACCAATAATTGTCACCCTCTGATGACAGCAGATGGAGCAGATGTCCATGCTCACTGCCCAGGCTCCTGGGGAAACAGATTATCTGCCAGAATTTCTGTGGTGAGCACAGAGCCAGGGAGGGGATAGTCTCGAGGAGTGTTCCTTTTCCTGGCCATGGTCAGCCCTGGTAAATACCCCCCACCCCCCCAGTCTCATGGACAGATCCCACCTCTCATGGCCATTGTCGGTTCCCTTCCCTCCTCGGCCTCCCCTCACTCAGAATTTTGTGTAAGTAGGTGCTCTGTGTGAGCCTCGGTTGATAGGCATGGAAGAACCCAGACGTTCTGCAATGAAAGCACACACGCTCCCATGGGGGTTAGGTGGATTCCAACCAGGGAAGAAAACGCCCCAAGTCCCACTGATTTACATATTAATTAACCATCTCAGTTCACAGCATTCTGGAATGGAAACTGTTGGGGTTTTTCCTTGTAGCTAAGACGCCCGCGACCATCAGGCCTACTTAGCCGGCACTGGCAGGCTGCCCTCCTGTAGAACCTGGCCTGGCCTGTTTTGCAGCAGAAGATAAAAACGTTCTCCCCAGTGAGTCAGTGTGTCCCGTCCTTGACGTTTTAATGAAGGGTCTGAGATTTGGGGTCCCTGTCCCTGCCGCCCCAGCACGGGGTGTCTCCTCGTGAACTCTGACCTTTCAGGTCTCTAGAATAGTCTTCATTATTGTTTATTTCTTCCATCTTTTGTTCACTCATTTTCTCGAATGCCCATTTATTCAACTTTGCAAAGCCCCATCTCCTTCCTCAAAGGACTTGCAGGACTTCTCAGGGTAGATAGCCTCCAGTGCCGTGTGCAGCATCTATCCAACAACTTACAGATAAATGTAAACATCCGGAGTGGAAAGGATGTTCGTGTGAGTAGAGACCTGAGCTGGTCGGGAAACTCAGACACAGGGGAGCAGGGCCTGGGGCAGAAGGAGCTCGGACCCCGCAGCCTGGCCTGGATCCGAATTCCAGCTCTGCCTCTCACTCGCTCCACAAACAGGCCCTTAGTCCCTGTGCCTCAGTCTCCTCGTCTGTGAAATGGGTCTCATAGTACTTTCTTCAGAAGCTAAGCAAAGGGGATAATATACGTAAGCACTCAGCAGAATGGCTGGCACATAGTCGGCATTCGGCAACCTCGAGGCTGTCCCTCTTATTATACGTCCTCCTGTTATTACCCAGTTGCTATAACTGAGCTGGGAATTTCACTATTAGCTTCCCAGCAAAGTCGTGGAAAGCCACGAGTGCGGATTTCTCACTTCCGGGAGGGGGCATGGAGATGCCAGCTCCACGCCAAGCCAGACGCTCCGTTTCCCCCTGACGTACTCTGTCCAAGCGCGCCCTTGCCTTTTAGGAGCTGAGCGCCCTGGAAAGGTCTCAAATGGCTACGAGGACATTGTCGTGGTTGGGAATGATCTTCCCAGGGTGCCTCACTGTTATCAGGAAGGTCTGCGCGGGGGCTTCTTTGGATACTCAGAGGGAGATGATGATCTCTCAAGCTGTCACGAGCAGCCAGGTGTTTGAGAGACTGCTAATTAGGTGACAAGTCTCCAGTTGCATTTCCATTTGGGTGATTTTACGTTTTGTCATTTAGCGGTTGCTAGAGATTGAGGCTTCGGGGACGGCGGTTGAGGCTGGATCACAGGCTCAGACAACCGTGGAAAGCGTGGTTTTTAGTTCACCCTGCCTCGCTCTCCTGAAGTTTGACAGAGAACAGCTGCTCACCTCCAAAACTAGAAACCATCTTTCCAAGGTGGAGTGTGGGGAAGGGAGCTGATCTTCGTGGAGCACCTGCCATGTGCTGGCCAGAACAGGACCCCTCTCGATCTTGGAAGGTGTGGGCATTATTACACCTGGAAGCAGGTGTAATAATTTTTACTGATGGGCCTGAAGCCCAGAGAGGTTAAGCGATTTGTCCAAGGACACACAGCTAGTAATCTGGGATGACACACAGCCCCACCTGGGATACTGACGCGGGCGCGTCTGACTGCAAACCATTTCCTGTGAACCCTTCTTATGCTGTATCTCATGACCAGTTTGCTGCCCTCAAGTTGCCTATAATCTAGGGAGGAGAATAGATACCATTTAAAAAAAAAAAAAAACAGGGGGCGCCTGGGTGGCTCAGTGGGTTAAGCCGCTGCCTTCGGCTCAGGTCATGATCTCGGAGTCCTGGGATCGAGCCCCGCATCGGGCTCTCTGCTCAGCAGGGAGCCTGCTTCCTCCTCTCTCTCTGCCTGCCTCTCTGCCTGCTTGTGATCTCTCTGTCAAATAAATAAATAAAAAAATCTTTTAAAAAAAAAAAAAAAAAAAACAGTACCAAATGCTACATCGCATGGACCAAATGTTAAGCAGTTCAAAGGAGAGAGGCTTTCCTTCCAGAAGGCAGGGATGGCTTCAGGGAAGAGGCAGGCCTGGAAGAAAAGGTGAGCCTTGACAAGCTGGGAGGAAGACAGGATGCCTCCGAGCCCAGGACTGCCGATAGCAAAGATCCAGAGGGAGGAAGGTGGACGGTCTAGGGAGGGCAGGCAGCTGGAGCCCGGGTTTCTCCGGGAAGCTGGGAGAAGTCAGGCTGGAGAGGTGAGCAGCGCCCAGACCTCAGGAGCCTGACCTGCCAAATGGAACGCAGAGACCCGGATGCAGGCATAGCCTCGAGTCTTTGATCTTAGCAGCTCTTTCCCTGCTGTGTTTCTTTATCCATCGGTCAGCAGAGTCCTGCTGAGAAGACCACCCCTGTGGCAGTAACTGCTCAAGGCTCAGGGCACAGAGGTCAACCAGACTCCAGCCCCACCTGGGGGCATCTTGGCGGGGATGGGACCTCCCTGCCAGCCACACTCCCTCCACATCCCTCGGCAACTCCCCCTGCAGCTGCGCCCACCCGCCCATCAGGGTGTCCCGGAGGCCTCTTTTCTCACTCCGCTTCCCCAGGGCCTGGGGCTGGACAAGCCATACCGCCCACGAGGACTGCTATCATCAGCCATCACAGCAGCGGGGGAGGGAGTGCCAGGCCATCCCTGCTGCTCAAGAGAACAGGCTCAGAGAGCCCGGGGAGCTTGTCCACAGTGACACAGATGCAAGCGAAGACTCCCACAGCCGGCCTCTCTGTGCCACCCACAGGGTCCCTCGACTTGTCCCTCTCATTGTTAAAGATCTATTTATTGAGAGAAAGGGGGCATGAATGGGGGTAGGGGCAGGGGGAGAGAATCTTCAAGCGGACTGCCCACTGAGGCGGAACCCAAGTCGGGGCTCCATGAGATCTTGATCCAACCCCAAACCAGGAGCCGGAGGCCTAACTGATGGAGCCACCCAAGCACCCCTGCCTTTAATTTTTTAGCTGAGCATTTACCCAACACGCCCCGAGGGCCCAGGGCCAGACCCCTCTTCTTATGGCTCCTCTCAGGGATCCCGGGGGAAAAACAGGCATTCAGCCATGTGGTCAGCCCACCCCCTGGCGGGGCGCCCCCGCCCTGTCTAACCTGAATGGCATTCCAGGAAGCCCCTCCCGTAGGACCCCTCCCCACCCACCCAGTGCTGGAGGCAGATGGAGTGTTTGTGGTCGCCACAGCACCACCTTGTGGTGGAAAAGGGTTCCTCCAAGCCCAGTGTGGGCTGGTTTCCAGCAAGGGCTGACTGGGGAGGGTCTACACACTGCCCTCATTGAGGAGCTCAGTGGCTGCTCCTGCTTCCTGAGAAGTTCCCAGGCACCCAGCTGTGGCCTCTTTGTTTGAATTTATTAGGCACCAAAGATACAGAGAGGGGAAGGAACTGATACTCCCCCCCCCGCCCCCCGCTGTAACGGGTTTCCAGACCTCATCCCGTGGAACCTTCCCAGCAGCCCCTCAAGTTAGGGATTCTTGGACCACTTTCCAGATGAGGACATGGAGAGGTTCCCTCTCGTCCCACTCTCCCAGCGAGGCGGCACAGGGCCGGTCTCAGACCCCTGCTTACGCGTTTTCTGAGCCAAAGTGCTGCCTGTCCAAGCACGAGTGCCCAAAGTGTGCTGCCGTTTCAGGGACCTCACATTTTGGCAGATGAAAATCAGCAGGAAATGCTCTGATAAGGAATTTCTTATAAGAAAATACAAAGGAAAATTGGATCCCATCGGTGACAAGCCACCTTTTTTTTTTTTTAAAGATTTTATTTATTTATTTGACAGACAGAGATCACAAGTAGGCAGAGAGGCAGGCAGAGAGAGAGAGAAGGGGAAGCAGGCTCCCCGCTGCCCAGAGAGCCTGATGTGGGGCTTGATCCCAGGACCCTGGGATCATGACCTGAGTTGAAGGCAGAGGCTTTAACCCACTGAGCCACCCAGGCGCCCCACAAGCCACCTTTTTTTGAAGATGACCAAAACTCAACAAAAGCAACATGGTGTGGCACGTTTTAAAAATGAAGGGGATCTCAGGTGGGGTTGTCTTTGAGAATTCCACAGCATCCCAGAGGACACCGGGAGGCCCCTGCCGTGGTGAGGGACCCAAGTGGAGAAAGTCATTGGCAGAGAGATGGAAGAGCAATGGCCAAGTTCATGACGTGTCACTGGTGACCTGAGCGTAGGCTCCGAGGTCCACAGAGGCTCACTCATGCTCACAGGGACACTCAAAGATGCTGGTTGCTGCTGGATCTCGGCCATCCCACAATCTCAGGGTCTACCATTTGGCCGGGCGGCTCATGCAAAGAGATGGCAGAGTTTGTCCTACAGACTTATTACCAGCAGCGGGTTGGTCCGTGCTCTCTGCCCTGGCCGTCCCTCGCCAGGGATCACTGCGCCATCCGTTTCGAGTGGAATAAAGGGTTGTAAAGCAGCACTCCCCAAATTAAAGGAAATCATTCCAAGATGAGAAACAAGGAAGAAGTAGAAAATGAGAGCCGTAAGCATGTTCCTTGGCTGGAGGGAGGGGGAGAAATGTCTCTTTGACTGAATTGAGGGAATTCAGAGACACAGGACCATGCTTCACTTGGATCTAGGGTCCAACCGTATACCACCTGCAGGATCCAGGAATCCCCAAGTCAAATAATCAACACCAGACTGCTCTGGAGGAAATAGGTCCTCAGTACAGAGAGGACATCTAGCGCATGCCCAGAACCCAGTACTGTGCTTTCTCTCTCTCAGCAGTATCTGTTCACCCACTTGGTTTGGCAGATGTACCAGAGATTACTGAAACACAAGGTCACATACCCTTGGCCTGGTGCACCCATCAGGAAATTAACCTTTTAACAAATTTTAACCCGCTAATGTGTCTTCTGAATCAGCCACATTGGAAATGTCCTTCTTGGTAGGTTGTGCACGTTCTGTATTTAATACACAATTTTGGAAGATGTCACGGTTATCCATAAACATGTGTTTTGGTTGAAGGTTATATTTGATAGCCAAGGGGAAAGGGACGGAGACTAGGAGAGAACGTGTAGGAAAGATGCCATGATGCCATGTACTGTGTGAGCTGGGACAAACTGCTTAGGGTCTCTGAGGCAAGATTTTCCCATCCTAGAATGGGAGAAGTCCGGCTAACCTCCTGGGATCCTTATGGGGGGTAATGAAATAACGTGCGTGAACGTTATTTCTCCCAAAGTAAGCTGTGATGACAATTCTGATGATAAAGAAATGAAGAAGAGGGATTATAAAATCAAATTCTAGAGTTTTGTTTATGAGAAAAAAAGAAGAAGAAACCTTTGCCACGAGATCTCTCTCTCCAGTTTCATTCCCAGCCCCTAAGACGTTGGACCCACATCACCGCCCCGATGTCTGCAAGATAAACCCAAGGCAAAAGAGCTCGTGAATAAGCTCACACAGAATCATTTCAGCCTCCTGGCCCTTGAATCGCTGAGCTCCCGCTTGGCTGAAAACTATTTCTGAGCTGTCACTAGAAGACAGCTGACACGCAGAACAGACGGCCGGGTGGTCATCTGGCCCTTTCATGTCCGTGATAGCAGACCTCACATTTGATGTGATTTATTTCCCTCCCGTGGAACTGCACTCACCAGTTCCCTTGTCCTCAGACAGACCAGGCTTCCCCTCCACCCCGCCCCTAAGAGCGAGGAGAGGTCAGGCTTGCAGATGAATTTCCAGGGTCCCAGGATGCTGGTGAACCACTGTGCACAACCAAATCCAAGAGACGGGAATCGAGCCGGGGGTGGGGGTGGGGAGAGGATAAAGGCTTCCTCGTTCCCCAAAGAATTCATCTCAGATTCTTAGAGTCTGTCCAGACAGGCTCCCCAAGGGGATTCTTTCCAATGTGAACGTCATTCCCGGAGGGTGGGGGACAGGCAGACAGTCAGAGCCTCCGTTTCTCCTGCCCGGCCACCAGCCTCCTTCCTTCTCTGGCTACTTCTGTCCCTGTGTTTAGCATGTGCGTGCGTGTGCGCGCGCGTGTGTGTGTGCGCGCACACGCATGTACCTTTGGCATGGATTTTCTTTGTTTTAGATGCGGTTCATATCATTTCCTTCAAGGTTTGTTTTCTGGACCCGCGGTCAGGCAGTAATTTCCTCCGTCGTTTCCTGCCTTATCACTCCGTGCACGCATGACCCCTTGCCAGGAGGGAGAAAAATGATGCTTTTTGTTGCTTCTCAAGTTTGAGGTCCTTTGGTCCTTGCAAGCCAGGGGAATCTCATTACGGACAACGTGACAGGTGTGTGGGAGGCTGTTATGTCACCATGCCAGCTGTTTATGAGATTTCTGTGAACTCCTAGAGGGGTTTGTTTGGAAATACCTGGGAAGCACTGCCCAGGCCTGCCTCACTGGAAGAAAGCCCACTGTATGGACAAGACAAAATGACAAAAGGGAAGCTAGGAGGGTCCTTCCCAGGGACACAGGGACCCCTCACTATACATAAAGATTCTCCACAGGGCTCTTTGGAAGAACGGACCCTACTCGGTATGTTGTAAGAATGGTTAGTTTCACAAAAAACTTAACTTGTATACAATTTTCAAGACCAGTGTTACAGTGTAAACAGAACTTTGCTGTCATACAGAAGCTGTCTGTTCTCAGCTCTTAATTTTCATTACAACAGGGGGAGGGAGGGGCAGAGGGAGTGGGAGAGAGACAATCTCAAGCAGACTCCTCACCCAGCGTGGAGCCCAATGTGGGGCTTGATCTCATGACCCCAAGACCATGACCTGAGCCACAATCAAGAGTCAGACACTTCGGGGGGCACCTGGGTGGCTCAGTCATTTAGCATCTGCCTTCAGTTCATGTCATGATCCCAGGGTCCTGGGATCAAGTCCAGCATCGGGCTCCCTGCTCAGCTGGGAATCCTGCTTCTCCCTCTCTTACTCCCCCTGCTTGTGTTCCCTCTGTCGCTGTGTCTCTCTGTCAAATAAATAAATTAAATCTTTAAAAAAATAAAAAAAAGAGTCAGACACTTCACCAACTGAGCCACCCAGGTGTCCCCAGCTCTTGATTTTTTTCTTGAAAAGCTAAGACCATCTTCAGAGGGTCCAGTGGTAAAAGGGTCCTGTCAGGCATACGGTGGGAACTCCGGGAAGTGTAAGATTTATGCAAGACAAGACATACCCCAGTTTATCTAGATTCCGCGTGATAGAAGTGGGGGTCCATGACTCGACAATGGGAGCATTCTTTTTTTTTTTTTTAAGATTTTATTTATTTATTTGACAGAGATCACAAGTAGACAGAGAGGCAGGCAGAGAGAGAGAGAGGGAAGCAGGCTCCCTGCTGAGCAGAGAGCCTGATGCGGGACTCGATCCCAGGACCCTGAGATCATGACCTGAGCCGAAGGCAGCGGCCCAACCCACTGAGCCACCCAGGCGCCCCGACAATGGGAGCATTCTTAATTCGACTGAACTGTGACTGAAAAGCGACTGAACGCTTAAAGATGGTTCGATGGTAAATTTTACATTAGGTGCCTTTTACCACAATTTAAAATTCTGTTTAAAGAAGGCCAGGCCGCTTTCCCTGGACCCGTGATTCCCATCCCTCTCGAGCACGTGGTCCCTTGCTAATGGCAAATGTCTTCGCAGACCTGCCCCGGGCAGCAGTCCCCTTTGCAGAGTCTCCTGGTTGAGAAGATATGTAATGACCCCAAGCGACCTTGACCCGGAATCGTGTGAGTCACCACGGCACCCTCATGGTCTTGAAATCCTGACACCTGACATGTGAGTCCTTGGAGGCATCCGGTGGACCGACAGCAACTGGTGCTTATGCAGTTTCTTAGGCCCCCAGAGTCGCTCTGGATCTTTGCCCCCCAGAGATGGGGCACCCCGGAGTGACACTGTGGATCTCCGGAAAGGGCTGGCGACCCTGAGTCTCTTTAGGTAGGCTGGACACAAGGGAATCTAAAAATACAGCTCACATCAGATGCTCCTTGGGAGAGTTCGCCTGAGACTTTGGATCACATTTTCTGAGGCCGGGGGAGGAGACGAGGCCAGTGGTAGCCTCAGAGGGACCACTCACTCTTCCGCCCACTGCAGACCGCCGTCATATGCAGTAGCGTCTGTCCCCCCGGAACAGAGCTCTGGAAATGAGCAACTGGAGAGCTGAGAACCATGGTTAAAGACGCTACTGTTTACTCTCAGCTGGGGTCGCGCTTTTCTTCTGCTTTTAGCCAGTCTTCGGAGATCCCCAGCTGTAGCTACTGGGAAGAAGTTGGGCCAGGAGGGAAAAAAAGACAAGAAGAAGAAGAAAGAACCTCTTTCCATGTATACTCACCATGAAGGGTTTCCTACCGCTCAGTCGCGTTGCTCGCTTTCATTCATGCCACAACCATTTCATTCATTCGTTCATTCCACATGGCTGGGGAGCTCAGCGTCTGTGCCAGGCGCTGTTCCAGGCACTGGGGAGTCACTGGAGAGCAGCCCCTGGGGAGCCTGCATGCTAGTAGGAGACAGACTCTAAATGAGACTTTTAAAAGCAAGACACGTAGGAAGTCAGGTAGTCTTAAGGGCAATGGAGAAAAATCAAGGAAGGGAGGTGAGTCACATGGTCGGGTGCATCCGTCCACCCTGGGATCCTGGGATCAATTCCCTAATCGGGCTCCCTGCTCAGTGGGGAGTCTGCTTCTCCCTCCACCCGTTCCCCACCCCCCTGCCACTTGTGCTGTCTCTGTCTGACAAATAAATAAAGAAAAACCTTTAATTAAAAAAAATAAAGATTTATTTTTATTAGAGAGAGGGCAGGGGGAGGAGGGCAGAAGGAGAGAAAGAGAGAGTCCCAAGCTGACTGTGCACTCAGCACAGAGCCCAGTGTGGGGCTCGATCTCACAGCCCTGAGATCATGACCTGAGCTGAAACCAGGAGTCAGTCGCTTAACTGACTGAGCCACCCAGGCACCCCACAAAGTAGGATATTAATAACATACAGAGAATTGTTTCAAAAAGTGAGGAATCTGGGGCGCCTGGGTGGCTCGGTCAGCTGAGTGTGTCCAGCACTTGACGGCTCAGGTCCTCATCTCGAGGTTGTGAGATCGAGACCCGTGTGTCAGGCTCCATGCTTTGCACAGAATCTGCTTAAGACTCTCTCTCCCCCTCTCCCTCTGCCTCTCCCCTTGCTCACTTGCTCTCTCTAAAGTAAATAAACTCTTTTTTTTTTTTAAATGAGACATCCAAGCTTCAAAGGCCATGTCTCCTGACTTGAAGGCGACTGAACCCATGTTGGATCCCTGCCTCCCTTTACATCAGAAGTCTATTTACAAAGCTACAGAACTATCTTCATACCTTAAAAATTCATAAAAAGAGGGGCACCTGAGTGGCTCAGTCTTTTAAGCGTCTGACTCTTAATTTTAGCTCAGGTCACAATCTCAGGGTCGTGAAATCAAGCCCCGTGTTGGACTCTGCTTAAGATTCTCTCCCTCTCTTGGGGCACCTGGGTGGCTCAGTGGGTTAAGCCGCTGCCTTCGGCTCGGGTCATGATCTCAGGGTCCTGGGATCGAGCCCCGCATCGGGCTCTCTGCTCAGCGGGGGGCCTGCTTCCTCCTCTCTCTCTGCCTGCCTCTCTGCCTGCTTGTGATCTCTCTCTGTCAAATAAATAAATAAAATCTTTAAAAAAAAAAAAAAAAGATTCTCTCCCTCTCCCTTTGCCCCTCCCCTGCCCCACAGATGCACACATTCTCTCTCTTAAAAAAAAAAAAAGAATTCACAAGAAGAAAAGTTGATGGTAGCAACAGGAGTAAATCCAAATGCAAGTGTGCTTCAGCAAACATTCATTGTCCCTGAAGCAGAGAGGCAGCGAGGACACTATTTGACACTAAACAGGGCCTGAGTGAGAGTTTTCTCTCTTTTACCCAGAAGAATGAAATCTTCAGGTATTATGAGGTTTGGAAACAAACAGTTAAATTTGACATTTTTTCCTTTCCAGCATCTACTACAGCAGCCAGCATCCTCTTCTGACCCCAGAGTTCCCTCCTGGACCATCCTATCCCCAGGACTGGGCAGGTGGCCATGACCTGCGGTAGAGGGGTCTACCTTGGGTGGGTCTAAAATAATTCTCGCCGACTCCCCTCAGCTAACACCTGTGCTTTCCTGAAAGCCTGGCACGTGGCTTGTGTCCGGGTTTGCAGCCTCGCAGACAGCAACCCTTCTTTAAGGCACGTGTCTGAGCGTGGCAGACCTTGGCCTGAGGACCCAGGGCCAGCCAGGCGTCATTGATGGGTACATGTGTTTCCAGCTCACTGCCCACCCTGACTTGATTTGGCTGGGTTCTGGACTGTTTTGTGAGGTTCAACTGCTGGTGTCAGTTCAAGGTCACCGGCAACTACCTTTTTTGGCTTTTCCTAACAGCCAGGATCCCACCCATCCAGAATGCTGCGTTACCACCGCTGGCCACAAGGGGTCCTCGCCCTCCAGAGAAGGCGAGACTCTGCGGGGCCTTGAGCAGGTGCTTTGAGCCGCTGGCCCCAGAGAGAGCTGATGAGCTCAGCTGACTCACAGGGTCAACAACCCTTTGGCACTCTGGGAACAGTGATGACCCACACATGACCCCGGTGCTTTGTGTTGTTAGTGCAAACAGCAGAGAGCATGACCCCAAGGACCCAGCCACTTCTGTCCAAGCAGTCTGGGCTCTGGGCTCAGCTTCATTCCCACTACCTGGGTGACCTTGGACTTCTCCCATCCCCCTCTGAGAACCAGTTTCCTCACCTGCCAAGAAACAGGGTTAGGATAAAACCCCATTCTCGACAGCCCTTCTCTCAAGGGTCCCCTGAGTCGTCCTTGCTGTTCAGCACACACCGCCGACTTCCTGAAGTTTCAAGTCCTTCTGCCAGGTTATCGTCTCCCTGGAAGCAAAAGGAGTGAAATCAGAATTCTGTGCCAGGGCATCTCTTGAGATCAGAGATGGGGGAGCATTTAGAACATGTGATACAGTAGGGGTTTCTGGACACCTGTTAGCCTGGAACCCTTTACTCAGACCAGTGCTGAGCTGGAGTCCCAGACGGAGAACAGTTAGAATCACTCTGGTTGGAAACGGGAGCCCAGAGAGAGGAAACCACCAGGCCTGCGTCCCCCAACAAGAGAAGAGTGGCAGACAGGGCAGAGTGGTCCCTCTTGGGTACATCCCCCAGAAGTGACACTGAGCATGCCACTTCCCGGGACATGCAGACACTCAGAAGCATAAGAAAGAGCCACCTTTGGGGAGGCGGGGGCGCAGGGCAGAGGGCAGCCACACTCACTTCCGCTGTGCTTCCCCTGTGCTGGGTGGTTCCCACGCTGTGACTTGATTCTCATAAAGGCCCTCGAGGCCAGTGTCATCACCCCCTTGTGGACTCAGAGAAGTTCAGCCCCCAACTCAAGTTATTTGAAGCCACGGCTTTACAAAGGCTTTGCAAAAGACCATATACTGGCTTCCCTGAGGGATGGCACTTGACTTCCTCTTTGTTCATTGATTCAAATCTTTCCTGAGCTCCCGGCATAGGCCAGGCACTGTTCTAGACCCAGCCATAGAGCTGGGATGAAGACAGCCAGAGCACTGCTCTCCCTGCACCTGGTCAGACAGAAACAAGCAGTCAGGACAAGAAGAAAACACAGCAGAGGAGGGGACAGAGAGTGATGGGGACGGAGGAGGGACGTGTGTGCCCCCCTCCGTCAGGAGCAGGGCTTCTCAAGGTGTGCTCACCCCCCGTCCAACAATTTCTACATTCATGTCTGCCACGGGGGAGAAGAAATGTGGCTTCCCTCTTTCTGTCTTTACAGGATGAACCATCCCTGGGCCAGCCCTGGTCTGTCGAGTCGCACTCTGAGCAACCCCGCCTAAAATATATCTGAACCATTTGGTCTGTGCAGCTGATGAGTGTACCCCCTGCCCTGGAACCTGGGCGCCCCCACCTTCCCACCACACCGCCCAGGCCCCAGGGAGCTACTGGGCTGGGCGTCTCCCTCCCGGTGTGCACTGGTCCCTTCTAAAGATGTCCCCTCCGAGCCTGTGGCTGGTCGTGCGCTTCACGGATGCTGAGAATCGATCCGGGTCCCATCTCAGGCTGTGTCACTTCCGAGCCATGTGACCTTGACCATGTCTATGCTTTTCCTTAACTCTGAATTAGGGACGATGGTGCTTTGCAGGAAGAGATCAGTTCCCTGGCCTGCTACTCAGTGTGTGGAAGCCCCCACTACTGCGTGAGCGCGTGTGAGCGCGTGTGAGCACGCGTGTGTGTGTGAGCACATGGGTGTGTGACAGCCATCTCCTCCCCCACTGTTGGAGCGTCCCTTCCAGGACCCACTGTGGCCAGCGACACTGACCGCCTTTTCTGGGTTCTTTTCCCAGATTGCCAGGGGATCATTGAGGATGTCGTCCTGCTGGGTGCGCCTGTGGAAGGAGAGGCCAAGCACTGGGAGCCTTTCCGGAAAGTGGTGTCTGGGAGGATCATTAACGGCTATAGCAGGTCTGTCCCAGCCTTGCGCCGGGGGGTGACGGTGCTCACTGAGCACTTAGCAGGCAGATGTCCGAGGCCTGGTCCCGGTCTTGGAGGACCCCAGGGACCAGTGGGGCTCTGGTTTATTAAGGGCAACGTGTTCTGACTGGGGAGGCCTCTGTCCCCATAGGATGAAGGAAAAGGAGTTCCCTGGGTCAGTCGGAGGCCAGCTTACCAGGTGACAGGAGAGGCCGGGCTGGTCACCATGGCTGGGGAAAGGGATGTGGGTCCCGGGGGAGTTCTGTGAACGCCGGCTGCGGAGCTTCTGGGGGTGCCACCTGGCAGTGTGGGGAGCGGTGGGTGGGTGTGTCAGCCAAGCTCTCAGAGCACCCTTTCAGGCAGGGTGACAGATCAGTTAGCCGACGATGGAGGAGCCAGGGCCCACACCCAGTAATGCTCCTCGGCCAGATGTGGGGGGCCTGTGAGGCTAGAAGGGAGGCACCCTTTGTTTGGAATCGGAGAACGGGGACTCGGGAGCTTTGGCCAAGGCCATGCCCCAGACTTTGGGGAAGGAAAGAGGAAGCCCGCCACAGACCACAAGAGGGCGGCCTGAGAAGGGGCTCAGCCCCTTAGCTTGCACAGGAGGCCACACTGGGGTGACGGTGTTGAGAGCAGTGATTTAGAATCGCACAGACCTGGGTATGGACAAGAAGCCCAGATCCAAGGAACAGGTTTGGAGTTTAGAAAACTCCAAGGAACAGGTTTGGAGTTTAGAAAAAATGGCTGATGCGTTGTGGGCGCCAAGAATACAACTTAAAATATGACAACTTAGAAAACGAGGAGGTAGGACTCGGGGAAGCAGCAGATCCCCTGAGTCACCAACATGATGCTTCCCCCAACCAACTGGACACGAGGCACTAGAGCTCCGAGAAGCCGGAGCTGGAGTGAGGGCCAGTGGGGTCCCCAGCTTCCGCTGAAACCAAGGAGCGGGGGAGAGCCCTGGAAAGGCAAAGCAGAGAGAAAGAGCAAAGTGCTGGCCTCCCAAGTCTAGAGAATATGTTTGGGGTTTGCAGAGAGGAAAAGGCTCCAAGCCGAGGTTGGGTGTGACACAGGTTCATCCAGCATTCTGTGCCCAACACCATAGCTGGGCACGTGAATGCAAAGATGGGCACAATGAGAGAGACTCAAGGCTAGTGGAAAGGGCACATATGGAAATAGACAATTATTAAAAAGTCAAAACTAAAAACACAACTAGGCCCCAATGTGAGGGGAGGGACATGAGGAGTATTAGGCTCTTATGGCCTGCCCCTGTCTTTGTGACTATGATCTCTCTTAACCTCCCCTAAACCTTGTGGTCTTAGTATCTTAATCCCCATATACAAATGAGAAAACTGAGGGCAGTTAAATTTAATTTTTACCTAATCTAAACCACCCTGAGTAGGAACCAAAATTAAATGGAACAGTTTTAGAAAGTCTTTATCATTTGATGATTTAGCCCACAGCAACAGCTGTACAGTTCAGAGCTAAAGAAAAAGATGATTTTTAGCCACAGACAGAGGACATTAGCCAGGACACAGGAGTTCTGACCATCAGTTTGGCTCTCTCACTATACTCTAAACTGAGTTCTTAATTAGGATATGGTAGGAAGAATAAAGAAACAAAGACAGAGCCGTAATATATAAAGAGCCCATGAAAATCAATAAAAAAAATCTAGTAAGAAAATGTTCAAAGGATATCTACACATAAACTCACAGAATAAATACAGTCAATTAGTTTTTTTCAAGATTTGATTGTTTTTTTTAGAAGATGGGGGAAGACAGGGAGAGGCAGACTGCCCACTGAGCTTGAAGGCCAGTGCAGGCTCAATCTCACGGCCCCAAGATCATGACCTAAGCCAAAATCAAGTCAGATGCTTAACCAACTAAACCACCCAGGTGCCCCACAGTCAATAAATTTTTTAAAAGATGCCCAACCTCATCATGAGTGAAATAAATGCAAATTAAAATCAGTAAGATAATATTTATTGCCCATCAGATTATCAAACATCAGAAATGGGAATAACACTAAGTGTTGGTGAAGATGTGGAGAATTGGGCACAGCCATACACTGTTGGTGACAGCTGAATTTAGTAACTACTTTCTGAAGAACAAGTGGCCATATCCACCAAAATTGTTAGTGTGCCCATTTTCTGATGCCACACATTCTGATTTCTGTGACCCTGCTGGACTAGATACACACGTGCTCAAAGGGAATCACTGCAGCTTTGATGTGAAACAGTCCTCAGTTGGGGCACCTGGAGGGCTCAGTCGGCGAAGCCTCTGACCTTTGGTTTCAGCTCAGGTCTTGATCTCAGGGTCGTGAGGTCGAGCCCCGGGTCAGGCTCCGCACTCAGTAGGGGGTCTGCTTGAGATTCTCTTTCTCCCTCTCCCTCTGCCCCTCCCCATCCCCCCAACTCCCCCCTCATGCTCTTACTCTCTCTCCAAAAAAAAAAAGTCCTCAGTTAAAATCTTGGCTCTGTCACTTACTGAATAATAGTTCCTCTTGCACAGGGCTTCTGGGGAGATTAAATGATCTTATTTAGGAAAAGGGCAGACACTTAGTAGATGCCCATTAAACTCCAGCAGTTTTAATAACTGGGCCCGTTCGCATAGTGCATGATTTTTCTGGTGCTTTTCATAAACAGCAAAGGGAAAAAATTAAAATTGCATGGGTGCAATATGAAAGCAGCAAAAACTTATTAAACCCATCTGTTCTGCCGCAAACCTGAAGCTAATAAGTTTGGTTTTCAATGATTTTGTGAGATCCTGAGCCATCGAGAGAGAGAGAGAGAGAGAGAGGAGGGGGTCAGCAGGGAGAGTAGCGGAAGGAACACAGACCAACAATAACTCTAGTTTCTTGGTCAAACTAAGCACCAAGCAGGATTTCATCGTCTGAAAACACCCCAAAGGTGTTTTACTTGCTTCAAAACTCCTTAAACACGGAGGGTGGGGGATGGGGGAGCTTCGGGCCAAAACTCCCCCAAATTACACATTTATAAATGTATAACATTAATAAAACTCTTTGCAAATCCATCTCCTTACTTGGGTTTCCGTGAAGCCCCTGGAAGCTATCCGGGGCAAGTGATATTGCAATCTGTCCTACTCAGAGAGGGTCGGGGCCTTGCCATGGTCACACAGCACAGCCAGGATGGGAACGGAGGCAGGCCCCTCTCCCTCCATGGAGAGAGCTTGTCATTGGGAGCCTCCTGGGGCACTCCTGCGATCACTGCTCCAAGTACCCTGCTCCAAGTACCCTGCTCCTGCTTACCCGTGCCGTCCAGGCCTGTGAGTAACCAAGGCAGCCCTTCCACAGGCCACGTGGTGGCAAATCAAGAGCTCCCTTGTGGCTGGTGCATCCGTAAAGCCTGAGGGCTGTGGGAGCCTGGCTTGCTGGGTCCCCACCAGGGAGCGCTGTTTCAGCTCAGGATACGGGACACGGGACTAAGGCACAGGCCTGCCTTCAGGAAGTTTTCTGCCTAGAAGGAAAAAGACTCAAGAATGGACAACAGGGCGCCTGGGTGGCTCAGTGGGTTAAGCAACTGCCTTTTGCTCAGGTCATGATCCCGGAGTCCAGGGACTGAGTCCCGCATCGGGCTCCGGGCTCTGCGGGGAGTCTGCTTCTCCCTCTGCCCTCTGCCCTCTCATGCTCTCTCTCACTCTCTCTCTCAAATAAATAAAATCTTAAAAAAAAAAAAGGGAATGGACACACAAAGGACATTGGACTCATGTCCCCAAAGGAGCATATACTCCAGGCACATGAAGGACAAAGGATAAATAGTATCAGGTTGAGGGGCTCAGGGACACTCCCTGGGGGAGGTGGTGTCCAAGCTGAATTTTGAAAGGATGGGTAAGAGCCCATCAGACACGGGAAGACCAGGCCAAGCAAAGGGTTCCGAGAGCGGGAGGCATAATCGGACCAGATGCTTCTTGAGTATTCACGTGCGGGAGCACTGTGTCCATGGTGTGCCACCTACCTACCCCGGCCGGCAAGACGCGGTGAGGAGACTGAGGCCCAGAGGGGCCAAGCAACTCGCCCAAGCTCACACAGCTAGTAACTGACAAGGTAGGACTTGAGCCTGGCTCTGTGTGGTCCCGTGCATGAGATCGTGGCCCACCTCGGGCGAGACTGACAGATGCCAGATGGAGAGGGGTCTCGAGTGCCAGGGAAGACCCTGTGGTTTACTCAGCACAGTTTAGAGGATATGGAACCTTCTAACATATGTTCCTGTTCTGTCCCTAAATGTACACAAGGAAGTGCAATTAACTTTTTTTTTTTTTTAGCAGAAACATTGCAGGCCAGAAGCAATTAACATTTTAAGTAGAGTGTTGTCATGACGAAGACAGAAACAATGTGGAAGGGATGAGGCTGACGTGGCTAGTTTCTAACTGTCTGTATCAGAAATGTGTACAGACCACACTAATACCCAGCATGTGACGCACAGAGGTCACGGTCAGCGCAGTAAAACAACACGAGTGAATCCTTCCTCTCCCCTCAGCCATCTGTGTTTAGAGATGGTGCTTCTTGGGCCCTCAGTGTTAAGATAATCCCTGGGACTTGTAAGCATTGCTCTCTGGAGAGACCAAAGGAATTTTCTAGAAGAGAACACCTACAGGCAATGGGGAGGCACGGTCAGCTTCTAAGAGAGAAGGGCTGTGGTCAGATGGGTGTTTCGGGAAAGCAATGGTGGTGTGTGGGAGGTGAGGCCAGGAGCAGGGAGAGCAGGCAGGAGGCCGTTGCACTGGTCTGTGGAGGCTGGATGGTCTGATCTCAGGGCTGGAGCCAAAGGGACCAGTATGCGTGCTGGTGATAATCACCACTGTGGTGGACTGGCCGTTGGGGAAAAGGGGGCCTGACATCACCCCACCGGTGTCTGCCCGGGGGACTGGGCACTCCCCCCGCCCCCAGTGGAGGGGGAGTGAGGGCTGGCCAGCTCAGTGTGGGACACACAGGAGGGTCTACAGAGGCCCCTCAACTCTGCGCCCCAGTCTTTCTGGGGGTTTCTGGGGTGTAAGCACAGGAGCACCCTCGTGGTAAGAGACCACCTGCAGCGGTGCCTGGAGAGCGACCCCACACCCTGGGCCCCAGAGAGCAGTCACAGAGACAGGCCAGGGGCCCTGACTCCAAGCCCCTTCTTGGCTCACATTCTTCCACACACGTGCGCTGAAGTCATGGTCTCACGTGGCCATGCAAACCAGGGTTGGAATCAGTCTCAATAAAAGACAACCAGATGTGCTACGTGGGATAGTCCCGGCTGCAAAGGGGAGATGGGGTGTGTCCCTTTGCACAGACCTGCTGGGCAGTGAGGCCAAGTGCACGGCTCTTGGCTGGGTTGGCTTCAGCCAGACAATGTTAAGGGTTCGAGGGGGAAGGCTATTTCGTGGGCCCCTCCTACCATGTCCTCTGTGGATAGCGCTCACGGTACCTGAAGAAACAGGGAGCATAGGATCCAGGATTATTTTCTCTTGATGCTGTAGGGGTGTGGCTGGCTGGGGAGGAGGGTGCCGGGAACGGGCTTCACCACACCTACGTACTTGGAAGGGTGTTCCTAGTCTGGGACCTGCCCTGGGCGGCCAGCCTCTCCACCTCCAAGTTGTCTGGACCTGACTCCGAGGGCGAGCTGAGCCCCCCAGCTCACAGACAGGAACCCAGAGCCCCAGGTTATGTCCCCCAGAGCACAGTAGCTCCCAGCCCCCATGGTCCGCTCACCCCTGGAAGACCTCTGCTGCCTTGCTCTTCCCACAGAGCCCTAGAGCAGTCACCGGCCATCCCGGGAACTGGAAACCCCTCCAAAGCCACGTGCTGACTCGTGAGGACGTGGTCCAGGGTCCCCATGCCTGCATCCACCAGGCGCTCTCCGTTGCGCCCCAGGCACTGTTCTCAGCTCTGGGGGCCCAGCAGGGACAAAACGGACAGCCTTCTGGGGCTGCCGTGGCCCAGGCAGCACCCCCAAAAAGGCAGCCGCTTTCCACAGTCCTGCTCCATGGAGCAGCCGGGGCCCTGCCTGCCCGCACACGGGGTCAACCGGGCTTCCCAGGGCCAGGTAGGGCTCCCGGGGTTGACACCGCTCCCCCGTCTGCCCGCAGGGGAGACTGGCTGCTGAGCTTCGTGTACCGCACGTCCTCTGTGCAGCTCCGCGTGGCCGGCCTGCAGCCCGTGCAGCTGCGGGACAGGAGGGTGGAGAACGTGGACCTGTCATCTGTCGTGAGTACCGCCTATTCCCCCTCGGGCTCTGCATATGCCAGCAGGGCTGCTTCGTGACTCCAGCCCAGCCACCCCTGGCCCCAGGGACACTGGCCCGTTTCACCCCAGAGGAGGGAGGTCGTGAGAATTTGCTGGGGGGAGGGAGGGCGCAGAGGGGAGAAGATAACTAAATCCTGTCTGTCTCTTTGCCAGCGCTTTGTCACCGCATCCTTCACACACATTGTCTCCAATCCGCACCCAGCCCCTGGGGCGGCCGTAATTGTGCCCATTTCACACACTAGGAAACTGAGGTTTAGGAACATTCCTGTCACACACGTGGCCATCAGCAGCCCGAATGTGCACCTCCAGAGCCCCTGCTCTGGGACCTACATTAGTGCCCTCCCCACCCCGTTACTCGTCAGGACGGTCCAGTTCCCCCAAAAGTCCCAAGAGCCCCCAGAGGACACAGGTGGAGGGCTGGGGCCGGACTACAGAAGCCCCTGACGGCCGGGCTGTGACACTGGAATGCAGAGCAGGGAGGGTGTTCCAGGAACCCCCACCTTGGAGTCATCTGGGGGTTTAACTGAAATGCAGGATGCCCCCTCTTCCCAGGGACACCGGGAAAAAATAATAATGTAAATAAATAAATGAATAAAATGCAGACCCCAGGGCCCACGCACAGACCTTTAGATTGGTCTCTGGGAGCAGAGCTGCCACCTGCTATCGAACTGGCCCCTGCTATCCCCCAACAGTCCTAGACGTTGAAGACTAGGCTTAGGTCGGGGGGTATAGAGGGTTCAAAAGAATTCTTGCTGGGGATGGGGTGGGACGCACTGAACTTGAGGTTCTAGAGCCGTCTCTCGGGCTCAGCGGACCCTCGTCCTCCTGCACTCGCCTGTCACAGGGAGCTGAGAGCTTCATGTGGGACAGTCTCCATGGCCAGCTCTGCCCTGAGCCTTTGCAGGCACCAGAGTCCCCATTATACAGATGAGGACACTGAGGCTCAGAGATGCGAAGGGACTTGCCCAGGGTCACACGGTGGGCACACGGCGAAGCAGGACTCCAACCCGGGCCTGAGGCCAGTGGGCATCGCCCCTGCTTGGGGAGATATGGCCAGCAGTGGGAGAGCGGTGAGCCACCCGGAGCGGGAGGGCGCTCAGCGGTAGTCGCGTCCTCAGGCAGACTTGGGCCAGTGCAAATGCTTGCAATGCGAGCGGCCCCTGAGAGCAAGAACCGTGGGCTTCTAGTTACTACGTTGTTGGCTGCCAGCCAGCGCTCAAGTGCCAAGCCCTTCCCAGCACATCCCCGTTCCCCCAGGTTCCACACAAGGCACCCCCTGCCTGAGAGCAGACAGATCACACCCCTCCATGGGCATCTGAAACCCCCCGAGGGAGGGGCATTCTGGAGGACTCGGGCTTCACCCCCCTACCCTCCAGGCTCCTAAGCAGCCTGCGCCAGTGACCCCCACCCCTGGCCCAAGCCCCACACCTTGATGGTGGGTGGAGCCAGGCACCTGGACCCCGCCCGCAGCACAGCCGGCCACGAGGCCCAGGGCTGTGCTGTCCACCTCCCTGCGGGGTGAGGTGAGATGAGTGACCAGACCGCGACACCACAGCACCAGAGCAAGGCCTCCAGACCTGTGTCCCGGGGTCATTGTCCTATTGAATCAAAAGTAAAAAGGATCAGAAGCAACACTCATAAATGAAATTCCCTTTAAACACCACAGAGCCCTGGACAAGACCCACATTCTGCCCTGGAAGTGCCTGAGTAGGAGGCAGTGGCAAGAGCACAGGCTTTGGGCCCAGAGAGGCCAGGCTCTGCTGCTGGCGTGCTGGCTGTGTGACTTCAGGCCGCCGACTTAATCTCTCTGTGCCTCAGTTCTCTCATCTATGAAATGGAGGGAATCACCTTCCAGAGCAGCACATGTAAGATGCATGACCCCTAGGAGGCCTTCATTTCAACACTAGTTCCCTCCTCCTGCCCCTGCCACCCCCTTTTGCCCCTGAGACCCAGTCAGACTGTGTTGAGGCGGCTTCCGGGCTCTTATCTGATCATAGCCCTTTATCACACATCAGGAGCGCACAGCACAAAAAGCAGTGCCTTTCTCTTCTGGGTAATTGGAGGTAATTAGCGTTGCCTTTGTGCTGCCCTCCTGTTTTTCTTGAGAATTCTTGCTGGAGGAGGGGCCCCTGGCAAGAGAGTTGCCCTTAGTTACTGCTGTGGGGTGCACGCCAACTGCCCGGAGCTCAGAGCTAAGGCCTGCACAGTTGCCTTCTCCCTGCTGGACCAACACGGGCCGAGCCTTCATGAACCAGCCCCATGTCAGCCACCGACCCAGACGTGGTCGGACGTGGTCGCAGATGTGATCTGCAGTGGCTCCTGGCCTCGGACAAGCCTGAGCCAGCAGGGATTGAGGGGCTGGCCCTGTTGTGGCCAGGCGGGGGGCCATCTCCTGAGGGGGTGAATGGAGCAGACAAAGGCTGGACCACCCACCTGCCTTTCGGCCTCTCCTGTGCGGGGTCAGGGGTGCAGCGGTTGGGGGATGCCACCACCCTCGGGGCCAACTCATGAGGTTTCTGGAGGGCTGGAGAGCCAGCACGGGGGTCTCCAGACTCCTCATATCCCAAAGGAAATGTCATCTGACTTCTAGAACTTAGCCCAAGGCAGGGCAGGGAGGGACTCATGATAACAAAGCCAGCACATGCCAGGCACTGCACCCCTACTGCACCCCTGCATTAGAGTTCTCGTGTCGTCAGCCCACACAGCATCCGGTGAGGGAGGGACGGCAGCGGTGCAGTAGAGGTGTGCAAGCCAAGGTGGCCTGTGAGGCCTGGAGCCCAGGGAGCCTACCAGAGCCCAAGCTCGTTGCTACAGTGCTCGCGTGTGCCATCAGTGACCTCCAGCTCCGGGTCACGGAGTCTGCCCCGTGTGTCAGCTCCCTGACTCCTCACCCCACACACATGGTGCAAGTGCCTTCACTGGCCCCGTTTTACAGATGGGGACACAGAGGCCCAGGAAGGAAAGGACCCCGAAGGGGGCCTGATAGTCTTGGAAGGCATTGGTGGCAGGCGGAGGTGGGGACAGCAGCCCCAGTTTGGGCAAGTCCTGCGGTGCCTTGCAAGTGGCGCTGCTCGGGGCCAGTCGTGGGCACCAAGGGAGTTGGAAGTGGCCCCTGCGCTGCCTCGTTTGCATGAGCAGATGAAGACGATGGGGTACGGCAAGCACTGTCACCAGGGAGCCCCAGGGACGGTCCCTAGCCAGCGTGGAAAGGTCAGGGGGGGCTTCTCAGCCCCAGTGACACCCAGTGTGAATCCGGATGGGTGGCCCATTTCCATCCAGAGAGCCGGGGAGATGGTCCTACACCAGCCACAGTGGACCTTCCCGCCACTGAGAAGAGATTCTGTTCCCACTCATGAGTTGGCCTCACCTGGGCTCTCCCATCCCTTTGGCTAACTGGAAAACTGGAACTCTGCCAACGAGTGGTTCCCCTGCATCTTCGCAGAGTGGCAGGTCAGAGCCTAGGGTTGGCCGAGACGTGGGCCAACGTGGAGCCAAAGAAGGCCAGAGTCGTGCATTCTAGAAGCGCTGCCTGGTGGGATTTCCACCTGGAATCAGGTTCACAGCCAGTGCCCACAAATATCTCCCTTCCGTCCTGTCTGCCTCCACCCAGACCAGCACCAACCCTTCAGCAGTTCTTGTCTGTCCCTGTGGGTCTAGGTTTCTGCTGGCAGGAATTGAGATGTGATGGCTAGAGCTTCAGCAGCCATTTTGGGTTCCCAAATGGATCAGCCCTGCTGAGGCCCTGCCCTTTGTCCCCCATCGCCCCTTCCAAGGACACTGAGGCAAGGGAGCTCATGTTTGTGCAGCACTGACAATGTGCCAGGTGCTATACCTCATGGTTTGTATGTATTATTTCTTCCCACCCACCCCATGAGGTAGGTATGACTAATTCTAATTGGGTAACTTCCCCGTAAAAGTGTTTTGGGCCATATATGGAGTTTAATAGTTAGAAGTCGCAATTGCTGATTCCTACAAAGTGCTGGGCCCTTGAACTCTTGTAGCAGACTTTCAAGGTAGGTGTCCTGATCCTCATTTTACAGATGGAGAAGCTGGAGTTCAGGACATTGTAAGGACTCATCCAGTTACTAGTAAGAGAAAGCTGAGGCTGGAGCCCCTGTTTCTCTGATGCCAAGCTTAAGTTCTTTCTAGTGCCTCGCAGCCAGTAATGTCCACCCTCTGTGGGAAGACACTGCCCCCCTTAACCTCCACCCTGAACCCAGGGATCTAAAAAGTCCCTCATATGGGTGTGTACGGGTCTGTGTTCACTGAACACTGTTTAAAAGCATTTGTGAAGAACGAGGGGCACCTGGGTGGCACCGTCAGTTGAGTGTCTGACTCTTGGTTTCAGCTCAGGTCAAGATCTCAGGGTCGTGAGATTGAGCCCCGTGTCAGGCTTAGCATTCGGCCTGGAGTCTGCTTGGGATTCTCTCTCTTCCTCTTCCTCCTCTGCCCCTCCTGCTTGTGTTGTCTCTTTCTCTCTCTCAAATAAATAAATAAAATCTTTAAAAAAAAAAAAAGAAGGAAGGAAGGAGAAGTCAGCAGGCTCTGGTTATGAGAAAGTAACAAAACCATACAGGGAATTGTCTTCTTGCGTTCTTGAAAACTCATTTGAATAGCTCAGTGTGATTTGTGATTCAAATGGAAATGCAGATGTTATCAACGGAGCCTTTGTGTGGTTCCCAGAGTGTCCCCAGTGTTTCCCCCCACCCTTCTTTCTAAACAAAAAGGAATGTTCTGTCTTGCGCTTGCCTCTGGCACTGAAGCAGACCCTGTGCACTGAGTGTTGGGGTGGGGCGGGGGGGGGGGGGGGGGGGGGGGGGGGGGGGGGTGGCGCGTTGGTGGCAGGAGCTCTTGGCTGCATTTAAGGAGCAGATCTGAGCTGAGCAGACTGTCCAGGCATCATCTCATGCCCAAGCCCCATGTGGCTTTGCTCTTCACGTGTTGTGTCATTAAGCAAACCACCGTCCCTCTCTGGACATTGCTTTCCTCTTTGGTAACATGGCAGTGGTTTTCAAACCTCCCCTCCCCAGCTCATTTCTGTGAAGAGAACAGGCCCAGATTTAAAACCCAACTCTGACGTGTCCTAGCTATATGACCTTACCTCTCCAAGGCTCAATTCCTTCAGCTCCAGTCAGCAGCCAAAACCTGTCAACGGACTGTCTCCAATAAATTCATCTACAATGTGTTAAGGACATACTATACGCCTGGGGCATTGTCCATGATCACCGTGAGGCATCGGACGTTCTCAGTCTCCCCTACTTTTCACCCACTGACACATCCCAGCACAAAATGGGGTATCTCTATCCTTTGAGGAAGAAGATAGGCCTTTCTGAGTTCTCAACCTTGTCTTAGTGACGATTCCTGCCCCAAAGGACCCAGATTTTATAGAGAAACATCCTTCACCTTTATTTAATGAGCTCTGGAGTGGTCCTGAACCCAGAGGCTTCCCACCCCACTAGATTTGAGAGTCACTGAGAGCTGGAGTCCTGGCATTGGTGACCGGGTGGCTGAGGCTGCTGAGGGAGAGCGTGAGGCCCGAGAGCTCAGCTGGGGGCTCTGGGGAGGGCAGGGCTCTGACCACCGCCCCCCGGGGCCCTCACGCACTGTCCTCCTGCAGGTCAGCGGCCACTTAGACTATGCCAAGCAGATGGAAGTCATCCTGAAGACTGTGGGCATCCCCACCAAGCCAGGCTGGGATGAAACAGGGCTCCTGCTGGCTCCCGGCAATCTGCCCCAAGGGCAGCATCACCAGGCAGCAGCCTCCTCCTCATCGGACAAGGCCACACCCGGAGACAACCCCAAACTGGCCATATCTACCGACCCTAGCCAAGCCCAGGCGCCAACGGGGCTGGACCAATGTGAAGGACCCTCGCTTCCTGCCGCTGCCAGCCCAGCTGAGAGCCCCAAGATCTGCAGCCACGGCATGGGCCCCAACCCACTGGGCTGCCCCGATTGTGCCAGCGAGACCCAGGGGCCTTGCCCAGGGCTGGACTGACCATGGAAGGGGACTTGAGCTGCCTTCCCAGGTACCTCCATGTAGCACTCCCTTAGCCCTCCACCAGCTGCCCCACGTGAGCTCAGAATTTCCATCAGTGCCTTTCCCAAGCTGAAGGCTTTGGGACCGAAAAGAAAGGAACTGGAAAGAGGGGAGTCAAAAAATAGACAGCTTTCCCTCCCCAAGGAAGGAAGGCCAGAGCCCTGCAGAGACAACCAGCACAGTTTAGAGCCCTAGGACTCTATCAGCCTTGGGCTTCCTGTATTTCAGGCCACAGCTGTGGGGGCTGGCTGGCCATTTGGGGGCCCAGGGGGCTTCTCCCAGCCCAAGTAAATCTGGGTAGATGCCTGCTCCTCCATCCACACACCAGGGCTGCCCGCCAACCCACAAGCACCACTGATACACCTACAGAGCGGGTGCCGGTGGGGAGCCAGCAACTGACTGCTCTGAGGATGTGCAATCAGATGTGCCTGTACAGTTGTGCAGGCTGTGCACTGCAGAACCCCAGGAGCATGGACCACATGGATGTGATGTGAAGGGTCCTCCCAGTTGTGCTATGTGGCGCCCTGTATGTAAGTGTCACAGCATGGTGAATATATGCTGAGTCAGCATACACTATGGGTGGGAAGTGGGCCCGGTGACAAGGATGAGTTACACAGGGGAAGGATTTCCTATAGCAGGAAGGGGAGACAATGCTTATAATAAAAATAATAATTGAGAATTTAGGACAGAGTGCTTACATGGACTGTCTCAGCTGACCCTACCATTAACCTGATGAGGCGCTGCTATTATCTTCATGTTACTGAAAGTTCTTAAGACCCAGAGAGATTAGTTAACCTGCTCAAGATCACACAGCTGGTCAGTCTCAGATTCCAGAGCCCGGCTCTCAGCCACTGTATCTGTATCCCCGGGAGCCTCTTCCTGGGTTCCTTCCACTGTCCTTGAATGAGAGGCCAGAGATAGTTGTCTTCCATTGTGCAGATGGGGGAAGCCAGGGCCCAGGCAGAGGAAGTATTGACAAGCTCCGAGCGGGGCGGGGGAGGCAGCCCGGTGGAAGACTACAGAAGGAACTAGAATATTAGAGCTGAATGGGTCCCCACGTATGTGTGTGTTTGCTTGTTCATTCAACAAATATTTATAGACCCGCTTCTGCCAGTCCACACAGCTCGTTGCCCAGGGTCTCATCCCGCTTCACCAGCTGCTTCTCCAACCCCGGGGCCCTTCAGGCAAATCCAGTCCACACCACGGTCACTGCCTCAGCTAGTGTTTATTGAGAGTCCACACAGGCAGGCCTGGGGCAGAGGGGAAGCCCCAAAGAGCACCACGGCCCCTCTGTGGCCAGTGACTGGGGCCAGAGTTGAATCTAATCAGCACCAAGGAGAGCGCCAGGCCACGCGTGGAGGGCTCCCTGGGAGTTTGGGATGATGGATCCGGGGAGCCTCAGACTGAAAAGGACCTTATGGCAGGTAAACTGTGGGAACCAAGAGTCCCCCTCAAAAGCAACCCAGGTCCCTATGCCAGGGTTCACCAACCTGCCTGAGGGCAGCAACCCACACCAACTTCTTGCACTTCTTGCACTCCACTCTGCGTTCCTGAGCAGGCTCCAGTCCTGTTTCCCTGGCTGACCCAGGCAATGCCAGGAGGAGGTGGGGCCCTGGGCTGATGTATCCCCATCAGCTGGTTCCCTTCCAGGCCCAAGGAAGTCCAGGACGGAGGGAGACCTATTCCTGGTGCTGAGCAAGAAACTACCAGCTCCCACTTTGCCCTCCAGGAGAGATGGTGCAGCAGCCTGGGACCGGGGACGGGAGTCCCGTCCAGCATCCAGAGCAAGAAGCTGGGGAGCCACGGGCAGTCAGGTGGTGGGATCTGGGCCAGGCCTGAAGAGGAGGAGGGAAACGGGAAAAACAGTGGGAACAAACAGCCCTTTCTGGCCCACAGCGAGAGGCCACGGGGGCTGGATGCCCGGGAGTTGTGACAACGGCAGGTATCACCTACAGCACTACTTGTGGGTGCTAGGTAGTCTGTACGTGCTCTCCTAATTCTTGCGACACCCTATGATCAGGCATTGTTACCCTCACTTGTACACGGAACACCAGGCTCAGAAAGGTTAAGGGACCTGTGCAAGAGCTGGTGAGTACTGGAGCGGAGATTCAAATTTCTGTCTTCCTGACTCCTAGGTCAGGTTCTGTGCAGCTCCACACACAACCCACCCACCCCGCCCCGAGACGCTGTCCCGACTGAACACAGATCATCCTCACACTTAAAGATCATCCAAACCTGCACGTCTCAAACTACACTGTGCACACAGTTCACCGGGGGCTCCTGCTAACATGCAGATTCTGACGCAGCAGGTCTTGGGTGGGGGTGGGGGGGTCAGGGTGTGCATTTGTAACAAACTCCAAGGAGGTGACACAAATGCTGGTGGCCCGAGGACTACACTTTCAGGAATGAGGGAGCCAGCCCAGCCCTCATCCACCTCTGCAGACAGAGGCATCCCTCCCCTGCACTCTCATGAAATGTCAAAGATGATTGTCTTCACCCTAAGTTGAACCGAGAAGTCCTTTTCCCCTCTGCCAGAGTCCCCCAGCCACCTCCACACACACGCACGGGTTTTACTCGGCAGTGGGGCATCCTGGAGAAAACCGTCTGAACCAGCTATTTTCCCCCGGGGGGGAGTAGGGGCTGGCTTAGTGCCCCCGCTGACCCTCCGAGGGCTCCCAGGATACCCGCAGCCTCCCAGCCTTAGCCAAGAGCTGGTCCAAGGCCTTGGGGACTTGGTTCTATCCAGTACAGCTCCCCACCGACCAGCTCCAAGCCCGGGTCTGTTCGTGGGAGCCCCAAGTGGACGGAGCTGCAGCTGGGACTCCACGGGATCGATGTTGAAGAAACTGACCACCGCGGCAGCCCTGGCCAAGGCCGGGGGCTCCCGGGGGGGCCTCTCTAGGCAGCAGGGGCTGGGCCATGCGCTGCAGGCCGGAGGAACCACCGGAAGCTGAGCCCAAGTCAGAATTGGAGTCAGGTGGCCGGGGCAGGGGCAGCACGTGCTGCAGGCTCAGGCCCGGCCGGGGGCCGCTGTGAGAGGTTCGCATAGAGGGCGAGGCGAGGCTGGCACGGCGCTCCCCAAGGCAGCGGGAACATGGCAGGAACCTGCCCAGGGCCCGCTTGAAGTCCCGCATGAAGAGTGGGTAGATGATGGGGTTCATGGTGCTGTTACAGTAACCCAGCCACGTGAGAACATCGAAGAGTTCTGGGGAGATGCAGTCGCACACGGCCTGGAGAGATGGCGTACGTCATGCTTGGTCCCAGAGCAGGGTCACAGACCACCCCAGCCAGCATGGATGGGAGAGGCACCACAAACACATATGCCCTGAGAGGCAACCCACCCTCCTCTTATCCCCATGTCTGGGCTGGGGTGCAGGTCGGGGCCTCCCCAGCAAGGCCTGGACCCACCTGCCCCCTGTGGTGGCATTACCTGGGCTATGTTGGCCACAAAGAAGGGCAGCCAGGTCACAAAGAACATGCCCAACAGGATGCCCAGTGTCAAACTGGCCTTCAAGGCCTTCCTGCTGTGCTTGGTGGCCAGACGTCTGCTATCAGCTGACTCCATCCCCAGGCGTGGGGTCCTGGGTACCTGTGGAAGGAAGGCCACATCCATAAGTTACCTGAGGAAGAGCCCCAGTCTGACCCTGATCCCAGCCACAGACTAAGCCTCAATTCTAATTCTAGACTGAGCCTTAGTACCAGCAATAAACTGAGCCCTTCTGATCCTTGACGGAGGCCCAGCTATATAGCCCTAGGTTCCCCAAGAGCAGAACTGACCTTGACTCCAGAGCGAACCTTGATCCTGGCTCTAGACCACGCACCGACATCAGCAAGAAACCAAGCCCTGTTCAGGGTCCCAGACTAAGCCCGGATGGTTGCCATAGATTGAGACCTATGTAACCAAGGTCTCAAACGGAGCCACGACCCTGGAGAGCACTGATCCCAGCCTTAGCCCAGACTGTGGCTTGAGTTCAGCAACAGACTGAGCCCTGACCCTGACACGAGGAGCTCTAGGAAGGATAGTAAGACAAAGCCAACACTATCAGTTCAGGGGAGCCCCTGCCCACCTCGCCAAGGACAACACTCAGTACAAGTCAACACATGTGGCCACGAGCCCCAGCACCACACAAAGCCTTTGACCCTTCAACAACTAGTTGCAATTAAACCATACTTGACAAAAGAGGCCGTGCCACTGCCCAGGACGTGGCAATCTCTTCATAGAGAGATTTCCCTCATATTTGGGAGTAGTGATTTTGCCTGCACCCTTACCCTTACATCGCACAGAATACGGTGCTTTTCTGAAAACACATGCACAGAGTAAATGTTTGCAATAAATCCATTTTAGACTCCTAGGGGTGCTAGTGACCTCGGCATTGTACAACTCAAATTACACTGTGAACTGACAGACATCTTCATTCCCAAACATTGACCTCAAGAGCTAGAGCACGGGGAAGAAAAGAAGGAGAAAGGAGCTTCCCCCAGCAGCAGTCGAAGGGGACACAGGCATGAGGAGGTTAGAATTTGAGTTTGCTGGGGCGCCTGGGTGGCTCAATGTGTTATATCCTCTGCCTTCGGCTCAGGTCATGATCCTGGGGTCCTGGGATTGAGCCCCGCATTGGGCTCTCTGCTCGGCAGGGAGCCTGCTTTCTCCTCTCTCTCTTTCTCTGCCTGCCTCTCTGCCTACTTGTGATCTCTGTTTGTCAGATAAATAAATCTTTAAAAAAAAAAAAAGACACTTATAAAAGAAAAAAAGAATTTGAGTTTGCAGACTGGTGACCAGCAGTTCCAAAACACTAAAAAGGTCTGAACTAGACGATCCTTCTCGCCAGCTCTTACCTCAAATTTTTCGACCTCCTGAGCTCACTGAGAATCCAATGCAATCTACAAAACATTTCCCCAGAAAACAAAAAGCATATAAATTGTTACACATGCACACACAGAGAAGGAAAAAACATCCCATAATTCCAGTGGGTTCAGAGACCATCTCGAGGCCCGGCCACGAAACCCCCAATGCCCACGAAAGCTGGGACATAAAAGCCCCCCTCTAAAGTGCATGTTGTAATCAAGTTGGATTTTCATACACCAATTTTACACAAAGTGAGACCAACTTACATTTATAATTTAAGTAAATACCAGTATGCCAAGGTATGCACAGTTCATTGAACTATGTAAAGGTCGTATGTGTAGCCTGGGACCATGCCTGGCCTTTAGAAGCGAGGGATTCCTCTACTCTTTCTTTCTTTCTCCTTCCTTCCTTCCTTCCTTCCTTTCCTTTCTTTTCCTTTCTTTCTTACCCTTCCTTCTTTCTTTTCTTTTCTCTTTCTTTCTTTCTTTCTAAAATTTTTAAGTAATCTTGGGGCACTTGGGTGGCTCAGTGGGTTAAAGCCTCTGCCTTCGGCTCAGGTCATGATCTCAGGGTCCTGGGATCGAGCCCCACATCAAGCTTTCTGCTCAGCAGGGAGCCTGCTTTACCCCTCTCTCTCTGCCTGCCTCTCTGCCTACTTATGATCTCTCTCTCTCTCTCTCTCTCTCTGTCTCTGTCAAACAAATAAGTAAAATCTTTTCTTTAAAAAAAGATTTTATTTATTTATTTATTTGACAGACAGAGATCACAAGCAGGCAGAGAGGCAGACAGAGGAGGTGGGGGAAGAAAGCTCCCTGATGAGCAGAAAGCCCGATGTGGGGCTCTATCCCAGGACCCTGAGATCATGACCTGAGCCGAAGGTAGAGGCTTAAACCACTGAGCCACCCAGGTGCCCCAAATAAGTAAGATCTTAAACAAAAAAGATTTTTAAGTAATCTCTACACCCAACGTGGGGCTCAAACTCACAGCCCCAAGCTCACAGTTGCAAGCTCCTCCAACTGAGCCATCCAGGTGTCCCTCCTCCAAAATTTCCTATACTGCAGGAGAGCCCAGCTTAGCTCTTGAGGGAGCCAGAGGTGGGCTGATTACAGAGTAATTGAAAAAGTCAGAAGGAGGCAGGAAGGGAACCAGATTTCCAGGCAACCTTCGCAGATGGAAAGGGGGTGGAGGAGGCAAAGCCAAGAAGATGTGTTAGTCCTGGGAGCACCAAAGCCAAACCCCCACCCGGCTCTGGCGTAGAGAGGCTCCCTTTCAGCCCTGCCCATGTCTCCCTGCCTCCCCAGGGCATCCAGACTTTGGTGTCCTGTCCATGGTGCTGAAAGCCCAGGTAGATGCTATCTATCTTTAAGATTAAGGACGCTAGAATGGCGGTGGGCAGGAGCGGGGAGATGAAGCACACTGTAACTCCCACCTCTCAGTATGTTTATCCAGGTGAAATCTGGTTATATGAATACCAAAGACAAATTCACAAAGCACAGCCTAAGAGAAGCCTTTGATTTCTCCCCTCCTTCTTGGTGGGGCCGCCTTGTGCAGAGGCAAGAGCTGGACTTGTAAGACAAGTGATCTGGCTTCAAGTCATGCCTCTACCACTTACTCGCTCTGTGATCTTGAGACAGTCTCTGTTTCCACATCTGTAAAATGGGAAAAACAATACTCAGCTTGTGGAGTCGTTGTGAGGCTTTGGATAATAAATGCATGCACAGTGCCTGACACGGAGTTAAGTGCTACATACACAGTAGCCCTGAGGTCGGTTCAGTGCTGTGTGTTGGAGGCTGGGGGAATTTTGAGCACCCTCAGGAGCCCCGTCCTTCTGCTAGCAGCTCAGGCTCCCCAAAGCAGCACAGATGTCAGGACAAACGCTCTGACTCACCATGCTTTAACTAGGGAGGGAGAAAGGCTCTGCTCTTCTCTTTCATTGTCTCCTTTTCTCCCTCCCAGGGTAGACTCTGTATGGCTCCTTTGGCCCCACCATGGTCAGCCTGGAGAGCCTCCTGCTTCCCCCAAAGATCTGCCATGCTCTCACATTGCTGCCATCGATGGGGACAGATGATAGGGAAGGAGCGAGCCACCATCTCCAGAGGAGCCACTCACGCCGGTACCCCCCTGACCTCTGGCAACCTGGGCGGGGCAAGAGACAGCCCTGATCTTGTCAGAGCTCTAGGGCACTGGGGAACTGAGACCCTGGAGAGATATCTGGGTGGGAGGCAATCACTGGGAAAGGAGCTCCAGAGAAGGAATTAAAGATAGCCTCAAGTTCCCTCTCTAGGAATCTTCCTGGGAGAAACCTGGGTTTTTCTTTCTCTTCTTCTCCCCCAAAGATATGACCCAAGAACACAGGCAGAAGGGAAGAGAGAAGGAAACCAAGGCTCAGAGAGGATAGGGGACCTTCCCCAGGTCACACTGTCCCAGCACAAGGCCTCAAAGCAAAGCACCCCAAGTGACCCCAATCAGCACTTTGTCTACATTTAGGGAGCATTACTGTGTGTCAGCATCTGATCTTCCTCGTGCCATTCAGCCTTGACGTGAGGAAGGTATTAGTATCCCCATTTTGCCGATAAGGTTCAGAGAGGCAAAAGAACTTGCCAGCAGCCACACAGCAGATAAGGGCTGAGTTGGGATTCAAAGTCATTCCTAGCTCCAGAAATTGCATTCCTAGCTCCAGAAATTGCTTGCATGCGGGGGGTTACAGAAACCCCAGCACTGTCGCAGAGGCCCTCATGGGGCAGAGGCCAGTGGCAGCCGCCAGCCTCACCCTGAGGTCTAGCTCATGCCAGCTGCCACTGCCCTCTTCTCTCTGCCCTCGCGGCCATGTGCTGTTGTTTGCACGCCCCTACCACTGCCGAGGGCAGCCGCCTGGGTGACAGGCTGGCAGTGCCTCCCCAGGAGGCAGTCGCACAGACAGGTTCCCCGTACGATAAATATCCAAGCACATCTGTACACTCGGCATACACAGACATGTGTATGGCAACACTATTCCTGGAAAAAAATGGAAACAGCCAAAATGTGCACGGAAAGATGGCAGTTAAATAAACCATCGTACCTTCCCATTATAGATGACACACAGATGTTTCCAAGAATATAATTGGCCAAATGACAAGATCTCCAAGACATAATACCGATATTAAGTGGTAAAGGCAAGTTGCAAAATAGTAGGTACAACAGGACTCCATTTGCTTTAAAATTACACAAAACAGGGGTGCCTGGTGGCTCAGTTGGTTAAGCATCTGCCTTCAGCTCGGGTCATGATCCCAGATTCATGGGATCGAGCCCCGCCTTGGACTCCGTGCTCAGCGGGGAGCCTGCTTCTCCCTCTCCCCCGCTTGTGTGCGTTCACGCTCTCACTCACTCTCTCTCAAATAAATAAATAAATAAAATCTTTAAAAATATATTTTTAAGTAAAAAAATAAAAATAAAAAAATACACAAAACAAAGCACTAAGTCTCTTTGGATACATAAACAAACATGGAAACACACACACACACACACACACAGGAGTGGAAAGACACATCCTAAATCAGTAAGAATATCCCTAGGAATCGAAGGTAGCTGGGTGGGACTTGGGAGGTTCTTTCACTTTATCTCTATGGCTGGATAGTTTTAAAATTTTTTATCTATTTTTTTATAAAGATTTTATTTATTTATTTGACAGAGAGAGATCACAAGTAGACGGAGAGGCAGGCAGAGAGAGAGAGAGAGAGAGGGAAGCAGGCTCCCCGCTGAGCAGAGAGCCCGATGCGGGACTCAATCCCAGGACCCTGAGATCATGACCTGAGCCGAAGGCAGCTGCTTAACCCACTGAGCCACCCAGGCGCCCCTTATCTATTTTTTTAAGTAGGTTCTACACCCAATGTGGGGCTTGAACTCACGACTCCAAGATCAAGAGCCACATGGTCTATCAACTGAGCCAGACAGGCACCCTCTGGATTTTTATTTTAAAGTGTATTTATGTATTCCCCTGTATAATTCAAAATTTTTATAATCACCTACTTGTAGTGTGAGGGTTCTAAGACAGACTCTGGAGCCAGACGGTCTGGTTTCAAATCCTGGCTCTGTTACTAACTGGCTGTGTGACCCCAGGTAAGGAGTTTCACCTCTCTGTGCCTCAGCTGTCTCATCTGTAAAATGGCCATCACAGGGGCATCCGCCCCACAGGGTTGTAGTAAGGACTAGCGAAGGTAGCACGCACAGAGTCAGCTGATCCGAGCCTGGCACACAGTAAGCCCCATGGAAGCGTCAGCCAGCATTTCTGTTGTTAGAGTCCAGCTCAGCTCTTTGATTCTGGTGATGATGCTGTTATTGGCAGCAACGGAGGTGTTTTTTTTTCCCTAAAGAGACTCAGAGGGATGATTTCTCCAGAACCACGTATCTCACCACCGAGAGGAAAGGGGAGGAACAAACACATGCTGAGCACCTATTGTGTGCCAGGCTGACATACGTTGTCTCGCCGATCCTTCGAACAGCCCCAAGTCATAGGTGGCATTGCCCCTGGGGTAGCGGGAGCTGAGTGGCTTGTCCAAAGTCGTCAGCAGTGTTGGAAGCAGGATTTGAACCCCTGACCAGCCGGATGCCCAAGCTCCTACAGCCAGCTCTGGCTGCCCCAGACCCCCTTGTTCCCATCAGCAGCCCAGTCTGCCATGCTCAGCCTCGCTGCTCTGTCAGCCTCTCCCCAGCTCAGCCCCCTCCTCCCCCTCTGAGATATTTCTGTGATCACAGCCTCCTCCTCTGAGGAGGAAGGACAGCAATGGAAGGGAAGACAGATCGCTAAGATAAAGTGATGCGGAGTTGGGTGAGGGAGGGTGGAAAAGGCTGGTGGAGGAGGAGAGGAGGGGAAACTGATGGAGAGAAGGGGGAGAGGCAGATGGGAGGATGTAGAAAGCGGAGAAGAAGGTGAGGTGGACCTGGAGGAGAGAAGGGTGGGAGAAGGAGAGGAAGATGATGTGCAGAGGAAGGCGGTGGGTAAAGGGCTCCAGACCAAAGGCACAGGTCCTGACACAGAGACAAAGAGGCTGGGGAGGCAGGCACCCGGCAGACCTCCTTCTCCCCTGCTGCTCTCCATCGCTGACCTCCCACACTGGTCCCTCCCGAGGGCGAGCAGCGTCCCGCCCCGGCACAGATCTCTGCACGTCTCTCTCTCCCTCTCTCCCCTACACTGGCAGCATCTCACTCACTCTGAAACCACTCTCCCCGTGCCCTGCTCTTCATCCCAGCCCAGTCTCTGCTGCAGCTGGCAGTAAGACCCCTACCTCACAGCCGCAGGGCCAGGAAGCCCCGGCTGAGACCGCTGAGCTAACCAGTGGCTTCTGAAAAGCCGGTTCACACAAGTAGGCCAATGTGGGGGGTGGGAGGAGAGATTAAAATACTCGAGCCTGCTCAGTTACCATGCCCTCAAACCCAGAGGCTCTGGGGCTTCAGAAACCCATATGCCCCCACCCGTCCCCTGCGGAGAAGCTAGCAGCCAGACTGGGGAAGGGAGCTCAGGGCTATGTAGGGCTGAGGACTGGAGGAAAAGGGTCCAATGCACCCCAAGTTTTGTTCATTTTCATCAGTTCCTTTAGTCCAGGCACTGGAGCTTCCACTGCCCGGCTGGAAGCCTAGACTCTGGGACAGGCCAGCTTGGGTGGAAGGAAAGGGGTTGTGACCCAGGAAAATGGAGGAGAGGCCATGTTCCAGGAACAAAATCCCAAAATGCAGGCAGTTGAGCAGACAATGAAGAAAGCAGGCATACAGGAGGCCGGCTAAGGAGCTGAGTGGTTGGGAAGTGGAGGGGCCAGACCCCTCCCCTCTTTCAGAACCCCAGTCTCCCCATCTGCCCCATGGGGATGATGGTGGGTGTTTGGGGGACAAGCTTAGCCCAGTGTCAGCACGTGGCAGGCACAGAGAAACTGTGGGACTGTAGCGGTCGGCACCCTGGGGCTCCGGGCCACAGTCTTAGGTCCAATCCCGGCACGAGCCAGTTAGCCTCAGGGACAGAAATTGTGTCGTGGGTACCACTGGCACGGAGAATCCAGACCCATCCCACCCCAACCTCACCAAGAACAGCCACCTCCTCACATCCTTGGTCACTTGCGCAGAGCTCCCCGAGGTGCGGGAGCATAAGATGACCCGTGACAGAACTCAATGACAGAGCGAGAACATGAGACTTTTCCAGCACTCTCCCAGCTCCTTTTCTGGTTGTGTCAAGAGAAAGTGGGTGTTGATGCCGCTCAGTCTTTAACAACCCGCTAGCACCAAAGAGAAAGCGGGCCTGGGACTGGGCCCCTCGGACCTCCCCTCCAAACTCCAGCAACACAGCTGGGGTTCCTGAAGGGTGCGCGGCAGCTGTCTTTAGGACCACCTTCTGTTTATGGCCAAGGTACAGAGTTTCCATTTCTGGAAGAGATAAGAAGGGTCCTTTCTAAACCAAGGCATGGAAGGAAAAAGATAAGTGAGGCAGTGGAGAGAAATATGCAAAATACAGAAGAAGGGAGCCGCCTGAGGCGCGTGGGTGGGTGGAGAGAAGGCAGAAAGTCCCACGTGGTTCCAGATGCCTCCAGTTTGGGAAACGCTCCTTTACAAGAACCCAGGGGGAGAGGGTGCATGGCCCAGGGCGGCCTTCCTACTGCTGGAGAACCAAGTGAGGGTCTCAGCCACCTACTGGGATTCAGGAATGTTGTCCAGTGTGCACAGACAGAGGGAGGGAGTAGGACTGCAGCCTTGACCTCGGGTTCACTGAAGTCCTGTCCCCCTGGTTGATAGGGCAGCTGCAGCTCCAGGCCGCAGGGTCTGGGGGTGGGGGGCGGTGTCAGGCAAGCTCTCCCAGGGCCTGCCTTTCAGCCCCCGTCCACACAAACCCCCAGTACCTCCCATCCTGCAGGAGGCTCCTCCCCCAGACCGGAGAAGCCCTCAGGACCTTCCTCAGGGCCTGCCCCTAATTCTCTGCGCCTCAGGCCTGGTCAAGCTAAAGCCCCATTCTTTGGGGGTTTAGAACAATGGACAGTAAGACTCGGGTGCCATATGGCCCGAGTGACAAGAGCAGCCTACCCTACTCCAGACACCACAGGGCCTTAGCACTCACAAGTCATTAGTGAGCACCCAGGATGTACAATGGGGATCAAAACCACACCGGATGCGCCCAGCTTACACTCTCGTGGGGGAGATAGACAATGACCAATTCAACACATAAACCTGTGGTTGGGATAGAGAATAACAGGGTGAGGGAGCTTAGACGATCTGCAGACAGGGTGTTCCAGGACAGACACTGGGAAGAGGTGACCTGTGAGCTGAAAAGGAAGCAGGCAGGACAGTCCCGGGGGAAGAGCCGGCCAGGCAGAGAGGGAACAGCGATACCAAGTCCTGGACACCGACTGTAGTCTGGTGCCTTCCAGAAACATCAGAAGGGCTGGTGCAGAGGAAGAGAGGGCAAGGGGAGGAGGTGAAGCTGGAGAGCTTGGCAGGGGCACATTCCCAGGCCGGATCCCAACAGGGGTCTCCGCTTTTATCTTAAGAGAGACAGGACCACTTCTGTTTTGTCAAGCGCTGGCTCCCGGGCAGAGAGTCAACCCGAGTGAGTCTGGAGCGGAAGCAGGGGAAGCCGGCAGGAGACTAGTGACGGCTTCCAGGAAAGAAGCAATGGTGGGCTGCTGGAGGAGGGTGGCCTTGGAAGTGGGGCGTGTTCGGGAGGACAGCACCAACAGGCCTTGATAATGAACCCCATGAGCATGAGGGAGAGAAATTATTCCTAAGTTTCTGCGGGGTGATGCCCTGATGGTGCCATTTGACATGATGGGAAAGACAGGGGGAGGAGCAGGTGGGGAGGGGGGACACCCAGAATTCCCTTGGCCCATGTTACCTTCTGGAAGCCAACCCCACATGCTGGCAGAGCTGTCCTGGGGACAGTCAGCACTGAGTCTAGAGCGCAGAAGAGTCGGGTGTGTTGGAAATGGCCACTTGGAGGTCACCAGCAAGTGTATATATTAAGTGATGGATGCCCTGTGGGCACCCAGCGGCTGCTCATTGCTCTCCATCCCCTAAGCCCGGGTCTCCCTGCGCGTCCCAGGTACCTGCAGCGTCTCCAAGGCCTGGCCGGCCGCACCGGTCGTGAGCGAGGCCACCTGTACCGCCTGCTTGTGCGCCGCCAGCAGGATCCTGCAGTAGGTGTAGCAGATGGCGCCCGAGGGCAGGAAGAACGTGAGACCCGACGCCACGAGGACAAAGGGCAGGCTGGCCAGCAGGCGGCACTGGCCCGGGGCAGGGGCCCGCGCGCGGCCCAGCTGGTGCCAGCCCAGCAGCAGGGGCAGGAAGGAAGCGAGCGCGGCCAGGCTCCAGGCGCCCAGGACGAGCCCCAGGGCGCGCGGCGGCGTCATGCGCAGCTTGTAGCTCAGCGGCGAGAGGATGAGCAGGTAGCGGTCCAGGCTGATGAGGCAGAGGTTGAGGATGGAGGCGCTGCAGCACATCACGTCGAAGGCGGCCCAGAGCAGGCAGAGGCCGCGCGCCAGCACCCAGCGCCCGTACAGCGCGTTCAGCATGGCGGGCGGCATCACCACCAGCCCCACCATCAGGTCGGACGTGAAGAGCGACACCAGGAAGAAGTTGGACGTGTTGCGCAGCGCCGGCTGCGTGCAGATGAGCGCGATGAGCAGCGAGTTGGCCGCCGCCGTCAGCACGATGACCACGCACAGCGCGGCCGCCACCCAGCCGCTGCCCGCGGGGTGCGACGGCGGCCCCGACTCCCAGTCCGGGGTGCTGTGGTTGGCGGGGCCGGGCTCGGGGACCATGGGGGCGGGGGGCGGAGGGCGGAGGGCCAGGACGTCAGGCCCGAGGGGGTCCGGAGGACGAGGTGGGATGCGCGGGAGGCCTGAGGGAGGGACCTGAGCAGAGGCTGGGTGGGCGTCGTCAGTGAGAATGGACCGCCACCAAGGGTCAGGTGGGAAGAGAGGGACAGGGGCACTAGGTCAAGGGGCAACGAGCCAAGGAAGATGGAGAGGGGTTATATGGTGTGAGGTGGGGACACGGAGCAAACGGTAGGGATTTGGAAGGGGGTACCTGATGAGGTGCAGAGTCCCCGAGAGAGAGCAGGCGGGAAGTCAGGGACAGGCAGGTGACTGGGAGGTTGAACGGGAGGGGGCAGAGGCCCCTAGAGGGAAGTGCGGCAAGGGAGGGGCGGGGACGCGTGCCTGGGGCGGGGACCTGAGGAGCCGGGAGCTGGGACGAACGAGCGCGCTCCGCAGGGAGCAGCCCCCTCCGCGGCAGGTGGCTGTACCCGGGCGCTAGGTCGGGAGCCGCGGTTACTTGGGGTGGCAGGGCGGGGGCCGGTCAGCCACAGCAAAGCCCTCGGTGGAGAAAGCAGGTCTCCGAGCCGGCGCAGAGGCAGCCCGGGCTTGGGCGACTACGGCCCCCTGCGGCATGCGGGAGGATGCCCGGCCAGCCCGCCGGGACAGGAGCAGCAGCAGCGGCCGCGCGGCCGCGGGGTCCCCGGCCCTGCTCCCGCCCGCGCTCGGTACCTGGGCGCTCCGCGCTGCTCCGCTGCCTGCGACTGCGGCAGGCCCCGCAGGGCTGGGGAAGCAGGAGGCGGCCGCGGGCCGGGCAGGCGCCCAGGAAGCCCGGGAGGCACCGCTAGGGGCCCGCACCGCGGAGGAGCGGGTGGCGCTTCCAGGAGCGCGCGGTCCCCGAGCCGCGGAGCCTGCGCCCCGCCCCGCCCCGCGGTGGGCGGGGAGAACCGAGCCCCCGCCCCGCCGCACGCGGAGTCCTCCCACCTCCGGGTCGCAGCCTCCACAGTCCCTGCGCCCCCGCACACCCCTCTCCCACCTGACGTGGCAGCCGCGCAGGAGGAACTCAGAGGAGGGGCTGTGGCTGCCTTCGTCTAGGACTGCTCCCCAGTGGGGGAGCTGCCCGTCCGCAGTCTAGCGGGAGCTACCGGGGAGCTCGCTTGACACCCAAATGTGTACACACACACGTACACACACATATGTACATGTATCTAATAGTATACATAATATATAACAACCCATATAGCTTTTTTCGAACCTTTAAACAGCAGGTTACCTCCTCCTCGGGATCCTTTGAGCAGAAACCTAACATTCCCCGACAGCACCAGACATGAAGGATGAAGTCTGATGGGTTAGTCCTCCTAGTCTAACACAGAGTGTGAACAGATTTGGGAATCCCTAGGCCAGATGGGGTAGAGGCACTGCAGGTAGAGGGGGAGCACCCCCTGATCGTGCTCTCTCCCCGCTAGCGAAGGAGAGTTTGTACCGGGGGCGCCTGGGTGGCTCACTCATTAAGCGTCTGCCTTCCTCTGGGGTCATGATCCCAGTGTCCTGAGAGGGAGCCCTGTATCGGGCTCCCTGCTCAGCAGGCCTGCTTCTCCCTCTCCCACTCCCCCCTCTTGTGTTCCTTTTCTCGCTCTCTCTCTGTGTCATAAATAAATAAAATCTTAAAAAAAAAAAAAAAAAGGAGTCTCTACCAGACGCTTCACAGATCAGTACTGTGGATTCCATTCATTCACTCAACAAACATTTATTGAGCACCTACTAGATATTGGGCAGTGTTCTGGCCAGTCAGGGCACTACAGTAACCACAACTAAGATCCAGCTTCGTGGAGTTTCCTTCTAGTGGAAGGAGACAGACAATTAACAATAAGCGTAACAGACTTGTAAAGTCATCCTAAAGGGATCCCAGCTATAGGGGGAAAAAAAAAAAAAAAAAGAGGGGCGCCTGGATGGCTCAGTCATTAGGCGTCTGCCTTCAGCGGAGGTCATGATCCCAGGGTCCTGGGATCAAGCCCCACATGGGGCTCCCTGTTCAGTAGGAAGCCTGCTTCTCACTCTCCCTCTGCCCCCTGCCTGTGCTCCCTCTTTCGCTGTGTTTCTCTCTGTCAAATAAAATATTTTTTAAAAGAAAGAAAAAAAAAAAGAAAATGAAAAGCAACATAAAGGGAGTCTGAAGGGGAAGGGGGCCTTTTTCCCTCCGCAGAAAGAGAAAATTCATAGCCCCATGTAAAAGATTCCTGTGATGTCCCAGGGGTTTTATTCTCTGATTCCTACCACTACAATAATGCGGATAGGTAGGTGTTAAGCAGTGGGCTCAGAGAGTCCAGGGGCCTCACCCAAGGTCCACCAGGAGCAAGAGACCAAGTGGAACTGAAACTCAGGATTGCCCAACACTCAAGACAAAACCTCACGACCTTGCAGCACCCCACCCGCCCCCAAGCCACTGTTTGGGGCCCAGAGTCCCAGTCGTAGGGTCTACAGATGGGTCTAGGCAGCAGGAAAGGGAGAACTGTCCTCCCTCCCATGTGACACCCCTGTGACAATTTCTGCCATGCCCCGAAGGACAGGATACCAGGCACTAGGCTGAGAATCATAAAGACCAGATTTGGGATCCCACTGCTGTTGCTTACCAGCTCTGCAGACTCAGGGACCTCATTTATTTTTTTTTTAAAGGCCTAAAGAAAACAGGACAAATTTGTTCATATTTGTTCATTCTGGGTGACAGGTTCACAGACGTTTGTTATATTGTGATCTGTGCTTAACTATAATTTTTTAAAAGATTCATTTATTTATTTGAGAGAGAGCGTGCACACGGGTTTGGGAGGGAGGGGCAGAGAGAGAGAGAGAGCCTCAAGCAGACTCCCCACTGAGCATGGAGCCCAACAGGGGCTCAATCTCATGACCCTGAAATCACTACCTGAGCCGAAACCAAGCATGAGATGCTTAACCCACTGGGCTACACAGGCGCCCCTTAACTTATCGTTTTCTTTTTTTTTCTTTTTCTTTTTCAAGATTGGGCCTGGGTGGTGGCGCCACCTTGTGGCCACACTATTATCATGAATTTAAGAACTTTTCAAAAATTCCATGTCTGTACTCGCAAGTTTATTTTATCTGTTGCGGAATAATAAAGCCCCAGACTTCCTTAACCTTTCAGGGTAGAGAGGGGCCTCCAGGGATCCTCAGCCTTTGCCTGATTACTTCTAGCCACGGGGAGTTCCCTCTCTGGAGGAGAAGGCTGATGTCACAGTGGAACAGGTGACTCTTCAGAAGGCCTTTGGCCTGGACCTCCATGCCCACCGGAGCTCCGCATTATGGAGATGTAGAAACCGAGAGCCAGAGAGGCCGTGAAGCCTGCTCAAAGCCGCTCTCACGGATTAACTGCCTAAATTCCATGACGCCGGGGATTTGTCTGTTTTGTTCACTGCTCTATCCTCAGCACATAATGGGCTCTCAATAAACATCTGTTCAATGAATGAATGAGCAAAACTCTCAGTCCAGCCACCAGCAGTTGGGACCCAATCTTCGTTCTCAATAATTAGAGGAACAGCCGGCATTTTGCTCTTGTGTGTGGGTTTTATTCTGTAATGTAAGCTCTGCACCCAGCATGGAGCTTGAACTCAGGATCCTGAGATCAAGAGTCACATGCTCTGTGGACTGAGTCAGCCATGTGTCCTTACTACATGCCAGGCACTGTTCCAAACTCCACTCGCACATTCATTTAGGTAAAGCTCACCATGACCCTGGGAGTTAAAGGAGGTGTGATCATTAGTCCCTGTTTTGCAGATGGGCAAACTGAGCCTGGGGAGTTTGACCTGCTCAAGATTACACAGCTAGGAAGTGGTCCAGCCTGAATTTAAACCCAGGCTGACTGGATATTTCCAGAGGCTTGGAGCCCGGGAAGAAAACGAGCTGGGAGTTGTAGGCTCCATGTAGGCACACAAGGAGGGGAAGCTGCTGCTAATTACTTACCCGCCCTTGCCGAGAGGAGCCTGTGCTTTCGGTGTTAATCCCTCGTAAAGATTTTAAGATCTTTCTACCATTGTTGTGGGGCGGGGAGCAGGGGAGGGAGCGAAGGGCAGAGGAGGACCTGAAATGTTTTTTTCTGGGCTCTCTTGGTGGTTCAGCTTGAGGTTGGCAAGGAAAAGCGAAGTCACTACTTCCCATCCCATGCCCAATGGCAGGCTGGCACAAGAGACGTCAGCATTCAAATCTGGCTCCTCCCATTTGCTGCTCCTGCATCCAATCAGCGGCTCCTCTCCAACCTGGCCCCGCCTCCCCAAGGCCCCACTCAATTCTGGTCTCTGTGGTCTCTGGTCTCTATCTCCTGCCCGGACTATTGCAGTCACCACCATCCGTCTCCATTCTCTGGGAAACCCAGCTCTGTGCAGAGCCCTCCGGGGCTCTTACTGCAAGAAGAATGAAGTCTGAACTCTGGCTAGCATTGCACACCTGCCACCAGCCACGCCAACCCATCTTCCTGCTTTCTTTCCAATGAGCCTCTTAATTTCTTTATATGTCTACCCTGCCTGGTTCCATACACAGGATGGAGGCGGCTCCTGACCCAAGATTCATCCTGCCAGCACGGTGCTTGGTTCTGAGCTCCTCCAGGCTCCAGGTTCTGAGCACCGCGTCCAAGGCCCCAGGAAGCCCTGCATTTGGACGTGTTCTCTGAGTCCTTGGAAGCCCCGCAGCATCTTCTCTGCATCCTTGGGCCAGGCCTCACCTCCAGACGTACGGAATGGCTGTTAATATGACCAGGGCTTGTCCCTACCAGACTAGGAGTCACTGAGTCTGCATGCAGGAGATCTACTTCTCTCCAATCCAACTCCACGTCAGGGACGTAGGGCCCGGGTGGATGGCTACGTCCGCACAACGGCAAGAAACGCCATTCCGGAGCCGGGAAGTGCACAATCTGCACAACAGCCCAGAGCAGCCATGCTCTGGGAAGGCAGTGTCCGCTGAGGAAATCGCGCGTGTGGTACAGCACCGTTGTCGCTAGAGGGCGCAAGATTAGACTCTGGGCGCCGCTGCTTACCGGCCCGTGCACAGCACTCCCAGGGCATAAGAGCACTCGATTCCAAAAAATGGATTTTCTGTGGATTAGTAGTAATATATGTGAATTGTCTGGTATGTGGTGTTCACAGCAATATGGGTGAGGAACAAAGGGTCTGGGCCCTCACCCACCCCACCAGCCCTGCTGTGTCTCAATGATGGAGAATTGGGGGGACCCAATGGCCTGGGGGTAATGATCCCAAATCCCCCGGTCCCTGGGAGGTGGTCAGGCACCCACCTGGCACACAGCAGGATACGTACAAATGACAACCGCTGAGAGCAGGGTCAGGCCTGGGCTCGAGTCCTGTGGCTGCCGTCTTTCAACCATGCTGCCCTGGACAGATGACGCAATCCCTCCCCACTTTGGCCGCCTCCTCTGTACAGTGCGGGCCAATGTCTGCATCACAGGCTGGTGCTGAGGATTAAGCGAGTGACTTTGTGTAGAGTACTTAGCACAGCACCCAAACTTGTATATTCCTTTATAACCGCTGGCTTTGTCTCTTTCCCCTTCTACCAGGTCAGACTAGACGGGGGTCCAGGAAAGGGCTGATATTGGGTCCCTGGGAGGGGGAACAGATGGCATGAGCTAAGCCCAAAGGGCCCAAGGGTCAAGATGAAAAGCGCCTGGTCTGGAGGCCCACCCAAGGTATATCCGAGGCCAGACATGGGCGCCCAAGGAGGGAGGTGGGAGCCAAGGAGGCAGCAGCCACAGGCACACCACGGCAGCAAAGTGGGAGGGCCACTAGGGGCTCCTCACTGCGCAGCCTGACCCCCTCCCCCAGGCCTTGCTGAGGACCCCTTCGGGGACTCTGGGTCAGCAGAGGCACCCAGTGAGGAAGAGAACACAAGCATTGAAGGAAATTTATTCATGAGAAAACTCAGGGAAACAATCTGCTGGTTACAAGCTCCAGAAGCCCTTGTCGGAATAGCCGGGAGTGTGGACCGGGGGGCCAGGGGAGCTGACCGCCGCCCTGGGGACAGAAGGGCAGACACAGGCGGGTGTGGGTACCGAGGCGTTCTTCACGGCCCGCCTGCTTGCCCTGTCCCCAGAACCCCACTGCCCTCTGGGTTAAAGTGCAGCTGGGAGGGGGGTGATAGGTAGAACTGGGTGCTGGAGAGCTGTGGGGACACTGGCCGCCATGAGCCCTCCCCCCTCCTCTTCCTGGTTTCTTGAGGCTCAGCCAGAGTCTATCCCACCCAGATCCCTCCTTGGAGCGCCCCCCCCCGCCCGCCCACCACCTTCAGATTTAGAAAGAGCTCCCCAGGAGGGGGAAGGCTAGCTCCATCAGTTTTCCGCCCAAGACTTGGGGGGGCAGTGGGAGGTACTACCATCTTGGAGAGGGAGGGTGAGGGATACTCCAGGGATGGTCTGGGAGTCCTCCCCTCCCCCTGGCCCAGGTAGGCTCCTCCCTTGCCTTCCTCCACCCCCTGGAAAGCCAAGGAAGCCAGAAAGTCCTCCCAGCTCCAGGGCCATGAGTCAGCAGGGTCCTGCCCAGACCTGACTCCCAAGCACACCATTGAGGGAGGGCCATTTTGGTGCCAATGGGGAGAAGCTCTCCTGGGGACGAGAGACCTTTGGGGAAACCTATGGGGCTCGAGCTTCTGCCAGTGGTCTTCCTAGCCTGGACCCAGCCCCTTCCTCAAGGCTACTGCTGGCAAGGCACCGACCCTCGGTCCAGGGTCCCCGCTCCACCATCTGTACCCCAGGGGCCCTGCCCCACCAGGGTGGTGAGGACCTCACACCCACCTCAGCAGCTTAGCCAACCTCTTCCTGCTCCCAAAGGCATATCTCTAGGAGGCAGAAAGGAAGAGAACCACCCCCCCCTCTGAAAAAGAACCCTGAAGACCTCTGCTACCTCCCCTCACTCTTGAATATATTAAATTGTGCAGCTTGGTCCCAACCCCTCCCTTCAGATCTCCACGGCAACCGGAAAGCGTTCCAAGTCCAAGTCTGAATCCAAGTCCATCCAGTGCCAAAGGGGGGCTCCGGCCTTTCTCCCCACCGCTCCCCCAAGGGTGAGACCCAACATTCCACAGGGGACGAGAGGGGAGGAGGAGTTGGGGCCTCAGTCCTCAGCCCCCTCTTCCTCCACGTGGGGGGCCCCGGGGGGATCCTCGGGCTCGGGGGTCTGCCCGCCTGGGTGGGGGTGGGGACGGGTGCCCGGCTGGGAGCCTGGCGTGTCCTCGCCTTGCATGTAGACGCTCAGCCCATGGCTGGGCTCCTTGCCACATGCCTGGCAGCTACAGTGCACGATCTTCTCCACCAGCTTGTCCACCCGGGGCACCTCCTCGTGGCCGGGACACTCCAAGGTCACCTGCAGAGGACAGCAGAGAAGGGAGGACATGTTTCCAGAGGCCCCACGGGCAACAACACTCCTCATGGGACCGACAGTCCCAGAGACCCCAGAATGCCTGAGCCTGCCTGGGGGGTACCCCAGTTAGCTCTGCAGGCCCCTCCACAGGGAGGAGGGCAAGCCGCCACAGGAGCCACCCGACTCGTCTCCTCACAACCTGTCCTGCCCCCTCCCTACCCATTCCCTCACAGCAGCCTGAGGGGAGAAATCCAACGGGGCCTGCCCCTGTCCACAGTCCACCTCAGTGGACTTGAAGAAAAGTCCAGACTCCTTACCAAGCCCCCTCCCCAGGACCTTCAGGTGGCCTCTGGCTGACCTCTCCATCCCTGATCTCGTGTCACTCCCACCAAGTCTAAGCTGCCTGATCAGCCCGAGACTTTGCACATGCTGTTCCCTCCACCTGGAAGGTCCTCACCTAACCCACCCCAGACCACCTGCCCCCAAATCGCCCACTTGACTTCCACTTAACCTTTGGGGTGGCGTTCCGACATCACACCCTCAAAGAGCCCCATCTCAAAGCCACAGCCCAGCCTAGGTCTGCCCTACTGGACCCTGCAGGGTCTTGCTTTTCTCCTAATTCACACTTTTCCAACAGCTCTCCCTTTTTCCATCTTTCTTCCCCTTTTCTCCCTCCTTCCTTCCACAAAGCACCTACTCCCTGCCAGTGCTGGGGACATAAGGATAGGCATGGTCCTGCAAAGAATTCAGAGTCTAACGAGGGAAGCAGACTTGTCACAATCACCCAAATGCAGATGGAAAACTGTGAGGGGACAGATGTCAAAGCAGACGCACACAGTGCTCAGGGGGATAAGAAAGGGCCCTGAAAATGCTGCTGAGCCAAGAGCAGGAGAATGAATAGATGTTAAGTGAGTAAGGAGAAGAGAGGTATTCCAAACAGGGGAAAGAGCACATCCAAAGGCCCTGTGGTTGTACCACGCAGAGCAGCTATGAGAGTTGAAAGAAAGCACACTGATGTCAAATGTCAAGCAAGTAAAAAAGATGAGGGAGGCGAGACAGAGCTCAAGACACTGGGGAGCCAGGCCACGCTGGCCACTGCGGGACACAGCGAGGATTGGGTCTCATCTTAAAAGAGGAAGAAACCACAGAAAGAATTTCACTGTGGGACTGACATCAGAATGGAGCTGCAGGAAGAGCTCTTGTCCAGTACATATTGGTGTCAGACACATAAGCCATCCCGTGGCAAGGGCCACGTTTGGAGCCCCAGCACAATTCTCGGCCCCTGTACATGGCGGGGCCTGACCGGTGGGCCCTGCGGCCGAGGCCCAGGCAGACAGGGGCGGGCAGCAGTACTCACGATCTCCCACATGGACTGGGCCGGCATGCAGGAGTCGCAGTGAACCAGGGACTCCGTAGACTGCGGGAAGGTGTTGGGAACGCTGTAACTGAAGCACTGTCCTAGGCACGCCCTGCAGGAGGAGAGGTCACTGTGCCCGTGACACCGCTGCAGCGGCGGGGATGGGCTGCCCCGTCTTCTGCCCCTCTGCCCACTGCCCCTGCCCCGCACCTGTTCTGGATGGACTTGGCCTCGCAGCCGCTGTGGCCCACGATCTGGGTGATGTTCTTGGCCTCACACCAGGCGCTCTTGTCCGGGAACAGTGCCAGCTTGTTGATGGGCGGTGGAGCGGCCAGCAGCATTGCGGGGAGGACGGCCCCCACCAGGACCCGAAGCATCGTGCCCGTGGCCTCTAGGGCCCTAGGACTGAGCACAGACTGCAGGTGAGGCCGGTGGGGCCCAGAGGCCCCGTGGACAGAGGGGACGGCGGCATGACAAGCACGGACTCTGCCATCCGACTGCCTGGGTTCGAGCCCTAGCTCTACCGCTTACCAGCAAAACACAACCTTGGACCCGTTTATTTGTCCTTTCTGAACCTCGACAGTGGAGCCACTAACACATGCACGTGCCATGGACGCCCAGGAGGTTACGAGAGCCCCCAGCGGTGAGACTAGCCCATAATGCATGCTCTGCGGGTGCTACTCTGCAACCCTACTGTGCAGCTTTGAGCAAGTTCCTTTCTATGTCTGTGCCTCAGTTTCTTCATCCAAGAAATGGGGATGGCGAGACGGGATGGCAGAGGACTGTGATGCTTCAGGGCCTCTGGCAAACACACAAGCTTGCCCAGGAAACACAGTGCCTGCCCTCGAGGGGCTGGCCACGCAGCGCATCTCCTGGGCACACCGCCTGCATGTCAACTACCAGGAAAGCTAACCTCCTCTGTCCAGCACTGTGACTTCCTGGGCCACCTTGGCTGGCTGGGCGTCCGATGAAAAAGCTAACCCCGGACCAGGCTATTTCTTTTTTGGATCCCCCACCAGAGCCGCAAGTCCTGAGTCTATACATACATCTTTATTTATCCCCAGTACCATCCCAATCTCCAAGGCAAGACCAGCGTCTGACGGGATGGAAGGAGACGGTAATACCAGAACTGGCCGGAAGATGGCGCTGCAGGGCAGCATGTGTCCGAAGGATTGCTCTCAGAGGGGGCTCTCCCAGTGTTCCCCGACTTCAGCCTCCCTAGGCTTTGCCGTCTCCCCGACCTCCAAACGTGTGGAAGAGGGAGGCTTCAGAGCGACTTGGAAATGAGGGCCAGGCCTGCAAGGGGGTGCTCTGGGGACAGGACATGGGAAAGGGTGTGTTGAATGGGGATCTGGGAGTCTGCACCTGCTGTACGACCCTGGACACCCAGGCCTCGGTGTCCCCACCTCTAAAATGAGTGAGGTGCCCTGGACACTGGATGCCAAAGTCAGCAGATCATAAGAATCCCGAGTTCCCTACGGACTTCTGGAGTGAAGTTCTAGGGCCAAGCGGGGCTGCGAATTTTCTAGCAAGCTTCCAAGGTGCCTCTGACATGGAGAACTGGTCCAGCTCAGTCAGTCCGGGATTCCATGCCTTGGGACGGTCCCAAGCGGGGTATGGGCATGGCCGAGTCGGGATCAGGGGCCAGGTGCTGTCCCACAGACACCCAGCACTAGAGTGGGAACATATCCTTTCTGAACGATCCTACCCTCAGTCAGCCTCCTTGGTGAAGCGTCCAGAAAGGGGGTGGTGTTGGGGGTCTTGCCTGTTACTCCAGGGAAGACCTAGGTGGGCTGGCTCAGCTGTGCTCTAGGAGAGGGCCCGGGCCCCCTGCAGGGCTGGGAACACCTCCACAGCCCCATGTCCCCTCCACCCAGAAAGTCCTGCTCAGCCCCTTCTCCCTGCAGGAGGTCTCCAGAAGCAGAGCTGAGTCCCATCTCACTGGACCCCAACGCCTGGGTGACCCCTGCTCCCAGCCAGCGGGGAGGGGTGAAGCAGGGAGAGCAGTAGGAGGTGAGTTGGGACAGCCTGCCCAGTCCCAATTGCATTTGTGTCATGACCCTGGCTCTCACCCACATATTTCCGGTCTCACTCACAAGACCGACAGCGAACCCGTGTTTTCAGTACAACCACATCCTAACAAAATAGAACGGACTCGTTCCTAACTGGCAGCCCAACTAATTTTTCAACCAGCGGGGCATCCAGAAGGCTCCCTGACCCCACTGGGTCCTCTTCCGTGCCTGGGGAATCAGACTTGGAGTCGGGGTCTGATCACAGCACACCACAAGGAGCCCCGCAGGGACCCCCCACCCACACCCCGAGGCCAGAGCTCCCTCAAAGACCTCAGGCAGGTCTGGGCACTTTGTCTTCTCCCTGACCCTGTGACGATTCCTCAGGAAGATCGGGCCAGGCAGAAGGTGACTGGGAGTTGAGGCTGGGATGGTGTGGAAGTAGCCCTGAGCCCTGTGGATCTGCTTTGCAGGTGATTGGGGGGGGGCGGTTTTGGAATGGCAGCCGTGGGCCTGGACCAGGCTAAAGGGGGGCAGAGCTGAGACAGGGGTGAGGTTAATAACAAGGCTTATTGAGGGACAGGGTAGTGGTGAGGTTTTAGGGGAGTCACGGGCCTGGAGCATGGGGACTGGTTATTAGGTTCAGGTTATAGTGAAAGGGGAATCTTGCTCTCCAGGACACAGTCCAGAGCTAATCCAGCAGGGCCCAGAGGGGGAGAGTGGGGGGTCCCGTTAGCCAACCTGCCAGCACCCAGGACCTCAGAGCAAGCTGGAGCCACTGTCTGCTTACCTAGACTGGCGGCCCTGCTCCCACCCCAAGCATGGCCCCCAGAGTCCCCTGGTTCAAGTCTGGCCTTCCCACCTAGGAGCTGTGTGACTTCCAGAAATAAAGCTGACCTCTCTGCACCTACTTGCCCCTACCCTAAGATGGGAGCACAGCACCGCTGGGGAGAAGGACTTGGAGGAGGCAGTCAGCGGGCCCCCAGCTCAGTCGGGTCCCCATCCCCTGGGAGAGTGCAGGGAAGGCGGGGCAGCTCACAGGTTTTCTTTATTTTTGGTTTATGCTCAGCTAATTTTTCTAGACAGCAGTCGGACCTTCCTTCCTCAGACAAGAGCCTCACCCACAGATTCTCATCTCTTCTTCCCTCCCTGAAGATCACACTGCAAGTCATGGGACTCCTAGAATGCCACGGTGGGCAGAGGGATTCCCCCACGCCAACAACCCTCCACCCCCTTGCTTTGCAAAGGGGTCATCCCCAAGGTCCCCCAGCAAGTCGGGCCAAGCGGTGCCCTTCCCGTGAAGCATGAAGTTCCCCACAGTTTAACGCTCAGTCCATTAAGCACTTCCTAGGTGGTGGGGAAGACGGAGGCCAAGGGGAGGCCAGGGGAGCTGGAGGCCCAGACGCTATGCCCGCTCAGAGCTCAGAGCCTAGAGGGGGAGGTTGAAGGAAATGGGGTTTCACGGAAGCAGTTGTTCAGATGGGAAGTCAGAGAGGACTGGGGTGCAGGGAAGGAGAGATTCTTAATTCTGGATTTATTTATTTTAAAGAATTTATTTGAGAGAGTGAGAGAGCACAAGCAGGGGGGAGAGGCAGAGGGAGAGGGAGAAGCAGACTCCCCACTGAGCAGGGAGCCCAAGGCAGGGCTCATTTCCAGGACCCTGAGATCGTGACTGGAGCCAAAGGCAGATGCTTAACCAACTGAGCCACCCAGGCACTCCATTAATTCTGGATTTAATTCAGGATTTGCGGTGAGTTACCAATGACGGGGAGAGGAGGGAGCTCCCGGCTGAGGGGACCGCACTCGCAAAAGCAAGGAGAGGGGCTTTATTACTAAGAGCCCGGCCCATGCCCCACCTGTCTCAGAGCAAGAGTTGGTGCTAACGGGCCAGACACCGTTCTGGGTGCTTTTAACGTGTATGCATTTGTGCGGTCCTTACAACCACCTGTGAGATAGCTACTACTAGCTCCCCCATTCTATAGAGGAGGAAACTGAGGCATGGGAAGATTAAGAGATTTGCTCAAGCTTACAAGATAAGGACTGACCAACACCAAGACTTGAACATGGACAGCAGCAAGATAAGCACCAGCTACCTTTGCAGACGGGAAGGCTCCCGGAGGATAAATCCAGAAACAGGACGAGGTGTCCAGGGAAGGGTCCGAAGTTGGCAAGAGACCTGGGGCTCCCTGCCCCAGCAGGCTGCGTCTCTTATCCTTATTCGCACTACCTGGGAGCAGAGTTCAAGTTCCACTCCTGACTCTACAGCCCATGAGACCGCCCCCACACACACCCTCACACACCCTCACACACACACACACACACACACACACACACCCCGCCACTGACAACAGTGCAGCCAGGGCCGACCCCTGGGACCTTGGCACCTCAGGAAAGGTCTGATACAGGCCAGCCTCCAGTCGTGGCAAGATTTCAGTGGGGGGTGAGTGCCTTCTCACCAGCCCCCCTGCGGAGCCTAGATCCAACCCCCCCAGATCCTCAGAGGCCTTATGCAAACACCAGACACATCCCGAGGCTGCCAACGACACAGAAAATTCCCTGGGGGGAGAGGAGGGGTCGCTGGCGGACCCCAGCCAGCACTGTGGAAACTGAGGCACAGACCAAGGAGGTGAGTGTCCACCTTTCTCGTTCTAGAGAAGAGGGCAGTGGACAAACACAGCAAAGCCGGGGGAGGGGGGCTTTCTCGGGATCCTTCATTCAAAAGGTCCCCGGGGAGGGGCTGGGGGAGGGGCAGCAAGAACATGTTCCGTGGTTGGGCCTTCAGGGTCCCCCCTCTCGTTTCCGCAGCGCCCAGAACTCAGCATTTTCCCAGAGATGCTTGCCAAAGCCCACATTCCCCAGGCCCCAGCGCTGCATTTTCTGACCCTACAGGTCCAGGCTGTGGTCCGGGCAACATCGACGACACTCCCACATGATTCTGAGGCCCAGCCAGGTCAGGAGCTATGGCCCCCCAAACTCCCCAAGGCAGGGACCCCCATAACAGCACTGCTGACGGGAGCCACCCACCCTGCTGCCTGGATTCCAGGGCCTGGAACGAAGTGTTCAAGTCACTGGAGGGACCCAGATTTCCAGGGAGCCCTCCAGCCCACCCACCCCCACTGTGAACCCCTTCGCAAAGCCTATATTGTGTAAGAAGTGAACAGTCGCTGCCCGTTTCCTCTTTAGGGCAAATCTGAATATTCAGGCCACATATGCCAGGATTTTCTTGCTAGAAAGGTCCACTCCCCACCAGTCACATACACACACAGGCCCCTGGTGTAACCGTTTGTAGCAACCAGCCTGGTGTGGAAGCAGGTGAGGCCAGGGCTGGCAAATCCCCGGTGGCAAGGATCTCCCCCACTTCAACTCCTGCTTCCGTAACCTCTCCTGGGCACCCTTCCCGCCTACAGCCCCACCTGAGTCGGACAGAGACTTCTGCCTATGGGCCCAGCATCTGGGCGACACGGTGATTGACACACCAAGCCCGTGGTGTGTGTGGTGTGTTGCTCTCGAAGTGATCAGAACAGATGACCCCAGCCCACCCCCTCCTGCTTTCCCTGTCCACATATGCACAGAGCACTCTCTGGGTTCCCCGGCACGGACGGCCACAGACCCAGGTTCACATCCTACCTCCGCCAACTTAAACTTTCTGTGCTTCCATTTCCTCATCTGTAAGGTGGGCACACGGAGTGCGCAGAAAGGTCTGCAGAGGGCAGCTGCCACAGGATAAAGCCTCAGTAATGTCACCCCTAGGGCTAGCCTGGGGTCCCCCAACTTTGCCCCCACCCTCTCCCCGCCTCCCACAGGATGCCCTTCTCCCTCCCCTCTCCCTCACCTCCTCCCATCAGATCCTGGGCGGGTCCTGAAAATAACCAAATCCGGGGTTGCAGCTGCCCTGGTGAGAGTGGATTTACGGGAAACTCAACCATAGGAGATGATGTCTTAGAAAGGGTTTTATAAACCGTTGAGTGCTGCCTCCCACACGGACTGGCCAGGGTGGGAGCCGAGAGGAAGAACCCCTCCGACTCTCATTCTGGGGCCACTGACTGAACGGACAGGGTCTTGGAGAGATCAGCCCCCTCGGACCCACCCAGGAGAAATCAGGCTGGGCCTGGCTGCCAGGCTGTCCCCACCAGCGGGTGCGGAGGGCGTGGCCTCTGTGGCCGCAGCCCCAGGCTTGGGCTCAGCCAGGGTGGGGCAGTCCCTGCAGGTCTTGGAAGGAGCGCAGGGACTTCCTTGAATGGTGCAGCTGGAAAGGTTGCTCTGGGACGCTGGCCAAAAGGCGTCAGACCCCAGCCCCACTCCTCTCAGTAGGCTCTACTGGGCCCGCTCTTGGACTTGCCCTTGGACAAGTTCAGGCCCAAGCCCATCCATTGACTCACTGTGTCCCCGGGCGCGGTAAAGTCTAAGAGTTACAGACAGAGCCCCTGAACATTTGCGTTGCCTCCCCGAGCCCCACACTGGTCCCCTCCAGAAGAGCGAGCATGGCCTGGGAAGGTCCATTTAAGCAGATTCCCTCAAGTGCAGTCTGGCTCCAGCATGTTGCTTAAGGCCACTGTGATTCCGTGACCCCAGTCTCACCGCGGGGTGGCTTCCTTCCTCCCCTCGGCCCTAGGCGCTGGCAGAGCATGAACTAACTGTCCTGGGGGGTGGACGCCCAGAGCCAGGCCCATGCTCCCAAGGCCTGCCCGCCTCTAACAGGCAGGTCCCGCTTCCGGGCCACAGCAAACCACTCCCCCCCATGCCCCCCGCCCCAGGCCACGGCTCTCCCACCTGCAGACCCTCCTGCCCACAGACCCAAAACTGTCTCCAAAACAAATCTATGCTAATGAGCTGCTGCAGGGCCCGCCGCACATCTGCTCAGCAGAAGTCCCACTGCAGACCTCACCGGCATCCCTGCCCACTGCAGCCTCCAACCCTTGGGGCTGGGGGTGGGGAGAAAGAGCCAAACTCAGTCTGAAATCTCACTTGAAAAGAATGAGGATATACCCGTGGCTAATGCAGACCACCTACTCCCCCCCATCCACCCCTCCCAGGCGCAGGCCCAGGAGAAAGAGGTCCAGCTTGCAGGGGTGGGGGGGAGAGGGGCAAGGGTCACCAAGGAAATGATCCAGTCTTGCCTTTTCTTTGGCCCCAACTAAAGGCAAACCACACCCAAACAGCCCCAGCATCTGGGGGGAGTTTCTGGAGGCTGGGGGTTTCAACAGTAACAAAGGGTGAGGGGCTCCTTGTTGACAAATTGCTTCCCCACTCCCCTCCCCAGCCAGCGCCCAGCCTTTGGCCTCCAGCCCTGACCTCTGTTTCCCTGGAGTTCCCGTAGTTACAGGCTGGTGTCCTCCAGCTGGGCGAGGGCCTCAGAAAGCCTGAAAATGTGCCCTTCTCCCCTGATGTCTGCCAACCCCCTGGCCAGGCCAAGGCGGGCAGCTGCCCCCTTTACAGCGGCTTGTAAAAGATCAGAATCGCCCCGCCCAGGGAGCGGGGCGGGCAGGTGGCCGGCAGCGGGGCCCCGCTGTCCGGGCCGCCTCGCGGGGGTGGAATTCTTAAGAAAACTGAGCCCCCTGAGCCCCCGGAAAGGCTGGCTCCCTCTGCCCCAGACTCAATTCCAGGGGGATGACCCAGGCCAGGCCCCGGGGGCAGGCGGAAGGTAGGGGGAGGGTTTACGCGTCTTTTACCGGGTCTAGGAAACTATTCATGAACCCCACTGGGGGGGGTCGTGCCTCTGACACTGGGGGACTGTCTGAATTTGAGAGTGGGGGGTCAGGGGGATGCACAGACACAAAGGTACCCCCTCCCAGAGGGGCAGAACGGAGAGACAGAGAGAACATAAAGGCATAAACCCAGGGAGGCTGAACACGAAGGCAGAAGGGGAGAAGAAACAGAAAGAAAGGGACCGAACAGAGAGGGGGACGGAAACAGAGAAACGAGAGACACGGGCAGTCGGATGGGGAGACAGAAAGACAGGGAGCGAGACAAAAAGGAGGCAGAAACGTACCGCAGCGGAGAGGCTCGCGGCGCGGCGAGGCCCGGGCAGAGCCGGGAAGACGCGCGAGCCCCGCGGCCGACCTCCGGCCGCTGCCCCGGCGCCCGCGCGGCCCGACCCGCCCTCGACCCGCCCGGCGTGCGCTCGCCACGCACCTCCCTCCCTTCCTCTCCCGGCCGCCGAAACTCTCACCAAGCGACGGAAACCCCCGGCGAGTCCGGGGACGGGCTCGGAGCGCAGCGGTGCCCCCAGCCACCCCGTGCCGCGCCTACGTCCCCAGCCCCGGCGTCCGGAGGCGCCTCCGCACCGTGTCCCGGGGCCGCCGGGCGGGCCGGGGGCGCGGCGCTGCCCCTTTGGCCGAAGCCTCTGGAAGCCGGGCGCCCGCGTGCCGGCCCGGGCGGGACTTACCGCGCGCGGCGGCGGCGGCGGCGGCGGCTGCGGCGGCGGCGAGGAGCGCGGCGCGCCCGCCGGTTCCCGCGGAGCTGTCTGCGGGCCGCGGGGGGCGGCAGGCCCGGCGCCCCCGGGAGGCTCGGGAGGCGGCCGGCAGGGCTGGCGGCGGCCCCGCGAGGCTCGGCTGGGCTGCGCTGCGCGCCGTCTGCGGCCCCGGGCGGGCGCGCGGTGCGGGGGAGCGGCGAGCGGAGCGGCTCCGACGTCAGGGGTGTCTCCGCTCCAAATAGGGAGCGAGGGCGGGGGCAGCGGAGGGAGGGACGCGAAAAAGAAAGAGCGGGCGGGCGCGCACGGCCGCTCCCTCCGGGCTCGCGGAGGGGGGGGGGTTGCCCCGGCCGCCCGGCCCGGCCCTTCTCCCCGCCTGCGAGCCTCGGGCCGGCCTGCGCGGCGATCCGACGGCGCGGCGGAGCTGCGGGGCCGCCCGGGCCGGCGCCCCCGGGCAGCCGGCAGAGAGCCCGGCGCCCCGACCCCTTCTCAAGCACCCTCCGGCGGCTTTCTCTGCGCGCCCAACTTCCCTCCGCCTAACTTTTCCCGACCCTGGCCAGGCCTCGGGGTGACAAAGATGGAGGTCTTCCCTTTTGCGGGGACCCGGGCGTTGCGGTCTTGCTCCGAGGCTGTGGCGCTCCAGTCCACCGAGTCCCGGCACCGGGCGACTGTCCCGGTTCTGCAGTCCCGCGGGGCGCCCCACCTATCGGCTCTCGGGCAACTCAGGTCCGGCTCTGGGGACCCCGTTGCCCCTCGCCCTCCGCCCAGCCTCTTCTCAGCTCAGGCACCGGTGTGGGCATCCGGAGAAGGGGGTGAGAGGCCCGGAAGGACTCAACAGAACGAGAGCGCCGACCAACGGACTCGCTTCTCCGGCTCCCGGGAAGGGCAGGACGCAGGCCCGGCGCCCAGCGTCGCCTCGGCGGTCCAACTCATCAGCCCGCACTTGGGTGGGTGGCGGCTATGCCCCCCACCGTTCCGTGTGCTCTCAGGGGAACGAGGAAACAGCTTTGCTCCTGGAAAGTGGTAGCCCAGGACACAATCGGGGGACCTGCACATTTTGCTTTCTATCAGAGTTGTGCGTGTCCGTCTATTTTACCCCAGACCGATCGTTGTCACGGGTGGCCGAGCATCCGGGGTGGCTCCAGGCGGCCTGCTGGTAACTCCACGGGGTGCTCCGGTGGTTCCAAACCCAGACGCATCCCCATGCCTCCTAGCTCCCACTTATGCTGTTTCCTCTGCCTGCAGTTCCCTTCTCCTTTCCTCTCCTGGCAAAGGCATTCCTTGAGCACCAGATTGGAAAGACTTCCAAAGATCGTCGGAGAGCCTAAACCTCTCCTTCCTCAGGTGGGATCCTTGGCATGGAAAAGAAGTCTGGCAATTTCCCAGACTGGCAATTTCTAGCTGGCTGGGCACATCTCTTTCCTCCATTAGACCGCAGGCACCTTGAGGGCAGTGATGGCTGGTTTATTTCAGTGTCCCCAGTGCCTAAGGACATGTCCCCAATATATTTGGCAGAATGGAAGTAATTCTTAACCGCCATTGAGAAGTGTTCCCAGGAGAATAACAAGAATAACAATCCTACAATATAGAATGTGTATCTTACTTGTGATGGGTATTTGAGCTCACACATACTGAGCCCCTGAGTGGGTGCCTGCTCCCATTCTGGGCACTTGCCACCCACACAATAACTCTAGAAGATAAACAGTATTGTTATCCCCATTTTATCAGTGAAAGGAGAAAAACCTAGAGAGAGGTTAAGTAACTGGCCTAAAGTCACACAGCAGGAGATGAGGCCAGCTACTGTCTGTTGGATGACCACAACCTGCAGAGCCTAGCCTCGCTGCCTGGAGCTCAGTAGGCACCCAGGAAATCTTTACTGTTGTGCTTACCGGCACCGTTCTCAGTGCAGACTCTGGGTAGGGTGGGCTGTGGATCTCTGCCGCTCCAACACTCAGGAAGCTAATTGTGTAGACTCATGAGCTTGTCAGATGGCACAGAGAGCAGGGAGTATAGTCCTTGACAGTTTAAACACGACTTTCCCAAACCCAGGGATATTCAAGAACGATCCCAACCACCTAATCAAGGACACGGGGCTTGGTGTTGAGTCACCCCTGCCTGGGGAAGACCAGTCATCACAGAAGGACCACAGTGTGCTCAGGGGGTCTGGAAGGTGACTTGTTGATAATACCAACAGCCACCGTTACATGCCCGGTATCATGCCAAGCACTCTGCCCGCTTTATTGTATCGATTCCTTACCACAGTCTCCACATTATCCCTGGTTTAGAGGTGAGAGAAGTCGAGTCCTCAGGAAGTGGAGTGACCCGCCCAAGATCACACCACTAGTGAGAGTCGAACTTGAACCCAGACCCGACAAGTCCAAAGCCTGTGCTCCTTCGCCTGCCACACCCTTTGGCTGCCTCAGAGCCTCTCCCCATCAGGCTGCGGTGAGGAGACTATACCCCCGGGAGCCGGAGTGACGGGGCCCCTGCAGGAAAGGCAGAACCTGTCACGCCAGAGTCCCCGAGCTCACGGAGCTGCACCTGGTCGTCAGCAGCCCGCCAGTTGCCCCGACAGGCCTGGCTGGCACAGGGCACGGGCCCGAAGCCAGAGCCTGCTGGCCCCCGGCCAGCCTCTGGGGGCCGAGTAATGTGGGGCCCAGAGCCGGGGTAGAGGGCTGAAAGCCTCTCTCCCCAGCTCATTAGCAAACATCTGGGCTCAAGAAAATGACCGACCTGGAATGTGGCTGGGCTGTGGGGAGCTGCTCCCTCCCTGAGTCCGGGGAATGTGAGCTCCCTCCCGCAGGGCACGGGCTCGGGCCAGCTGTTTCCTCTAATCCCGTCAGCCTGGCCTGGACAGGGGTGCAAACCTCTGCACTCTCCCGGAGAGTGAAAACAAGCAGAAGGCCTTCCTTCCCAGTGCGGCCCACTCAGTCAGGTGGGTGATGGGTACCCCCCTCCGCCCGGAGAGCAGCACAGGGTCGCCCTCTTCTATGAAATAAAGACCAAGCATTTCCACACGTCCATGATCGCAGTTGGGAGGGGCCACCAGGACTCATCACAGAAGGTTCTGGAATCTTCCTCCTTGGGTCAGAATCCTTGCTCCATCACCCGCTGACTCTGGGACTCCGTGCAAGCTGTTTCCTGCCTGGGCCTTGGTTTCCTTCCCTGCAAAGTGCAGCTGGTCATGGTACTCCACAGGGTCATTGGTCAGCACTCATTCATTATGTAACAGATACGTAGCATGCCTACTACGTGCCACACAGTGTGGAGGACACGACAGCGCACCAGACCACTAAGGTCCCAGCCTCGAGATGCGTGTGTTCTGCACAGGGAGCAGAGTCCAAGGGAACAGACAAATGGGTTTCTCATCGAGTGCTCTGAAGGGACGAAGGAAGCCAGAGGGGGTGTTGGGCTGAGAGAAGCCACAGGAGGGGCTCAGAGGTGATGTTTAAGGTGAGGTTGTGATAAGGAGCCAGGACTCCAGGAGATGAATGGATGCTTGGTACAGTTTCTGGAAAACAGCGCGTTGGAAGGCTCGTGTACAGCAGAGAGGACGCGGGGGTCAGTTCCCCTGGACCACAGCTGGGCTACAGCACAAAGCTTCCTCTTCTGACTCAACTAATACACTTCTGAGCCTCAGTTTCTTCATCTGTGAAATAGGAATTTTAACAGTGCCCAACCGCAGGCTTACCGAGAGCCACGCACACGAAGCCCAGAGCCTGGCACGGGCTCCCCTCTCAGGAAGGGGGAGTGGCTCGTGTATTCACCCCTCCCACAGAGGAAAAGGATTTGCCTACGTCTGCCCTGCGAGTCAGGATCAGGTGCAGGCGCAGAATCAGATGTTCTGACTCTGAGCCCGCCCCCTGGGCTGTGTCCCCTGGCCTCTTCCTTCCCCTGTCTCTGGAGGCTCGGGAGGGCTCTGGGGGCCCCATGTGGGAGGACAAGAAGGTGGCCATGCACTGCAGAGTCTGGTGCAGAGGTGTGTCCTTGGCTGGATGCGAGAGCATGAATGAGGCCCCGGGGGGAGAGCCCTCGGCCCTGTGGACAAATTTGAAAGGGGTGGGAGGACAAGAACCAAAAACAGGGATCAAGTGCTAAGAATGGGGGAGACGAGGGGAGAGAAGAGAGTCAGAGACAAGAACTGAATCCTGGGAATTTTTGAGTAGAAATTTCAGCCCAAGTCCCTCTGACCCCAGCGGTTGCCGCTTTCCACTCGAGGGGCAGGCAGCCTGGCACGGTGGTCATGGCTGTTCACTCCGCTGCAACAGTGAACACCCTGGTGTTGCCAGGGATGGGGTGCCAGGGGCTGTCCCCAACCACCCCCTTGCCCCTCATTTGTTTGCTTTCTCCCTCCCTTCACCCTCTCTCCAAACTGCCACCTCCATGTGGCAGCAAAAGAGCCGGGCTGTCCAGAAACGGGCATGAGTGTCTCACCCTGCTGCTCGTGGTGAGCACTAAACAAGGTTGCCATGGCGGGGCCCACACAGGGCGCGTCCACTCCTCGACTGTGTCATTTGTCCATTGTTCCCTTACAGTGTTTCTTCCACTGCTCGGTTCCCAGCGGCCACACAAACCCACAGAGAACAGAGCTTCTCTCCCTCCTCAACAGTTGATGCGCATTTAATATCCTACAGAACAGCTTTTTCTTCCTTAAGGTTTTTGTGCTCTAGATAAATTCATTGAAAAATCCCCTTTTTAGGAATGTGGGGATTGGGGGAGAAAAAGAAGGCACAAGAGAGTATCATCTGGGTGTCTGTCCAGCCCTTCCACTAGGGCGATGGCCTCCGACTATATCTACAAATAACCAGGGTTCTTGGGGAGCCTGGGTGGCTCAGTCAGTTAAGTGTTTGCCTTTGGCTCGGGTCATGATCCCAGGGTCCTGGGATCAAATCCCACATTGGGCTCTCTGCTCAGTGGGGAGCCTGCATCTCCCTCTGCCTACCACTCGTTCCACTTGTGCTCCCTCTCTGTCAAATAAATAAAATCTTTAAAGAAAAAAAATAAACAGGGTTCTCTCGTGATGCGTGGTTCTCCTAGAACCTGCCCTCCTGGCCAGAGTGGGAGGGGGACCAGAGTGGACAGCTGAGCAAGGCTGCGCCGATCAAATTCTCTCTGAAGATTCTGAACTGTAAGGCCCAGGAGCCGCGCTGGGCAGCTGAATCTGGGCCAAGTGGGATTCTAGAGAATTCTGGGCTCCTGAAGAAGCCAGCGAGGGCTTAGTTCTTGTACATCCTTGACATTCACCTGTCCTTGGAATCTCTGAGTTAAGCTAATTTGCAGTTTATCATTCACCTCCCCCAAAAGTCTGATTGAAACAATGTCTTTCTGGGACCAGCTCCTAAGTGTCTGGCACAGTGGCAGGTACTAGGGACAGCAAAAAGCCAAAAGCCTGCCCCGTAAGGAAAAAGGGCAGACATACAGCGAAAAGCAGCAAAGTCCCAGGGGGCTGATGGGCCCAGGAAAGGCTCACTGGAGGTGGCGGGATTTGAACAGGGGCTTGAGATAGGAGCAAGATTCGAGCAGGCCAGGAAAGCTGTCCATACTAAGAAAGAAAAAGCCAGGGAAAGGGGTATTTAACCAACACGAGGCCCGTGGGCCTCCACAGCGCTCCAGCAGACAAAAGTAACAAAACAAGCTTGCATGGGCCCAGACACTGCCCCGTCACCGCCAAATGGATACATTTGGTTTGTGAGATGAAGCTTGGTTGAATGAATGCACCACCCACAGGAAACTGTGTATCAGGAACAAATAACTAGTTTGATAGACACAGAGTTAATAGATTACTGTTCACTTACTCAGCAAATATTTATTGAGAAACAAGTTCCAATCCCTGCCCTCAGGGAGCTTACATTCTAGTAAGAGGAGACAGAAAACCAACCAATAAATGTAGGTAAAGCCACAGGCCGTGAGAGACTGGGGGAAAGGCCGGAGAGAAACATCAAGCTGAGCAGGGAGGTTAGGGTGTGTGTAGGGTTAGAAAGACCGAAGCGGTCAGGGGAGATCTCACTGAGCGTGAGACATCAAGGAGAGACTGGCAAGAGAAGACGGCATGAGCTTTGGGGGTACCTGGGCGAGGAGAGGTCAGAGACCATAGTCCGAGTACAGCCGGTCTTAGGGCCCCAAGGAGGGAGCGCAGCAGTGAGTTCAGGCACAGCGAGGACGGAAGGACTGGAGCAGAGGAGCCAGGGAGAGGGTGGGAAGAGTCAAGGGCAGACAGGCACCGGGAGGGCCAGAAATTGCAAGGTCTTTGGAGTCCGCTGGATTGACTTTGGCTTTTTCTCCAAATGGGATGAAAGGCCACTGGGAGGTTTGGGGCGGATGACTGACATAATCAAATTTATGCTTTAACCCTGGCTGCCGTGTGGAGGATAAAGGGGGAGGCGGTGATGATATAATCCAATATTACTATAGATCAAGGCTTCTCTTACAGTAATGAAGACATATGTGGACACATTTTTCTCATAATAACCTTTTGAAGAAATCATCTTTGTTCCCATTTACAGACAAGGAAAGCGAGGCATGGACAGAATAAGTAACTTCCCGGACTCCACAGCAAGCAAGTGTTGGAACTTGGATTCAACCCCTCAAACCCCACTAAGGGCTCCTGCTCTTAGCCTGTAACTTCCTCTGTGGAGAGAGCAGTGGGCAGAGTAGGAGGGCAGGTAGGAGCTGGTTGGTGTATGACGGCCTTGAATGCTAAGAGATTTGGACCGATGTTCTGTGCATTAGTGGAGAACCACTGAAAATTTATGAACTGAAACGACGGATAGAAAATGGTGTTAAAACTGATGGAGAGGGGGCAGCTGGCTGGCTTCATCAGCGGAGCACGCGACTCTTGATCTTGGGGTTGTAAGTTTTTGTTGTTCTAAGACTCTATTTTCTTTCTTTCTTTCTTTTTTAAGAGTTTATTTATTTAGGGGCACCTGGGTGGCTCAGTGGGTTGAGCCTCTGCCTTCGGCTCAGGTCATGATCCCAGGGCCCTGGGATTGAGCCCCATGTCAGGCTCTCTGCTCGGCAGGGAGCCTGTCTCCCTTCCTCTCTCTGCCTGCCTCTCTGCCTACTTGTGATCTCTGTCTGTCAAATAAATAAATAAAATCTTTTAAAAAAAAGATTTATTTGACAGAGGGATAGAGATCGCAAGTAGGCAGAGAAGCAGGCAGAGGGAGATGGAGAAGGAGCCGCTCAACCGACAGAGCCACCCAGGCACCCCAAGACTCTATTTTCAAGTTATCTCTACACCCAATGTGGGGCTTGAACTCACAGCCCTGAGGTCGAGAGTGGAAATGCTCTTCCAACTGAGCCAGCCAGACACCTCCTCAGGGTTGTAAGTTTGAACCCCATGTTGGGTGTAGAGATTACTTAAAAATAAAATCTTAAAAAACAAACAAACAAACAAACAAAAAACTAAAGACCTGGAGGGAAGGAGGACGGCTGGAGGCTGAGAAGCCATGGGAAGTCTTACAGAGATTCTGGGGAGGTAAAAGAAATCCCCAAGACTCCCCTGCCTTGATTGAACAAGGCTTTACAGATAACAGGTTTGGGCCAAAAAAGCAGCTTTATGGCGGGTTTCTGGGGCCCAAGGAGAGGAGTCAAGAAAGCTGGAGGGAGGGCGCCTGGGTGGCTCAGGCGGCGGTTCAGCAACTGCTTCGGCTCAGGTCATGATCCTGGAGTCCCAGGATCAAGTCCCACATGGGCTCCCTGCTCAGCAGGGAGTCTGCTTCTCTGACTTCTCCCCTCTCATGCTCTCTCTCTCTCTCTCTCTCTCTCTCATTAGCTCTCTCAAATAAATAAATAAAATTTTTAAAAAAGAAAGAAAGGAAGGAAGGATGTGGTTACGGACAACCATGTTCTGACGTTCACCTTCTATGACTCTATCTCCTGGTCTTTAAGAAGGGTATCTAAAGGGCTTGAGGAAAAAATCTGTAATTACCTTATACTCCTCAACAGGACTTTTCCTGGTAAACCAAGTGGAACTTTGAGCTTTATGCATGAAGTCCCCCACAGAGAGAAGAGGAAGTCAAGTCTGCAACAGGGGTGGGCCTTTCCTTTCTGCGCTTTAAGAGTCTGTCGTGTGAGGTCACAATTGATAGACCCCCATTTTAACTGGGAAAGTGATTCATTTGATCATAATTGGTTACATAGTTGATTATATCAGAAAATAATATTCGTCTGGCTGTTCCACTTTTCTCCAAAATAACAGGGCGCATGACCTCACATTTGTACAGTGTGGCAGGAAGGGAGCATCATAACCATCTTACAATGAGGCCCAGAGAGATCGAGTGACTTGCTCATGATGACACAGTGACCCAGGGAAGCAGCTCAGAAGAGAACAGAGGATGCCCTATAGTAAGAATTTGGGGAAGCCTTTCTTCGCATTGAAAGTCACTGACCCATACAAATGATTAGTCAGGGCCACCCACTTAAAAAGCAAGTTAATTTAGGGGTTCTGAAAATATACGAAACATTATACTCTACTACCTAACTGCAAGCTAGTAAGGGTAAGACTGCTTCATAAACAGCACAAGAAAAATGTGCCCTGGGCCTTGATGGCCTCCAAAGGGGTAGACAGCAGAAGGAGGAGAAGGTAAGGAAAGAGAACTGGAAGACAGGCCAAGAGCCCAGAGGGCACTGACACCCTGACTCCATCCCAGAGAATCCCAGTGTATTTCCACTCATCTCTACACCTACACACAGGAGCCAAGTGGATCTCACTGATGCTACAGCTCTCTAGAAATTACACCCCCAAAGCCAGGATTCTCGCTGATAAGGGAGTCACGAACTGGGATGAGCTAAGGCCATACAAAACCCTTGGTTTTGGACTTCGTTTATCAGTACGAACTCAAGGTTACAGACACGTGTGCATGCACGTGCATGCACATGCACACGCACGCACACACCTATTTCCTAGCTCTGCTGAACAATGGCACATGGACAGCAAAGCGTGCACCTGTGGATCTTGGTTTCGGACTACCACTCTCTTCTAAAAGGAACTAGGGCTCCCTGGAGAAATGGCGGGATTCCAAGGCTGGGGTAAAGAAAATACTGGAAGGGTTTGGACTACCTTGTTCTGAGAATGGAGTGGGTCGTCTAAAGGAAAGAGGTGGCAGCTGGGAAGAGCTCCCAACAGGTATCTGGACAAACTGAGTAATAAATATTGACAATCAGGGGTGCCTGGCTGGCTCACTGGGTTAAAATCTCTGCCTTCAGCTGAGGTCATGATCCCAAGGTCCTGGGCTCCAGCCCCGCATCGGGCTCTCAGCTTGGCAGGGAGCCTGCTTCCCCCTCTCTCTCTGCCCGCTTCTCTGCCTACTTGTGATCTCTCTCTCATTCTCTGTCAAATAAAATCTTTAGAATATTGACAATCACACAATTGAGAATGCATGAGTCCATAATGATAGAAACAAACGAACAAATCAAGTGGGAGGAAGGGAAAGTTCTCCCTCATAGCACCACCAGGTCGTAAGGAATAATGAATTCTGAAAATCTCACTGGATGCTAAAACTCACCATGGCTTGATATGGAAAAGGATATTTACGGTCTCAAAAGTATCTCCCCACAATTTATTTACTAAATTAGAAAGAAAAATAGTCAACGTACACTGGAGAAACCAGGGAGGCAGCACTTACACCAAGTAACCAAAGTTCACACCACTACTGTTAGGACACATGGACATCCTGTGCACTGGCAGACACACTCTGTCCAAACCGCAAAGCCTGAATCTATTGTGAGTAAACACACCAGACAAACCCAAAGTGAGAAACACCCTGCAAAATAATTGGCTTGTATTCTTCAAAGATGTCAACAGCAAGCAGTAAGGTTGATGCAGGGTTCTGGATTGAAGAAAGAAACCTGACAACCAGATACCGCTGGTGGGTGATCCTGGCCTGCGCAAAGAGCAGGACAGGGTACTGTTGCAACAATGTATAGAATTTGAACATGTACTGTGGATTACAGGATACTATAGTATCAATGTTAATTCCCTGATTTATTGTTGTTACTTAAGATTGTATTCCTTTGAGAGAGAACCTGTCCCAAGCAATGGGGCTGAGGGAGAGAAGGGAGATCATCTTTTTTTTTTTTTGAGAGGGAGAGAATCTCAAGCAGACTCCATGCTCAGCACGGAGCCCCACACAGGGCTCTATCTCACACTCTGAGATCACCACTTTAGCTGAAATCAAGAGTTAGATGTTGAACCGACTGAACCACCCAGGTGGCTTTTTGTTTTTAAAGATTTTATTTTTTTTTAAAGATTTTATTTATTTATTTGACAGAGATCACAAGTAGGCAGAGAGGCAGGCAGAGAGAGAGGGAGGAAGCAGGCTTCCCTTTGAGCAGAGCACCCAATGCGGGACTCAATCCCAGGACCCTGGGATCATGACCTGAGCCGAGGGCAGAGGCTTAACCCACTGAGCCACCCAGGCGCCCAAGATTTTATTTTTAAATCATCTCTACAACCAACATGGGGCTCCAACTCACAACTCCGACATTGAGTCGCGGGCTCTACTGACGGAGCCAGCCACGCACCCATTCATTTTCTGATTTAGATAATCATGCTGTGGTTATCTAGAATGTTCTTATTCTTAGAAAACGTATGCTGAAATATTTGTGTCAGTGGACATGATGTCTCCATTTTATTCTCATATGGCTCAAAAAATACTATATACACACACGAAGAGTGGTACAGTAGATGAGGAAAAGTGTGAATGACTGGTGAGCATGGGTAAAGGTACGAAGGAGCCCCTTCTTTTCACAACTTTTCTGTAAAAATTAAATCAAGTTACAAAAATATTTACCCTCTTATAAGTAAAATACGAAGGTATACATTATAAAATAAAGGTATACGATATACATTCTATCATTTTTGAACCAGGTGATGGTTGCATTTTACTATTTGTAAATTATGTCTTTAAAAAAAAACCTAATTGAAAGGGTATGCATAGGTCAATAAAATGTCATGATGCTTTACTTACCACATTTGCAAGGATTTAGCAAAACTCATCAGTAACACCGACCTGAAGTTCTGACTGACAATTATGTTTCTGATTAATAAACAAAGAATTATTTTTTATAAATAAATACAGCTTATTTGAAATTGAATCAACTTGCTCTTAACAGTTTAAACTCAATGAAACTGATCCGGTTTCAACCAGTTCAAGTGTCCCAAATCGGACTTAAACTGGATCAAGCCCCTTTGAATGACCCTTCCCAGTTTCAAGTCTTCAACTGAGCAGTTCAGAGCCTGGGTTCTGGAATCAGATAAAAACCCTGCCTGTATCACTTCTTAGCTCTTAGTCCTTGGGCATTAATTTATTCATCCTTTCCAAATCTGTTTCTTCATCTATAAAATGAGGCTAAGAGTACTTCTCTTATAGAGTTATAAAAATGAAGCAACAGGACGTATGTAAAGCCTGAGAACAGTAAGCAGCACCAAGCCCCATAAACACCATTATATATTCACCCGAAGTGATCAAATTAAGTTGTCTGGCTCAGGCTGGCTGGACCAGGAAGAGGGAAAGAGGACTTGGCTGACAGTTGATAATGAGCTCCTTTTTCTAGTCCCAGTTCTTCCCTATTAAAGACTCCTCTTCTGCCCACTCCCGAATTCCTCCAAGAATTCTTGACACCACCTTTCCCCACTTACATCTTCTGGCTCCGGGCTCCAAAGTGAGGGTCACACAATTGAAGCCAATTATCCTGAATATGAATGCTCAGTCCCCATGCTGTTTCCTACCAGCCCCGAAGCTCCCTGAGGTCTCACATTTCCCTTCTCCTTCCTCCGTGTCCTGTCCCCCTGCCCCTGCTGCGTACTGGGTGCTCACAGCGAGTAACTTTTAGCTCAGGCTGTGTCGGAAAGGGAGATGCCACAGTCGTGGGACAGAGTGAAAACAGATGACATTAAAACTTACTCATGAAGATGCGGTGTTTTCTAAATACTTTTACTTTGAGTTTATTTGGTTATGAGAAACTCATTGGACACATCATCTTCTTTCTCACATCTTGCTCATTTAGACTCTGAGAACCGGACTCCTTGAGCCCAAAGATAATACCCTTTCTGTTCTGCAACAGTCCCCTTCCCACCCTTCATACCATGTGCTCCGTTCTGACTCAAAGAGCAACCAACTCTTTTTAGCTCTTGTGTTAGCACATATGTTTACCTCTCAGAGCCTGGAACGTAGGAATTCTTTTTTGCTCCCTTTACAGAGAAGGAAGTCACTCGGGGAGTGAGTGGTGGAAATGGGAACTCGGACCCAGCTCCTTGGTTTCAAATCCTATGCTCTTTCCTGTATAGTCCTCCTGCCACATCCTCCCTCCCCACCTGTCCTCTTCCTTCAAGGCACTTCCCGGCTCTAACAGCGATCGAGGACGCTCACACCGGCTCCACACGGAGCAGCGGCTCCACACGGAGGCTGCTCCGTGAACAAGGGAGCCTCCACCCCACTCCCGCCCAGATTGGTGTTCCCCCCGACCTCATCCTTTGCTGTCCCAGGCGAAGTGGTGCTTGCAGCACACTTTAAAAAAAAAGTGGTGATAGCTTCCAGATGAGCTTGTTATTCTAAACTTAACATTCCTTTTGGTACTTAGAATTTCCACTTTCTCCATTCCACAGCTTCGCATTTCTGTAATTAGAAAGCGTGCAACAGGAAGCGTGTTCGAGTCTCCCGACCGCTCCGGAGGAAGGCCGCCCCAGCCCCACGGACGACATCCTTGTGGAAATACTTCGCAGACTTTATTTGGACATGTTCAAAAATAGTCCCTCAACAATACAATCAGACTTAACCATGACAAGTAAAATGTAATTATGGCTTGGTTACAATAAAAAAAAAAAAGTAAACCGTGAGGCTTGGAAAAGCTAAAAGCAAATCTACATAGATCTTTGAAATGGATGAGAGGGGATGACACTCGCTTAAGGAAACAGCTAAGCAAGACAATGTTTGAGGCCATTTCTCAGAACAAAGGCCCACTTCTGCCTAAGGCCAAAGCAGCCTGATAAAGGTTTCCCCCAGTGGGTACTTGGAATGCCAAAGTCATTCACCTAAATGAGTTCAAAATACATATTGTTCTGGGCCAAATTATACAGTGTCAAGCTCAGGCTGTATGAATTTATATATGTTGGCAGAGCAGGCCACTTTTGGGGCGCCACAGCCTTATCCAAGTATCCTGTGCCCAGTTGGGTTCCCAGCACTCTCTCCCCGAACCCATGAATTTCCTTGTATTTGGTTCCAGAAGGGCAGACAAGAAGCAAAGTCAAAGCTTCACAGCCCCACAAGGGAAAAGAGCCCCAGAGGACTTGAATTTCTAATGAAACTTAAAGTAGAACAGAACGTGTGCCTTTGCCAACAAGCTGGAACTTTCTGAAGGTTGATCTGAGATGGGGGCAGGGAGTGGGGACAAGATCAGGCAACTGTGCTTTGGGCCAGTGTCTGCTCAGAGTTCCAAGGCCGGAATACAAAGTGCTCTGGAATTAAAGCAAACAGCCAACGCTTCCTCCGGCCAGCCTTTGCCCGGAATCACTCCCTCACAGAGCTGACCAGTTTCTCAAACACAGAAGTGGCATTTCAAAGATGCTGGGCAAAAGGACCCTCCAAACATCATGCCCAAAGCTGATAACTAAAGCAAGACAGGGAAGCCTCCTTCCAGTGTGCATTTCCACTCCATATCCTTCTGCTATCGTTCAGAGAACCAGTGGGCATGCTGTGGTTTTTTTTTTTTTTGTTTTTTTTTGAAAGGAACCTGTTATTCTCCTCTCTGCCTGAATAAAGATAGAAAAATTGGAGGGAAACAGTAACTTTTAAAGCAAATATGAAGACAAGAGTAAGGGATGAGGCAGGCTGCAAAGGCAGTTTTTTCTTTTCATGACATGGGTGGTCTTGGTCACGGAATGAGAGGGGGCGGAGTGCAAACCAGCAGAATGGCTACGGGGAGCCACGGCCAGGACTTCTAGTCCTGGGCTCAGGCCCACTTTGAGCTTTCAGTGATTCAACTCAACAAAAAGGCCCAGAGAGCAGAGGAGTCTGGACAGTTCGCAGAGCAGAGAGCCACTGCTGCCTGTTTTGGTTCAGAGTTTAGCCCCCACTTCTGGAAGGGGGTGGTGGTAAGGATGATGGAGGGAAAAAAGAGACAGTGTTTCTACCCGGAATCTACTCATTACGACACCTGCAAGAACCGTCTAATCGATGTTCCAGGACTGGGGTCAGACGCTAGTTCCACCCCAGTGCCTGGCCTCACCCTCCACACCTCTCCTGGCCCCTGCGGACCTCTTAGTCATTCCCCAACGACCACATGCACCGCGTGACCCAGCGCCTTCATGGAAGCCACCCTCCCGCTCTTCCTTGCCTGGCTCGAACGTCCACGTCAACTTTAAGAACCGGTCCACGGTATCCCTCCTCCAAGAGACTGCAGGCCCGGCCTTCCAGCACACTCCAAGTGGCTCGAGGGCAGAGGCTGTGTCTTACCTTTCCTTCTATCTCTGCAGCTTGGAACGGTGCCTGGCTCACACAAGATGCTCCACCCACACGTAACAGGATGAAGGGACCCGTGGGATTGAGCTCTGCTCATCTTCACTTTATTGTAGACAGAAAACACAACAGGAAAGACTGAGCTCTCTCCGGGTTTCTACACTTTCTCAGAAGAAATTGCTGCGATATTACTTTTGCGTCCAGCCTCCTTGGTTCAAGGGAAACCAAAGAAATAAACTCACAGGCGCCATTAGAGGCGGCCCCTCTGTCCTCAACCTTCAGCTGCTGGATGAAGATGAAATTGCCCCTGAACATGGCGTTCCAGCCCGGGGGATGCGTATGCCTTGAGCTCTCCCCGCGCCCCCCAGGATGAAGCCCCCAGCGAGGTGAAGCCTGGGCTGGGCCCAGCCCCACAAAGCTGCTGGCAACCGTGACAGGGATGGAGTGAGCCACCAACGCAGCCCCGCGCGCACCCTTCCCCACAGCCGGCCTTGGGCCTCGGGCTGCAGGCGCCTCTGGAGCATGCCCCGGGGGGTCTATGGTGAGGACAACACACAGATCTTAAAGAGCCGCTACGGAAGGCGAGTACCTCAAAACGCAGCTGCGGCCTCCGAGCACCAACTCAGCGAGGCAGAGGCGGCCGCGACACCACCGGCGGGGACGAGGGGGCGGGATGCACAAGGGCTGCGGTTTCAGGAAGGCTCGCGGGGACCAGGAGGTGAAAGCTGCTCGCAGTTCTGACACAGTCTTCCTGAGGCTCAAAGACCAAAGGCAAAGAAACGCAGGCAATGCACCGGGCTGCCTATTTTTAATTTATTTTTTTTTAAGACCACCTCCTTGCAATTTCCAGAGAGAAAATACAAAACAAGAAACAGACTTCATTTCAAATACGAGAACAGCGTGCTGGAGTTTGAAGCATTAATGATAACATCGTTACAGAAGAGTGTCAGCTTACTCCAGGCACTTCAGTATTCCTGAGGAATGAACACGATTTCTCTTTTCCTCCCACTGGGATGTTCTCAGGCATAAGTCACTGCTCCTGCTCCTAGAAAGTGAGGACACTGATTAGAAGTGCGCGGACCCCATGTGCACAACCATCTCCCACCCACGGAACCAAGGGGCCCCAAACCTTGATGCCTGACCGGCTTTACAGAGCGGTCTCACAAGAGAACTGTGAACACCCCTCCCAGGGCCTCAGAGTGGCTCCCTAATCCTGGGGGGAGGCCGGGGGGTAAGGCCCAGAGTCAGGACCCAGACAACTGTTCCTAAAACTCGTCCAAGGGCTGCATCACCAGTGAGCGGACACCGCGCGGCTCTGGAACCAATCAGCCCACTACCGACGGGAAGACTGCGTTTCCTCCTCTGCTGAAGAAGGGTAAGGAAAACCTCTCCCACGAGTCTACTGGGAGGGCAGTCTCGAGGAAGAACAGACAGCCGAGTCACCCAGGAGGGCCCACAAAGGTGCAGTGCGCCCTCGGCAGCCAACGACTGTGAGAGGACTGCCTGCGCTGTGCCCCTCTCTGCGGAGCACGGAGGCTGACCAGAGAGGCACAGACTCAAGTCCAGATACGGCTACAGGGCCATTTTGGAGCAGTACACACAAGGCTGTTAAAAAGGAACAATATTTTCCACAGCAGCTCCCAGCCATGAAATGTAGAATGTGCATATAATCACCCCTGAGCCACACTATCCACGACAGCTCAGGTCTGCAACAACGAAAACCTTCCAAACAATTAAAAGACCCGAAGCTCCTCTCTGGTTCCCTTTTGCTCTCCCCAAATCCAGCTGTGGGGCCAAGAAAGCAAAGGGCCAGGGGGTGCTGGAAACTGCCTGTCACTGGCTTTGGTGTCACACAGCCGTGCCTCTTCTCGTCCCTTCGAGGACCTCGCCTGGGCTCTGGCACGGGGACCGCCCACGGAGGGCGCCCAGGCTCCCGAGGCCGACTGCTCTCGCCACCCCCAGTTCTCTGGCAGAGCGTTCGGGCTGGGGGCCTGGCGGGCAGTGGGCAGTCCGAGCAGGTTCTAAAACAGACGCCACTGAGCTGTGGTGGGGACTGTCCTTTGAGCTTTGGGGACCCTTGTGGCTCCAGCTTTCAACCAGAACCGGGACACTCGACGGAAGGGCATCTTCTGCTCTACCTGTCATTTTGGTGGAACGGCGGGTAAGTCAATCCCCGTTTCTCGGCGGGCCTCGACTATTACCGCCGGCATTCCTACAGATGCGGCACCTCACAGCTCCCAGTCATTCTCACACCCCTGCTCACAGCAACCACGTAGGCGGAAATCATGACCCTCATTTTATAGACAGAAGCCAGAACCTCACGAGTGAAAACACACAGGAGGCGAGTGGTGGGTGGCCCGGGACCCACACCCCGGTCTCCTGGCTTCTCAGCCCTTTCCCCTTGCCTCCCTGCTGTGCCCAGATCATAGCAACTCCGGCTCAAGGGTGACCCAGAAAGGAGAGGGTTCCATACGTCTAGGGAACGGGACGCTCCACACCGAAGCTGGTGTTGCTGTGAAGACTATGCCTTAGGAAGCCCGAGGCCACCCACATCTACTAGGATACCCGGTTTACTTCACTCCGTCATTTCCTATTTGAGTGTCTACTTTGTTCCGGGCCCTGGGGACACAAAAGTAAATACCACCCTTGTCCTTGGGCACCCGGCCTCCCATGATCCTTTCCCCCAAACCCGGCAGTAATCAGTCATCAAAAGTAAGGCAACGGGAGGAGCCTCAGGAGACGGGCTACCTTCTCCCTCCTGAGGTGCGGGCCACAGGTTCTCATCCTGCCGCCATTACTAAAAGTCCACCTGCAGACAAGGACTGCAGCAGAATCAGATGGGACTTAGAGTCAAGAACCTCCCTTCTGCAACAGTGGAAGAATGCTGAGTCCCAGCTGTCCTTCGGTTTGGCTGCAGCCCGTGAGAGATGCTGACACGGCACTCTGAGATCTTGAACCTCGGTGCCCCTTACAGACACTCAAGACGAAGCTACTGCCCGCGATGACAGGTCGTTCCGCTCCGCCCGCTAGCGTGAAAGCACCCGCGTGAATGCACAGGTGCGTCTCTGGCCGCAGTGGGAGGGACGGACTTCAGGCACCAAAGCGGTGTCACCAGCACTGAAGGCCAAAGAGCAATTAGGAGCTCAGTGGCGCCATGATGACATGCACCGTTTATGAATTATTTATGCTCCAAAGAATTCTTCAGGTCCTCTGGGGAAATTCCTTGCCTTTTAAAAGAAAGAGAACGATCAACTCTGTACGTACTTTGACGTATTTTCCGTGTAGAAGATACGGAGCCTGGAAATCATGCTGACAGTTGGAGTAGGCCATTCCCAATCCCATGCCAGAACCAAAGGCTAACGGCCACATTCTCCCTGGTGAACAGAAAAAGGAAAATCCCAACAGGGAGCCATTAAGAGAAGAGAAAGCTTTTTCTCTGGCTTAAATACACTTGCTTAGGGCTAATAAACATTCAGAATGCCTCCTACTGATAACTGTAATGCGCCATACGTTTCTATCGGTATTTAATCAACAGTGAAATGCCACTGAATTTATTAATTAATACTTGAATCGAATTAATACTTGAATTATTTAATTATTTAATATTAATTATTAATACTGAATTTATTAATTCAGCCAATATTTATTAAGTACCTACGCTGCTGGGTTTGAGATCTTAACAAGTGGTGCAACATGACAGCAGACATGGCTGAACCTTTTAATTTTTATATATATCCGTTCTCATCATTTGCTCATTTTAACTCATTTCTCAACCTTATCAGAAATACCACCCTTGGGGCGCCTGGGTGGCTCAGTGGGTTAAGCCTCTGCCTTCCGCTCAGGTCATGATCCCAGGGTCCTGGGATCGAGCCCCGCATCGGGCTCTCTGCTCTGCGGGGAGCCTGCTTCCCCCTCTCTCTTTCTCTGCCTGCCTCTCTGCCTACTTGTGATCTCTGTCTGTCAAATAAATAAATACAATCTTAAAAAAAAAAAAAAGAAAAGAAAAGAAATACCACCCTTTGGGAAGGTGCTTGAATTTTAAATGGACTCAAGTAAATTTTGATCGCAGCAAGTCATAAAGCCTACATATGCCAATACCGCACGCGATTAGTCGGTGTCAGCCCTGCCTGTTAGGATTCTCTGGTCATGTGTTCCCCGCCCATTCGTCGTGGAAAGGGGTCAAAGGGAACCCTCTGGCTTCTATTCAACAACCAAACTTCAGAATGAAAGGGATACTGCCTGACCTTTGCTTAGGAGAATTTCTGGACAAAAAGCATGTGTGTTTCTGGTCCACTTGTTTTTATGACCAGCAAGACTCATTTTCAAGTTCCTTTAGAAAAACTTGTAATTAATTAGAAATATTTGAGCATGTAGATTTGGCCAAGTGACTCACTGGCATAAATTAGGCTTTTCAGATGATATCATATTGAAGATATCAGGTACCCTGACTCAACGCCCAGGGGGGAGATCTGGAGGTGCCCAACCCACTCTGACCTTTTCCAAGTCCACGTTCTCGGTCTAGCACCTTTGACAGTGGCCTACCTACACCCATAAATGGACGCGGTGGCAACCAAGTAGCCGTGCTCTCCAGAAGTGTGCCTGCTGTGTGTGTGTGTGTGTGTGCGCGCGCGCGTGCGCATGCCCGAGGACATAATGTTGAAAAGACAGTAAAAGTCACACTTACTTTTAAAGAAGGTAAGTGAGAAAACAAGTCCTAATCCAAAACCAGTACCTACAAAGAGGGAGGAGAAACACGTTAAATCTTATAACAGTAACTTAACAGAAATAAAATGAGCATTTCATAAATGTGAACATCTATAAAACAAATTCTTTTCTTAAATAATTTGGTACCAAGTTGATTTTCTCATTTCTAACCTTATCGTCAGAGGCTCTCCACAGGCCTCTGGTCCTCCTGCCTACAGCAGGGAGAGAACTCTACTCCCAATCTGTCTAGACAAGTCCGTCAGGGCAGGGGGACGAGCCAAGAGACGAGGCTTGAGCCGACGCTCTGGGTCCCGCTTGCAAACGGCGTCGGGCATTCTGGGCGCGCCAGGCCCTCCTCCAAAGGGCGCCGGAGCTAGAGCATCAGACTGTAAACAATGTCAACCGGAAGTTCCCCTGTCATTGCAGCATTTTGAGTGATGGCTACTTCTTGAGGAATAGGGAAAGGAGTGATCCAGAACATTCCCAAAGGCTGTCACATGTCAAGACACAAGTCAGAGTCCTCAGTCAGAGGGAAAGCGTTTCCTCAAAAGCCCCGAATGAAGGGGCGCCTGGGTGGCTCCGTGGGTTAAGCCTCTGCCTTCGGCTCAGGTCATGATCTCAGGGTCCTGGGATCGAGCCCCGCATCGGGCTCTCTGCTCAGCAGGGAGCCTGCTTCCTCCTCTCTCTCTCTCTGCCTGCCTCTCTGCCTACTTGTGGTCTCTGTCTGTCAAATAAATAAATAAAATATTAAAAAAAAAAAAAAAAAAAGCCCCGAATGTGGAGATTAGTCCCCTTCCCTTGTTTTCACTCACAGGGCATTTTCAACCACGATCTTTCAAAATAAAAGAACAGATATAAGCCTATTTTAATGGTCTGGTAGAAAAAAAAAATTAAATTTGTAATTTTCAATCAAACCTCACTCATAGGAACCTAAGCCTGTGGGGGAAAACGACTAGATCCTCATTTTAACCAGTATTTCTCAAACCTAGTCATTTGAGCACTGCCATCACAATTTTCGCTAAATCTACATTATCTTCACAATTACTTGTTTACTTTAAAAAAAAAGAAAAACCAATGCATGTATTTAATTAAATGAATTTGGTGTAATCATAGCTTTGAGTGCTAGTTATATCTTTTTCATAAGATGTGTTAAAATGAGGGGTGCCTGGGTGGCTGAGTCGAAGGCTCAGGTCATGATCTCAGGGTCCCGGGACTGAGTCCCGCATTGGGCTCCCTGCTCTGCGGGGAGCCAGCTTCTGCCTCTGCCTCTCTCTCTGTCTCTCATGAATAAATAAATAAAATCTTTAACAAAATGTGTTAACATCAGTGTAGAACCATTAAAATAAAAAAAAAATTTTTTTTTGGTCTGTGGTACCATTTTAAGGGAAAAAAAAGAAAATCACACGCCCTCCGCCCGTACAATAGTGATACATGGCCTAAAGTTTGAAGTAACTAATTTTTCTACTATCGAAACAGTTACATATACCAAGGAAGAGTGCCAAGGCCTGATTTTCTATTTGTTTTTCAGACATGACAACTGTTTTCAGACCTTCCAGGGTATTCTGAGGCTCTTGACAAAGAGTCTACTCCAGAGACCAACGGAGCCCCCAACCAACCTCTTTACAATTAAGCACCACAAGAAAGTCCTGATTCTCACTCTGCCTTAATAGTTTTCCGATTTTGGCTGTTGGAATTCCATGAGCATCTTCTCTAACCATGACATTGGGCTACTGCAGTGCAAACGCTCCGCGTACTTCCTGGCTACCGGCCTGACCTCTCTGCTCCAAACACAGAACGTCGGTCGGCCCAAGCGAGCTCATTCACATCAGTTTTCATCCACCCATGCAACCGCCCAGCTGATGGTGGCCTGAAGAAAGTATTTATGCCACTTACCGAGAACCATTTCTGATTATTCTCATCTGCCACATAGATGTGGCCACAGCACAGGTTTCTTCCCTATGACTACTACATCCTACACAAATAGGAGTTTTCATTACAAACCGTGACTTTGCCCTGTCCGATAGACCCTGCATGAGGTCCGGTGCTCAACTCTAAAACGCAGTATCTGAAAATCACTCATGTCACCCTACTGTCCATATAATTTATAATACAGTGGCAAGCTCATCAGTTTACAGACCACAACAGTTAAACCTGTTCAAAGCGGACATCATCTGAAGGAAAAGGAATTAACGTTTTGGTATTTCCCATGAGTACCCACCATTCTCTCCCCACCCTGCCCCCAAATTCTCTTTCAAACCAAACGACAACCTGACACAGTAATATCCCCCATTTTTCAGGTGCAGAAAATAATTTGCTCGAGGGTACTCCGTTCGGTGAGTGGAAGAGCAGTGAGTAGGGACCAGGTCTGCCGGACTCCAAAGCCACCCTCCCAGCTGTCTTGACACTGGAGTCTCCTACAACTTCAACCCCCACACAATCCCTACCTCCCAAGGGAAAGCTGGAGTGTCAGGATCTCTACTGCCTGTGAAGTGAGATATGGCCAAAAACCAAATGGTGCTTATCAGGCAACAGCCCAGAACGCTGGGCGACCAGGGCAGTAACAAGTCTGCACAAGGCCCAAAGGGCTTGTTCAGATTCCTTCCCAGACTAATCCTACTGCACAGGTCACAGACACAAGTCCACCTGGTAGGTGCGATCCAAGAGCTTCGGAGAAACGCGAGCTGTCGTGACTGATACTCCTTGGCGAGAATCTGCTGTTGCAGATCTACAAAACGGCACCGGGTTCAATTTCAAAGCAACTTGCCTCACCCCTTGCAGCTGGAAGATGAGTAAGACAGTAAATTGGTACTAGAAAATGAGGTAAAGGATTTGGACTGGCTTACAGATTTCAAACCAGGCAATGGGATGGGGAGGTAGGCCAGTAAAAACATAATGGCTTACAATCAGAGCTTTGGTCTTCTCCATCTGGAAGGCAATGTTTTGGCAAACAAATCAAAAGCCCAAAAGGAAAATATTTCAGCATTTTTCTTGTCCCTCTGACTCCATGCCTGTCTCTCCTACTTTTCCCCAAGGAAAGAAAGCTCTCAGACGCTCAGTTTTTCCAAATAGTAGACCAAGAATGGTCCACGAGAATCGCTCATCACAGAGATGAGAAATGTGTCGACACCAATCAACAGAGCCCAGGAAATCTTTACTCTGGACACTTAAGCTCAGGTATATGCCCAACACCCAGTTCTGCTCCCAGCAAAAGCACCTCTCCGCAAGTCTGAGATCCAAATCCCGGTTCAGACTAACCGAAAGACAGAGTGAGCTCCACAGCCTCCAAATGGGCTGCTACCTCTTCAAGTCTTAATAGTGGTTTCTTTCCCCCTCTGTTTCTGTATTTTTAAGACACAAAATAACAAGACTGTTCTCTTCAGAAAAATATAATACAGAAACTGACTTTTTCAATGCCAATGTTTTATTTAAACTTAGCTATCTGAGTTATTTGCGAGATTAGCGATGGTGGAGCCGCCGATGAGTTTACGGGCTCAAGTCCTCACATGCTGGATTTCTTTTAAAAGGCAACACGCTGCTTCAAAGAAAGTCCCACCTGATCCGGGGACACCCACTCCACAGCTGTTTCCACTAAAGATTGGCACCTCTAGGCCACATTTAAACTTCATAACAATAAAACATGAAAGGCCTGTCTTACAATAAAAACAAACCAACATGGAAAAGAGAAGAGTTTTCTCCGCCTTTGGCCACTTTTTTGTGTTGTTGCATGACAAGCTCTCTTAGAGGAAAAAAGCCAAAGGAAAAAGTACAAAGCATTTTTCACCTTCCCTGGAAGCAAATATTTAACTATGAATAAAGTTTATATAACTTCACCTTCCCCCCACCTCAAGCCTGGTCTTTTGCTCCGTGCTGTCTGGAATGACAAATCACCCTAAAGGAAAGAAATGCCTGATTATAGGTACACATCTTCCTCGTGGCAAAGTCCAGCTATGAGGGGAAGGAGCGGGGGCAAGGCAAACACACACACACACACACACACACACACACACACACACACACACACAGAGGAGCCTTATGGAATTGACATTAGGCAAGGAGCCCAAGCTCCAAAACCATTTCTTTTGGAGAGGAAAAAGAATTGGCACCAACTCTTTCAAAAAGAAATTACTCCAAATCAATCTAACCCGGCACTTCAGTGCACGCCCGGTGCCCAAAAGGACATCATAGAGCTGGCTCGCAGAGAAGCACAAATGCTTAGGGAGGACCAATTCCTTAGGAGTTCATCTGATACTATTTTAATAACAAAACAAGAAAGAACTCACTCCCACTAACGACACATAAAATACATACAAAATACTGCCGTATCTTATGCCCAAGTGACTTCGTAACGGGTTTAAAAGAAGAACAACCCAAGGCAGTACATCCGTGGATGCCTGAAGCCACGTTCTGTGCAAGGAAGGGGAGGACATAAATGTATGCTGACGGCCATTACGGTGACATGAGGACAACTTCTGGTTCCCACTTTATTTAGAGAAGTCTTTGCTCGCGCCATGCCACCTAGCATAAAGCTTTACTTCACTGCGAATTGTTAAGAAGCATAATCAGCAAGAATTAACAAGCAGACTACACAACCGGATTGCAGTCCTGGGGTAGAAGTGTACTTTGGATGCGAGCCCCTACACGGAACAAGTTGTAGCAATGCACTCTCCTGCGGCACCAACTTGGGAAAAGCTGCACTTGCCAACGGACTTGCAGGCCAGGGCGAGGGGCTCTTTGGAGGGGCACAGAAAAAAAATCCTCATTAAGTCACTTAGAAAACATTTCTAGGAAAGATGTCGGTGGGGGGCAGGGGGAACCATGGGCCCACTTTAGCAATAACTTATTACACGATAATTTAGCTCTCCTTCCAGCTTATGTTTAGCATTTTATTTTGACTTTTCATTTTTATTAGTTTTTAATTTTAATTCCAGTATAATTAACAGTGTTGTATTAGTTTCAGGTGCACGACACAGTGATTTCAACAATTCTCTCCATTACTCAGTGCTCATCATGAGAACCGGACTCCAATTTCACACGTTAAACAAAGTGCCTAGATTCCAAGCCTACTGTAGAGTTATCAATGGTAAGATCTGACCCGTATCGAAAAATTAAGTAAAACTGCAAAGCAACTCCATTTTAATTTCTTTAACTTATATCAAAATGTAGGAGTAAAAACTTAAGTACCATTGCAACTGGCAGTTTTGTGACCATGAGAAGCTTCAGGAATTCCAAGCAAGTTTTTCAGATTCCCTAGAAGCCACGTGCCAACCAACTTTATTTGTAAATGTAAAAGATAAAGGTTCCAAAGCAAGGAGGGCTTTGGTCTCCGGTTGAGTGGCATGGCAAGAGGACTGGTGCCATCACGAGATAAGCCCATGTCAACCACTGTTCCAACTACTGTTCAGCAGCTAGCTCTGACCTCACAACCATTACTAACGTCACCTGGCCTCAACCTGCTAGGTTACAGAGTAAAAACAATCTCACAGGGCTGCTGTTTCAGGAAAATGTAAGGTATCTGGGACAGAACTCAACAAGTGGTAGTAAGTTCTGTTACTCGTCTAATAAAACTCAAAAATAAAGGTCAAAAGTGTCATGTAATAGTTAATCCTCTATTAAAATACAACCCACTGGGGCACCTGGGTTAAGCCTCTGCCTTCGGCTCAGGTCGTGGTCTCAGGGTCCTGGGATCGAGTCCCGCGTCGGGCTCTCTGCTCAGCAGGGAGCCTGCTTCCCCCTCTCTCTCTGCCTGCCTCTCTGCCTACTTGTGATCTCTGTCTGTCAAATAAATAAATAAAATCTTAAAAATAAAATAAAATACAACCCACCAGCTTGCCTAAGATCACACCATGGGGGAGCCATGGCTCAAAGTCACAATCCCTGCGCACCCCCCCGCCATGGTATCAGCAATTTTTTTACAGGAACATCTCAGGCTTTGACAGGTGTGGGTTTTTTTTTTCTTTTAAAAAGAGGGGATTCCTTCAGACTCATGGCTAATTAGAACATTTCGCTTAAAATATGACAAAAATTTTTTCCTAGAGCTACCTGGTGTTTCAGAAAGCTCTATCTATGCTTTGAACCCGGATTAATATCAAACCGATCTATTTATAATGGGCATGCTTTCCTGTTCAATCATGTTTTGATCAATGCTATTACAATCATCAAATGCATTTGTTATGACAGAACAAACAAGAATGCGCTTTTATAGAGAAAAAAAGTACCCTTGGGACTGAGTTTAGTGAGAATTACATTTCCAAGAAACATTCCTGATTTATGAAAGATGCTCAGGGCCCAATTTATGAGGAAAAAAAAAAAAGTTTTAAGTCAGCTCCAAACAGTGTTACTTAATGCTCTGAGGCAAAGACGGACGGACCCAGGTGTTCACGTGTAAATGCCAAGTCGTGTGAATTAACCAAGAAAGTGGGCTGGACCAAAGACCCAGCCATGGTAAATCCAGTCTGTGCTAACCAGCCCGCAGTGCTGCAGGGTATACAGGAACCAGACCAAGAAGGTCATATCGTACAAGACCTCCACCTTCCTGGGTATCTCCGGACTAGACAGAGGCCAGAACATCTGAGGGAATTTCTCAGGTGGACGTCAACTCCCAGGATCCTGATCAGAACAAGCCAGCCAGTGAGCAGAACGCAGTAAAGACAGGGAAGGCAAATGTGGAAGTCATTACTGGGGTGCTCTGCTTCAAGAACAGCCAAACTCATTAAATGAGTGCGTGTGGCACATGATCCAACTTTGGGAATTCTGACAGCCATACAGCTTTCCAAGAATGCACAAAGAAAGGAACAGGCTTGGTACACATTCTACTAACATATAATCAGCTAATAAATTCACATGTGGGCATAGCATGCAGGAAAATGAGAAAATGCTCTGAAGACTGATTTAAGGGAGACTGAAAAAATGCAGAATCACACTAAAAGACGCAACGCATTTCACTTATCTGGAGAGGAGGCTTTGGAGGTACTAACATTGACAGTGTCAGGCACCGCAGACTGTGCGTGCGTATCATCTCACTCAATCCGTGTTATGAGATGTACTGCGATCCCGTGCCCCAGAAGAGAAAACAGTTTAGTGAAACTGACTTACCCGAGTACACGCAACTAAAAAAGTCGAATTCAAACCCAGGCTGTCCGACTCCAAAGTCATGGCTCTTTCCTGTCCACAGGAATCAACTTCACGGAGGGTTGAAACAGCAGGGCAAGTGGTCTCACGTTATACATGATAAAGTGTCTTCTGCACTGTGACAAGTAGTTTATGACTATGGCACTCTTTGGTCCCTCAAGGAAACAGCAGAAACCACAGATGTTTGACTTCTCAGGAGGGGTAACAAAAGCCTGAAATTACGCAGAATCAATGAAAGAGAGTCCACAACTCAAAACTGAAACTGGGAAGTACTCCCTCTGCGCACTGGCCGAGATCGGATGAAACCAAATGGGCTGAGAGCTGATCAAATGAATCCAAATTCATCCAAACTGTTCAAAAGGGTACTTCCAGTGAGTCTCCTCCCTCCCAACAACCGCATTCCCCCAGCCCATCCCCATCAATACAGTAACTGGATTCTCACCTTTGGGAAAGGAAATGTAAGAATCGGGGATTCGGGATTACCAACACGTACGTCATGATAGCGACTACGTGGTCGCCTACTCCTGATTCAAGTGACAAATTCAATGGAGAAACAAGAACCAGTAATTTCTCTTCCTTGCGCATCTCCTTAAACTACATTTATGAGCATTTATTAAGGAGAAGGCACAGGTGTTTCCTCTCTGAAGGGTAGGAACTGTTACAGGGCGGTCTATTTCAGTGATAAGGCTGTGTGGACTTGGGGTAAGACAGGCTAGACATGAAGGAGGATACCGGTTAGGTTACTTATTAGTTGTGTGTCTCAGTCCTTGGGCAAATGACAGAACTTTGCGGCATCTGTTTCTTCATATGGAAATCAGGAATACTGACCAGACCTGTCCCCGACCGGGGAACAGCAAGGATGACACATCATAGTATGTGTAAAAAGCCAGGAAGAACAGCACATGGCACACCGTAACTGCCATCCCCTTCCTCTCCCAACCAGCCAAACCATCTCGGCAGGTTAGAGAAGGGAGTGGGGAGAAGGAGGTAAGCTTGTTCAAGAACAAATCAAAAGTTCAAATATTTACTGAGTGCTGAAGGACAAGAGTTCGGGTCAGAAATAAGTAAGACAGAGTCTCTTCCCTGGGGAGCTTCTGATCAGGGAAGGAGAGTAAGTCAGGTATCCAGAAAACTGGGAGGGGACCATGTTCTGCTGGTCCAGAGGAAAAGAGTGCGAGGAACACACTTAGCTGGGAAGATATTTTTAAATGCCTGCGAAAGAGGTGTCATTTGAGTTGTCTTAAAGAGCAGACGGTTAACAGCCCGAGTGTGTACAGAGGGGCGCGTGCTCCATCCCCCCAAGGCTCATGCAGGGAAACGGGGGGGGTGGGGGGGGGAGAGCCTGCCTGAAGCATGAGGCATGTCCTGCAGCAGGAGATAAGGCTAGAAAGGGATCAGGGCCATTCTGAAGGCCCCAAAATATCACGGCACTTACTCTAGCAGGCAGGAGGCTGCCCTAAAGTTTTTTGTTTTTTGTTTTTTTTAGATATGTAATATGAGGGGCGCCTGGGTGGCTCAGTCCTTAAGCAGCTGCCTTCGGGATAAAAAAAAAAAAAGGGTCCTGGGAACAAGCCCTGCATGAGTCTCCCTGCTCAGCAGGAAGCCTGTTTCTCCCTCTCCCACTCCCTCTGCTTGTGTTCCCTCTCTCTGTCTCTCTCTGTCAAATAAATAAAGTCTTCGAAAAAAAAAATGTAACTTGACTGAACCCGTGCTTTAGTAAGACTTGTCTAACTAAGGTGTGTAGGATCACTTGGAAAGGAAGAAGACATTTTGCTGGCAGAATTTACAGGCTTAGCAACTGATTATGTATATGTGAGTCTGGGGTTCGGGGGCTGCACCGGGGCAGGCCGTCAAAGAAAATGCTGAGAACCTCTATCTGGATAACTAGGAAAAACATGGGTGCTATTTATAATAGTTATACATATTTATAACATTCATCAACTAACCTTTTAATACCAAATCCCCTTTATCTAAAATATAACTGAGTTTATAAAACCGCAACAGCCGGGGCGCCTGGGTGGCTCCGTCAGTTGAGTGTCAGACTCCGGATTTCGGCTCAGGTCATGATCTCAGGGTCGTGGGATCAAGCCCCATGTCTGGCTCTGAGCTCAGCATGGAGTCTGCTTGTCCCTCTCCCTCTGATCTCTGCCCCCATGCTCTCTAAAATAAATAAAATCCTAAAAAAAGGGGGGGGACATCTGCAATGTTTTCAGGAACACTACAGAACATTAAGTGAAAAGCATTCGCTAAGCACTTATGCTTCAGGAGTCCGTTACCTCATTTAATCCTCACGATAAACTTCTTTCATTAGCCCCATCTTACAGGTCAAGAAACGGAGACTCGGAAACGGTACGTCCCTTGCCCCAGGTCGCACATCTGGGATTTGAACCAGGCAGCCTGACTCCAGAGGCCTGGTGCTTGACTGCCCCCCTCACAGACACATAAAGCTATTTAAATACTTTTGAGTCCCTAAAGTTAACGAAATGCCTTCCCAAGTTGTGCCGGCCAACACTATGCGTGAGCATTGCCTTAAGCATACAAACTGAGCCCCTACTGTGTGCCAGCTGTCGGGCCAGGCCCTGCGATCGGTCAGCTCGAGGTCTGGGGCTGGAACCGACTGTAACCAGGAGGTCGAGGTGTGAGATACAATGACGGGAACAGGTACAATGCATGAAAAGCACTGAGGAGGACACCCAAACCATTCTGGGGGGGTAGACAGGGGGCAAGGGAAACTGGCTCCCAGGAGCTCCCTGCTGCCAAGTCATCCAGTGTGAGGTCGACGGAGCAAGGGTGTTTCCTGCCGCACTAAGCCAACCCCCCCCCACTACTGTAAGCAGGAGGGAAGCAGTAACGGGAATCAAGCGAGGGAAACAACATACCCAATGAGCACTTGACAGTGTGCCTGCTTTGGCGGCAACAGGGACAGATGTGAAGAGGCCCCCATCAGAGACATCAGAAACGGGGTGCCGACAAGAGAAAACTGTCACAGCAGCCCAGTGGGAGACAGGTCCAGACCACACTCTCCTCTGCCCATCTGACTGGAAAATGGTAGCTTGTGTACTGTGGTCTCTCGCTCCCCTGTCCCCCCTGCTAGGCAGGATGGAAAGGGAAGGCTTTCAAGACATGACTATGGTCCAGGGTTAGGAACTTCTGAGCAGTGGGAGTGACCACACTCAGTAACGACTCTTAAATAAGGGATCCTTAAGACACGGTCATGGACAAAGGTGAGCAGAGATAGAAAAGGGGCTCAAATATTTGAAAAATATACCAGTGGTTTTGCATTTAAGATCCTGTTGGTGCAAATGGGGAATATATCCCAAAACAGCATTTGCAAAGGTGTCGCAAGGATTCATCTGAGTTTCGGGGCTTCTGTAAGCATCTTTCTCTCTGCTATTCAAATCTGACTCTAATAAGAGGCCCAAGACAAGCAAGAGTGCCCAGCTGACTTTATATTCCAGTAGTGGTCTGCAGTCTTTCTTGAAGGCATCCTTATTCCACAAAGCCCCATAAATACACCTCTCCAAACCACTGCACTTGCACACATAAAGAAGCCAAGAATTTAATTTTCATAAACTGAGTAAAGAAAAAAAAGTCTTCTAAAACAGAAATTATGAGCTGAAATAAAATGAATTTCAAGTTGTAGTGGGAACAAGAAGAAAAATATGCTGTGGGTCTTTGATGGTGAGAGCCGATCTTTTCTGGAAATTCGTAAGATTGGTAGCACATATTCTAATGTCAAGACAATGTGAGACTGGAGCAGTAATATACTCCATTTTTGCTTCTGATCAAAATGGGATATTTATGAGGTCGTGAGTTCAGGATTTGTCACATGCAGGCCTATACGAAAATGGTGTTAAAAAAAATTAAAAAAAAAAAAAAGCCTTTGAACTAATGATTTCAATTTAATCATTTGAGATGATGTCAAGAAAGTAGCAGCTTTCCTAGGGCTGCTTCTTAGCAAAAGGTGAAATGTGTTGCTTAAATCATTCACTCCAGTTAATCATTGAAAATCAGACAGAAATTTTGAGTGGTTTACATGTGTAAGTTCTGACAATCAGAAACATTCGTTCTGACTCGTAAACATTTGTCAAAGTAAGTCTACAAATCTGTCAACAATTATGTCGGAGTGTTACAATAATTATAAACTATTCTAAGCATTCTAATGCAGCTTTAGGTTGGATAAAGAAACTTGACATAAACACATGGGATTTCAATTCCTCCCATTTGCACTGTTCACTCTCAATCAAATAGTTCTAAATTCTACCTGCAGATACCCAACTGAAACAACCTGGGAAAAAGCACTGCAGCCAGCCCGCTCTCCCAGCCGTGCCGCACACCATTTTGCTACTTGGCTTCCCGTCGTCATCAACACAAATTCATACTCTCATATGCCCTATCCTTCCCATATGCATGCATGTGGTGTTTTTTTAAGGCCCTAAAAATAATGGGCTATGCTTTCTTTCAAATCATTCTAATTATTCTATTTGTTCCTTTTTCTTCTTCATTTCTCACCTCGATTTCAGCTGCTGAGAAAGTACGTGCACGTGATACACGAATATGTGACCCATGTTTTGTGAGCATTAGTCTGGAAGGCTGTGGCAGGGAGCCACAGAGAGTAAGAAGTTCAGGAAGTTACATAAGCCTAGGGCAAGGTTTCTCAAACTTGATTACTGGCATTTGGGGTGTACAATTCCTGGGTGCCGTTCTGCGCATGACAGGATGTCTAGCAGCATCCCTGTCCCTACCTACTAGGTGTCAGCAGCACCGCCACTCCCCCACTCCCTATATGGCAACCACACAAGTCACCAGACATTGCCCAATGTTCCCACAGCGTAGCTGTAAATCACTCCCAGTGGAGAACCAGCCGTCTAGGGGTTTACAATTTATAAAGTGCTTTCACATCCATTTTGATTATTATCTCATCCTGAGCCTCATGAAAATCATGTAGGGACTAGCATCCCAAGCACACAGATGAAGAGCGACATCTGGCTGTTCGGTGGGTTGACATGTGATTCTCAACCTCAGGGTCATGAGTTTGAGCCCCACACTGGGAGTGAAGCCTACTTTAAAAAAAAAAAAAGACAACCAGTTTTCTACAGACTAGGAAATTGAGTCTCAGAGCGAGTCAGTAACTGTCCCAAGCCCATTTGGCTTTTCACTATCCCACATGGCTTCTGCGGCCAAGAGCCTTCAGCTTCCTCAACCAGGGAGGTTTATCCTACTGGGGTCTTCAGGCAACAATGGGCCATCACACCCACCAAAAGCAAACCCACTAACAGGTCACCCAATGAGAAACTCCATTAACAGACGAAAATATAATTTCCAAAATTGGCCAAAAAGCTTAAAAAGATTTTCACTTTAAAGTACTAACCTGTTAAATAGCAAACTAGACGTAACATACGCATTTAAAGATCATTCATAATCTTCAACTACAGGAACCAAACGGACTCCACAAATAACTTAAAAAAATTTTTTTTAAGACTCTTTTTAAGGGGCGCCTGGGTGGCTCAGTGGGTTAAAGCCTCTGTCTTCAGCTCAGGTCATGATCCCAGGGTCCTGGGATCGAGCCCCACATCAGGCTCTCTGCTCGGTGGGGCGCCTGCTTCCTCCTCTCTCTCTCTTTGCCTGCCTCTCTGCCTACTTGTGATCTCTGTCTGTCAAATAAATTAAAAAAAAAAAAAATACTTCCTTTTAAGTAATCTCTACACCCACCATGGGGCTCAAACTTATAACCCCAGGATAGAGAGTCTCACGCTCCACCAACTAAGCAGCCAGGCGCCCCTAAATAACTTTTTTTTAAAAAACAGAAACTGTTCTTATGTGTTTTCTTGCTTACATTATAAAAACAGCAAAGTTAACAATCTTCCCCACCTAACATCATTCCCAAGAGATAATTTGGATTGTTTATTATCATTCCATTTATATACATGGGATCACATGTCATGCATGTTTTACAATTTGCTTTCCTCACTTTATAAAGGACACCATTCTGTAATAGTACATCTTTTTTCCTAAGATTTATTTATTTACTATTTTAGAGAGAGTGTGAGCAGGGGGAGGGACAGAGGGAGAGAGAGAGGAGGAATCCCACTGACCCTGAGACCCCACGAGGACTCAATCCCACGACCCTGAGGCCATGACCTGAGCCTAAATCAAGAGGCGGACACTTAACCGACTGAGCCACTCAGGTGCCGCACAGCACGTCTTTTAAAAAAACTTTTTACTGAATTGGGGGCGCCTGGGTGGCTCAGTGGGTTAAGTCACTGCCTTCGGCTCAGGTCATGATCTCGGGGTGCTGGGATTGAGTCCCGCATCGGGTTCTCTGCTCAGCGGGGAGCCTGCTTCCCCCCCTCTCTCTGCCTGCCTCTCTGCCTACTTGTGATCTCTACCTGTCAAATAAATAAAATCTTTTTAAAAAATTAATTAAAAAAAAACACTTTTTACTGAATCACAACATACAGATAGAAAGCTGCACAATTCAAGTGCACCACGGGATGTATTTGCAGACGAAAAACACCCAAGGTGAGCCAGAGGAGGGCACAGAAGATGACCAACACCGTCAGAAGCCTGCCTGGGCTCCCTTTTGCAAAGCTCTCCATCCGAGGGCAATCATATTCTGACAAGTGAGTAGTTTTGCCCGTTTCTAAAACTTCTGTAAGTGGACTCACACAGTGAGAATGTTAGCCTAACACCATGAACAGCTGCAGGAGGTCGTTCAGTGTCATTGCCATAGAGCACGCCATCACATCAGTGTACCCCGATTTACTTATCCATTCTCCGCTGATGGCCATTTGGGGAGCTTCCAGTCAGGGCCATTATGAATAGTGTTCTAAACATTCCAGGGCAAGTCATCTGGTGGACATGGGGGCACGTCTGCTGGGTAGATACCCAGGCCTGAAATCGTTGTGTCACGGGGTATACATCTGGTTAGCTCTAGTAAATACTGCCAGTTTTCCAAAGTGGTTCACCGATCAAGATTCCCACAGACAGTCTGAGGCTGTGGCTGCTTTTATCCTCACCAACATGGAGTATCTTCCTTCTTTCTGTCTTTAAAGAACTTTTGGAGGTATTATTTCTGTAGAATGAACTGCAGCCACTTACGGTGTTTGACGAGTGTATATACCTGCGAAACCACCACTCCAATCGTGAAACAGAACACTGCCATCACCCCTCGACGTTCCCTTGTGTCCCTCCGCAGCCTACCCTTCCCTCCACCCTTTACCCCAGGCAACCGCTTCTCTACTTTGTCGTTACAGACTGGTTTGTATTTTCTAGAATTTAATATACAAATGGCATCATATAAATGGAATATAGTGAAGGTGCCTGGCTGGCTTAGTTGGTAGAGCACGCGACTTAATTTCTCGGCTGTGAGTTCAAGCCCCATATTGGGCATGGATCGTACTTTTTTTTTAATGGAACATAATATATACTCTTGTGTCTAGTTTGTTACTCAAGATGATTTTGAAATGTACGTATGTTATTGTATATATTAGTATTTGTTCCTTTTATTAATGAACAGTCCGCTTTATGGATAGTCTATATTTTGTTCTTATCCATTCACCTGCTGAAGGACTTCTGGGTTCTTTCCAGTTTGGGGGCATTATGAGTAAAGCTGCTATGAATATTCATGCGTAAGACTTCATGTGAGGAAATGTTTTCATTTTTCTTGGGTAAATCCGTATGAGTAGAATGACTAGATGGTATATATACAAAAAACTACTAAGTGGTTGTACTATTTTACAACCCTATCAACAGTGCACCAGAATTCCACCTGTCCAACATCCTAGTCAAACTTTAGTGCAGTCTGTCTTTTTAACTATTTTAATGGTGTGGAGGGGTATTCTCATTATGACTGAAATTTGCATTTCCCTAATGACTAATGATATTGAAAATCCTTTCATGTGTCAATATTTTTTTTTTTTTTTTTATTTATTTGACAGAGAGAGATCGCAAGTAGGCAGAGAGGCAGGCAGAGAGAGAGGGGGAAGCAGGCTCCCTGCTGAGCAGAGAGCCCAATGCGGGGCTGGATCCCAGGACCCTGGGATTATGACCTGAGACGAAGGCAGAGGCTTTAACCCACTGAGCCACCCAGGCACCCCAGTATAATTTCTTTTGTGAAGAATCTTATCAAACATTTGCCCACTTTCTTTTTTTTTTTTTTTTTAAGATTTTGTTTATTTATCTGAGACAGAGAGAGCATGCGTGCACGCGCGAGCAGGGTGAAGGGGTAGCAGGAGAGGAAGAAGCAGGCTCCTCACGGAGCAGGGAGCCAACTCTGGCTTGATGCCAGGACCCTGGGATCATGACCTGAGCCGAAGGCAGATGCTTAACCAACTGAGCCACCCAAGCACCCTTACCCATTTTCTCAAATGCGGTCTTCTTACCACTAAATTTAAGAGTTCTTCATTTTTTAAAAAGATATTATTTGAGAGAGAAAGCACGGGAGAGCAGGGGGGGGGGGGAGGGAGAGGAGGGGGGGGAAGGAGCAGAGGCAGGGGGGGGGGGGGGGGGGGGGGGGGGGGTTCCTGGGATATCACACCGGAGATCAAGGCAAGTGCTCAATCAACCGATCGAGCACCTAGGCACTCAAGAATTCTTTATTTATTACGGAAACAAGTCCTGTGTCAGATACATGTACTGCAAATATTTTCTCCCATTCTGTGGCTTGCCTTTTTGTGCTTTTAATGGTTTCTTTCAAAGAGCAAAAGTTTTAGATTTTGGTCAAATCCCGTGTATCAGTTTTTTTCTTTGTGACTTTGTTGTGACCTAAGAAATCTTTTCAGAACTCAAAGTCACAGAGATTTTTCTCCTATGTTTTCTTCTGGAGTTTTACAGTTTTAACTTTTACATTTAGGTTTGTGATTCTTTCCAGTTAATTTTTATGCACGATAATGAGGTTCATTTTTTTCCCTCTATATGGATGCCCAGCTATTCAAGCAGTTTGATGGAAAGATGTTCCATTCCCCGTTAAACTGCCTTGGCATCTTTAACTGACCATCTACTGATGGGTCTACTTCTTGACACTGATCTAGGTGTGTCTCCCTTCGCCAATACCACTGTCTCGTTCACTGCAGCTTTACAATAAGCCTTGATGGCAGGTATTGACTGCACTTTTCCAACTTTGTTTTTCTTTTTTTTTTTTTTTTTTTAAGATTTTATTTATTTATTTTGAGAGAGAGAGAGAGATCACAAGTTGGCAGAGAGGCAGGCAGAGAGAGAGGAAGGGAAGCCGGCTCCCTGCTGAGCAGAGAGCCCAACTCTGGGCTGGATCCCAGGACCCTGGGATCATGACCTGAGCCGAAGGCAGAGGCTACATTTAACCCACTGAGCCACCCAGGCGCCCCCAACTTTGTTTTTCATTGTAAAAACCGCTCTGGTGACTTTGGATTGTTTACACTTTAATACAGATTTAAAAATCAGCTCAGGGGCGCCTGGGTGGCTCAGTGGGTTAAAGCCTCTGCCTTCGGCTCGGGTCGTGATCCCAGGGTTCTGGGATCGAGCCCCGTGTCGGGCTCTCTGCTCGGCAGGGAGCCTGCTTCCTCCTCTCTCTCTGCCTGCCTCTCTGCTTACTTGTAATCTCTCTCTCTGTCAAATAAATAAATAAAATCTTTAAAAAAAATTAAAAAAAAAAAAATAAAAATCAGCTCAATTTTTATAAATATCTCTGAGCATTATTTTTCTTGCTAGAAAGAGAGAGAATACAAATTTCCTCACTGAGTTGCCAGGAGGGTAACAGGGGATAATACATTAGTGTACCAAGTACAGTGGCAGATACCAGGCATTCACACAAAGTTAGCCTCCTCTCTCTCCCTCTCATGGTCTTTAAATAAACAAGATCCAATCTAGCAATGCCCTCACATTTTACTAGTGGGTCAATGGCCACAGTAAAAATATTACCACACCAAAAAGACTTTTGTAAGTAAATATTTGTGTTTTCACTTGGATTCAATACTGAAATGCACTTGCCAGAGAAAGCAATTCAGCATATTTGCTAATAAACCGTTTCAGGCCACATTTTAGGAAAGCATGAAACCACAGCCAGAACAAAGATCTAAATATGTCTGGAAGTTCCATATAGTGCCTAATTACATTATTCTATAACACTAACACAAAATTCCCCTCTAGCAAGATCACAATGTTCCATTATTCATACTGCTGCCGCAGACGGAAAAAAGTATTTTTACTCTCAAAAACTGTTTAGAAATACATATAACAAACAAAATATGGCTACTAACTCAACAATTAACATGTACAAATTTGAGACCCAAAACCTATAAACAGCCAAAAACCTTTGAAGTATTTTAGTTTAGCCTAAGTGATATCACTCCATGAAATGGAGACGGATCAGTTTGCAAACACAGGCTACAAGGCAGTTTTTGGTGAGCCACCAATACTTTGTGGCAACCCACATTTATCAGATGAACGGATATTTACAGAGAAACAACAATTTGCTTTCTTTTTCCATGACCTTATTCATTGGCCTCTTTCAGTATAGTGTTTTTTTTTTTTTTACATGAAAATGGCCTTCACAATTAATTTCACTACACTTAACTGTTTAATGGATGAATACACAAAATCTGCTGGTTAATTCTAAGGCAGGTCACCTGCTAAGTTATTTAAAGTCCCACTTTCTTAACAAGGAAGAAACAAGACCAAACCCTTTCTTTTCATGAAAATGAACGCATGGCAAAGCAATTTCATCTCTGTTCACTGAGCTGCACATAACCAGCGACCTAGCCCAAGAGGTACCAGAAACTAATAAACTGCAAAGTGTTGCCTGGGCTGCGCTCCTGCCTCTCCTATTTGTCGAGAGCAAGACCACCTCCATTTACATAGACCCTGACTCCTGAGGGTGTACATTTCAAGTTCTGTAAATAGGATCACTGCACCGCACTGTGACATCGGTCTCCGTTCCACTTCTTTGTCCCCATCTTAGTTTTGGTTTCTTCTATCAGATCACCTCATCTTCAGCATAAATTAACAACAACATACTAACCAATCTCTCTGCCTTCATCTCGGTCCTTTCTAACTCATTCTTCTGGTGCTACTTCAGTCATCTTTCTGAAATCAGAAATCCAACCATGTCACTCTTCGCCTTCACATTCCATGGTTCTTCCTAATGCTACCCAAAGAGTTGCCACACAACCCAGCAACCCAGCAAACCCACCCGTAGGGGCATACGTACCCAAGAGAAATGAAGACAGACCCCAACATAAAAACTTGTATATTTGGGCACCTGGGTGGCTCAGTGGGTTAAGCCTCTGCCTTCAGCTTGGGTCATGATCTCAGGGTCCTGGGATCAAGGCCCACGTCGTGGGCTCCCTGCTCAGCAGGGAGCCTGTTTCCCCTCCCCTTTCTGCCTGCCTCTCTGCCTACTTATGACCTCTCTCTGTGTCAAATAAATAAATAAAAAATCTTAAAAAAACAAACAAACAAAAAAACTTGTATATTTGATCACAGCAGCATTATTCCTAAAAGCCAAAAGGTACAACAACTGGGCGCCTGAGTGGCTCAGTCAGTTAAGTGTCTGCTTTGGCTCAGGTCATGATCCCAGGGTCCTGGACTCTGCCTCCTCCCCACCCACTCGTGCTCTCTCTCAAAAACAAATAAAATCTTAAAAAAAAAAAAAAAAAGTACGAACAACAAAAATGTCCATCAGCTGGTAAACGGATAAACAAAATATTGTATATATCCATATCATAGTATTCAAAGGTAGCAGAATAAATGGTATTAATACTAACAGTATTAATAATCATTAATATAAATAAAAGTATTAAAAATTAATAAACAGCATTCTATTTGTTAATACATGTCAATACTAACCAAACAATCTACAAAGTCAAAGCAATCCTTATCAAAATCCCATGATAGGGGCGCCTGGGTGGCTCAGTTGGTTAAGCATCTGACTCTTGGTTTTGGCTCAGGTAACAATCTCAGCATCATAGGATTGAGTCCCGAATTGGGTTCCATGCTCAGCAGGGAGTCTGCCTGGAATTCTCTCTCCCCCTCTCCCTCTGCCTCTCCTCTTGTTCTCTCTCATTCTCTCTCACTCTCTCTCAAATAAATGAAGTATTTGTAAATCATTTATCTGACAAGGGGTTAATATCCAGAATATAGAAGAGAACTTCTAAAACACAACAATAAACCAATTCAAAAATGGAAAAGGAACTTGAGCAGACATTTCTCCAAAGAAGATATACATATGGCCAGTGAGCACATGTGAAGATGTTCAACATCACTAATCATTAGGGATAGCAAATCAGGACCACAACGAGACCAATGAGATACTAACTTACCCCCACTGGAATGGCTACTGTCAAAAAAAAAGGCAGGAAGGAAACAACTGTTGGTGAGGATGTGAACTAACTGGGACACTGGTGCACTACGGGTAGGAACGTAAAATGGTCCAGTTGCTGTGGAAAACAGTGCGGCAGATCCTCAAACTGTTAAAAATCGATTTACAATATGACCCAACAATGCCACTTCTAGGTATGTACCCAAAAAGAATTGGAAGCAAGGTCTTCAAAAGACAGGTGTGTACCGTGTTCACAGCAACATTACTCACAATAGCGTCCATCCGTCCACAGCTGAATGAATAAGCAAAATGTGTTACACACACACACACACCAAAATCCTACTCAGATTTTAAAAGGAGGCAATTCTGATATATGCTACAACGTGGGTGAACCTTGAGGGCATCACATAAACTGAAATAAGTCAGTTTCAAAAAGGCAAGGACTGTGGGACTGTATTTCCAGGAGGTACTTAGAGAAGTCAAAATCACAGAAAGAGAAAGTAGAACAGAGGTGGCCAGGGGCTGGGGGGAGGCAGGAGTCAGTATTAAATGGGTAGAGTTTGGGGCTCACAGATGAAGAGTCACAGAGAGGGGTGGCGGCATTAACTGTAAAACACTACGAATGGACTATCATTCACCTGCGCATTTTTAAGTGGGTCAGATGGTAAATTCTGTTATGTGTATTTTATCACAATTAAAAAAAAATGGGGGGAACAAAAGGGGGAAATCCGCCATAGGGCTATCAGGCTTAAGTGTGGTCATGTATGTAAAACGGAAATGCCAGGGTCTGCCAGCTCGCGCTAAGTGCTGGACGAATGGCTGCCGCTGTCATCATTTCCAGCAGAAGCCAGAGCCTCTCGGTCCTCTGGGACAATGCCTGCATAGCTTCCAAGGCCCTGAATGCAGTCCTCCACCTGGTCCACCTACTAAATGCCTACACACTCTCCAAGGTGGAGCTCCAAGGTCACCACCTTCTTTGCAAATTCCTCCAGAAGGTAAGCCCCTCCAGGGTAAGGCTGCTACTGACCATCTGTGCCCCGCACCCCCCAGGCTCTCCGGAATCCCTGGCATTAAGCTGGGGGTGGTGGGGTGGTGATTATACATTAACAATTACTGTTACATATATAAACTGGAATACTGATCATCAGGCTTCCATACTACCCACAGCAGCAAGATGAAAGCAAATGTGGTAAATATTTTAACTTATGACTGCCAGCTTTCATTCACGTGCCTGCGGCTAATATTTATCAAGTACAGGTAATTCCCTAATTGCTCTATAAAGAATATCTCATTTTATCCTTACTTGTAACAACCCCCCCCCCAGAAAGATACTACCATTCCATAGATAAGGAAACTGAGGCACAAAGAGGAACTTCTTTCTCTCTCCCTTTCTTTCTATTCTTTCCTTCCTCCCTCCCTCCCTCCCTCCCTTTCTTCCTTTCGTTTGTTTTTTTTTAAAGATTTGTTTTATTTATTTGACAGAGATCACAAGTAGGCAGAAGCAGGCAAAGAGAGAGAGGGGGAAGCAGGCTCCCCGCTGAGCAGAGAGCCCAATGCGGGGCTCAATCCTAGGACCCTGAGACCATGACCCAAGCCGAAGGCAGAGGCTTAACCCACAGAGCCACCCAGGTGCCCCTCTTCCTTTCTTTCTTATAAACTCTGTGCCCAATGTGGGGCTCAAACTCATGACCCTGAGATCAAAAGACACACACTACCAACTGAGCCAGGGAAAAGAAAAGGAAAGGACTGTAAATGCCCCAGAGTCCACTGAATGCAACACACTCCAGGGCTGTTTCCCAATGTCCCAGGCTTGCACTTTTCCTTGTTACCAAGAAAATGAAAACCCTGCTGTGCTGAATATACCTACCTTGCAGAGACAGCCTTTTCCCGGAAGGCACCACAGCCTCGGACAACCCTGCCCCAACCATGACATCTCCTTCCCTTCTGGATCTCCTGGCCAATTCACAAATTAGTAAGACTAGATATTCCGGACTCTGGCCTCTCAGTGGAAGAGAAATGCGGGGAAAAGGGACACAGTCCATTGTACAACTTTGCAAGTCACATTAGGAAACCCAGGACCTCCGCATGAATTCAGGAAGTATTGGGATCAGATTTTCCTCCAAGCCTCCTTGGGCAAATCTGCAACTCTGAGGCCCGGCCGCTATCACGCAGACATCGACTTGGTCATGAGGTCACAGCCGGCCAGCCGGACCTCCAGCATTCAAGAGAGAGTTATAACAAGGCTCTGAGGACAACGGTAGTGCTTCCATGACCCACGCTTGCAGGGCTTAGAAATTCTCAGATCACAGGGAAGCACCTCCTGAAGTCTTATAGCTGGGTTTTTCTCATCTCCTGGAATCTTGTTTTCCCGGGGAAACAGAAAACAGATATAACCACCCATCCAATCCAGAGAAATAAGCACAAGCTGAGGGTACCAGCTCTGTCCCAGGGCTTTTAAGCCCTCTATTTTGGGAAGATACCTTGCCTTCTAGCCTCATTAACAAGAAGGTGTGATTTATTCATGTGGGTACACACAAGACAAATTACTCGGTATGTACAAGGAAAACAGCCGGCACAGTCTGTGAACTGAGGGCAGAAAGAAAACCAGAGCATTCAATAAATCTGATAAAACTTAAAAATAAATCCATAAAATTAGCAAAAAACAATTAATGACGCATTCACATAAAAACTAACGGAACATGCCATTCATAAAATGTCATCTTCACTCCTTTTTAATTTCCTGCAATAAGGCTTTGGCACTACCACTGAAACCAACATCACCCTCTACTTGTTTAAATACAAAAGTGTTCTCTGGTTCATGTTTCTTAGCTGACTACTCCCAAACATTTCTACTACTACTTTGTTATGAAGATCTACTGACAATAATTTACATCCCCAGATGAAATAAAGAGTTGGTAAAAAGCCCCTAAATTACAGGGACACACAGTCAAACATGTGAACTAGCAAAAATTCACCTGAAATCTACCTGACTTGACTTTTTAACTTAAATGCTAATTCATTCAGTTAATAAACACACAGTGAGAAGCAAATACAGGCAGAGAATGTAGTCTGCAAAATTCTTAGCAAAACATGTCTTTCTAACAGTAATTATTGTATGCCTTCTGTGTGTCAGGGGTTAGGCGATCAGCAGTGAATAAAAATGTCTCTGGGCCTCATGAGTTCATATTCTAGCGAGGACGGACAATCAAGTAAAGAAAAAAATCACAAATTTCAGATGGTGCCATGCGCTATTTTTTTTTTAAAGATTTTATTTATTTATTTGAGAGAGAGAGGTCATAAGTAGGCAGAGAGGCGGAAGCAGGCTCCCCACTGAGCAGAGAGCCCATGCGGGCCTCGATCCCAGGACCCTGAGATCATGACCTGAGCTGAAGGCAGAGGCTTAACCCACTGAGCCACCCAGGCGCCCGGTGCCATGCGCTATTAAGAAAAATTAGTGATGTGATGGAGAATGAACAGGACACCTAGGAACTTATTCAATGCTAACAAATTTATTTAAAAAAATACATTAAGCTCAAGCTTTATGGAGGAACTAGGCAAGGCATATGAGTGGCAGGAATAAGAACACAGGCCAAAGAGAAGGGTGAAAATGTGAGGGGGAGAAAGGAAAAGAAAGGCACAGGAGCTGAAAGAAACAGATGTGTAAGGAACAATGGCCTATTGTGTCTATTACAGGGAGGCATGTGTTTTGTTTTGTCTGATTCGTGGGCTCAATATCTTAGGTCAAGCCATATTAGAAACCACCTATCCTATCACACTCCTATTATACACAAATAGTATCTTAAAACCAAAATTAACGAGGGAAATAAAAGTGCTTTTCTTATGATGGCGAAGGGCAGGGAAAAGGTATTTGTGAATCAATGTAGCTCTTCCCACAGGATGAAATCACAGAATTTTCAGTTGAGACATTGCTCCAGCTTCAGAGTAAGAGATCCGCAAAGAGCAGTTTTTTCTAAAGAACTACCGTCTAAGTACAAGCTTATATGCTCTTTAACTCAGCTGTACTACATCTAGGCTAAACATGAGCACTGAAAAGTCATTTTTCAGCAAACCAGTGGGAAAAGGACAAAAACCCTTCAGGTTTAAGGCAGCCAAACACAGAGAAGCCCTCACAACGGGAGCTGTCCGTTCACCTTGGATTCCCTTCAGTCTCTTGTCAAGCCAGAGCCTGAAATTACCAATACGTAGCTGAAAGCCCACGTCTTCTACAAAGCCTCCCATCTACTTCTGGCGGGCGGCCATCGTGAGTGTCCACCTCCATCCTGCTGCGGACCAGACAGCAAGCGGCCAAGGAGGTTTGAAGGGTCTCACAACATCACTGCCAACGGGAAAAGGAACCAATTTGCTCACTACAGAGTGTGCCCATCTCCACCGTCTCCAAGACTCTCAAACTAAAGGCTCCCCAAGTATTCCTTCTGTGCTTCCTCGCTCTTATGCCCTTTCTCTAAGTCCACTACTAAAGGGACGACACCCTCCGAATCTGAACTCAGCTTCTCCCACAAAATTAAAACTCCCTACTCAGCTTCATTATCAGTCTCAAACAACTCAATCATGTAAGTAGAAAAGTGACCAAAATCATGATCGCTGTTCTCACTGGTCTTCTGCCATCCCCCATGATCAGTTTCTAGTCCTTCCTTACTTCCTGTAAACAAGGTGTTTTATGTCCAAGTTCCCATCAGCGGATCACCCCTTAACCCCATTCTAACCTTGGAGTCTTCTTTGTAAGAAACGGAATGAGGCAAAGTTAGCCAGTTGGAGAGAAAGATGAAGAAAATAGCATTAATGAGTTCCTACTATGAACTTGGCACTGTTCTAGCTTAGGAGGTGGGAATTTCTATCTCCATTTTATAAATGGGGAACAAAGCTGAATGTTTCTTCAATATACCCATTCCTCTCTGGTCTAACAGAGCAGACTTTCACCACTTCAAATCCACAGCACCGCTGGCCTCAACTCCTGACCTGTTCTGTATGAAACACTGCCGGAACAATCACACCAAAATCCCATTTATATCACACCAATTCCCGGTTGAGGGAAGTGAAATGCCTTCTGCTTCTCTATTTGCCCACAGACTGGCCCAGAATTCAGTAATTATTTGTTGCTTAAAATCATCCCATGATTCCCCACCAGCTTAGAGCTAATGAGCCCGAGAAGCAGAAAGTAAGAGGTGTTTAGGGCAGCTGTGTTGAATCCGCACCACGCATGTGAAAAAGCCAAAAGCAACTCAGGAGCCGTTAAGATAAAGTGGAATTTCCCTAAGACATTTCACAATTCTGACTCCACCCAAACCAGCCTTCTTCACGGAGCGGGGCTACTGGATTTAGAATTCCTGGGTTCAAACCCCCGCTCCTCCATGGCTAGCTTCTTAACCTCTCCATGCTTCAATCTCCTGCTCTACAAGAGTTCAACTGGGCTGGGCCTCTGTCCCAGTTTTCCCACTCTCCCTGACTATCCAAGTCCAAGTCATTCTCCAAAGGTCGGATAAAGGCCCATTTTCCTTGCAAACTCTCACTGGATGACCTCAGCCCATCACCACACTGACTGGGTTCATAACAGCTCTACAACAGGAGGAGCCTGAAGCGCTCATTTCAAGTCTTATCGGTAATCATGTATCACGGCGTCTCACCGAATTATTTCCCCTGTGTATACCCTTCCCCCACCAATGTCCCACTCACAAATGACAGCCATGCCACTCACTCCCTCAGGGATCCTCAGTGACACAATATTAATATCAACAATTATTACGACATTTGCTGCCTCTCTAAGGGCCAGGCACTGCGCTCAGTTTCCTGTGTATTTTACTATCCTTCAATCTTCCTAATTCTTTTAGTTAATCTTTTTATCCCCATTTCATAGTGGCAGAAGAGAACCGACCCAAAGCCACAAAGCTAGTGGGGATGGGGACCAGGGTGAAGAGCCAGAGGGATGATGTCAAACTGAGCAGTCGGCCTCCCACTCGTGTACCTACTGCCATCGTGTTGCTTAGTACTTAGTGTGGTCATTTAAGAGCCACATGTTAGGGACGCCTGGGTGGCTCAGTTGGTTGGGCAGCTGCCTTCGGCTCAGGTCGTGGTCCCGGCGTCCTGGGATCGAGTCCCGCATCGGGCTCCTTGCTTGGCAGGGAGCCTGCTTCTCCCTCTGCCTCTGCCTGCCTCTCTGTCTGCCTGTGCTCGCTCTTGCTTCTCTATGTCAAATAAATAAATAAAATATTAAAAAAAAAAAAAAAGAGCCACATGTTAAATCTCTCCAAAAACTGTATTTCTTGGCTCACTTACAGAATAACCCATTCTTAATAAGTGATTCATACCCAAGCCTTTACTTAAACAAACTTGTAATCCTAACAACTCCGTGAGATAATAATTGCTGTTGTCAATTTACAAATGAGGAAACAGAGGGACGGAGGGGCTCAACAACTTGCCCCCAACCACAGAGCTGGTAAGTGAATTCAAGGGTGAAGCGACAGCTGTGATCAAGTACGTACTCCTCTTACTAATTCCTTCTCGACAATTTTTATTAAGCACAAGCAAACCCAGAAAGGGTCTGCGGATACGGCAGTGACTACACCAGAACTCATTTCTGCTCTCACCGCGCTTACCATCTTCGTTCTTTTCCAACACCGTCATTCAATGGACACAAACCTAAATCCCCTTAAATACTCAAGTTTTCCATTAAAAAAAACATCAAATTTGGTTAAGAATTAGTATCAAGGAAAAAGCATGGGACTCGAAAACAGAAAACCTGAGTTACACTTCCAACTTTGCCATTTCTGAGCAACTTTGTCACTTCTTGGACCCTGGACAAATCCGTTCACTGACTCTCGATTTCATGACCTGTACGAGATAAGCGTACTTGGTTGCACACCTACCACAGTGTCTGGCACTTAGTACACGCTCCATAAGTGAACTCCCATCTTTCCCCTCCCCTCCATCCAGTGACTTCATAATCCGCGTCGTCACTGAGCACGTGTGAAAAGGCTCCGCGGAGTTACACCCGGGACCAAAAAGTGTCCAGTCCCTTACTTCCCAGGGCAATTCTCCGTCCAGATCACTAGGTCTCCAATTTCAGGCCGCTGACTACTCTGCTGCCAATAAACCGGGTTACGACTCCGGAATAACAGCAACGCTCGTTAGGGCCTGGCAGTGTCTATAAAACGCTCCCCATGACCTTCTTTAGAAGGCACTTGTTTCAGCCGGCGAGCACTGTGCCCCCTGACCGGGCTCCACGCCCCGTGCTGGAAATGTGGCACCGGGGAGGAGAATGTCCAGCCTCTGGCACGAGGTTGCGCCCTGCAGACCGCTTTCTACTCGAGGAGCTCTGCACCTCTCCGGCCACCTGCCAGCCCGACTGCCCCCCACTCCTCGCCCCTGGAGCTGCGACTCCTCCCCTCCCGCCTCCCGCCTCCCGCGGGGGCCCAGGCTCCTCCGGCCGCGTCCCTCCGCTGCCCGAGTGGCCTCCCGCCCGGCTCGGTCAGCTCGCCCCGGCCCGAGGGGTTGGATCAGAACGGTCGGCCTGACCTCCCCCGGAGCTTCCCTTCCGCCGGCCTGGTCAGCGGGACCTGAAACCGGCCGCTCGGCTCCCGGCGGGGCCTGCCAGGGACTAGACGCCCCTTACCTATCTTCACCACCGTGTCCGCCATGCACCGGTCCCACTTCCTGCCGAGCTCTGAATCCGACATGTTCCCCACCCGCAGCTCCCGCTTTCCTTAAGGTCGGGCCCCGCGCTCCAACTGCAGGCAAGTCTCGCGAGAGCCGGCCGCGGGTCCCAGGCCCGGACGGCCGGCGCCGGCCTGACAGATATCGCGAGATGATCTGAATGCTTCCGCCCTTTCCGGTTTGTGGGGTTTTTTTTGTTGTTGTTGTTTTTTTCTTCAGTTGGTTGTCAGGGTGACGGGTTGCCTGGAGGCCCGAGGTGACCCTGACCTTGGAGCCGCGCCTACCTGAAGGCTGCGAGGCTGACAGGCTTCCCGGGCGGCATCCAGAGCTCTGTCGGGAAGGCCCTTCCTCCGCACCAGCTTCCGGCGTTGGCCCTGGAAAGTCCCAGGGAAAGTGAGGGCACAGCGTTGATGTATTCATTCATATACTCACTGGACTGTTTCTACTCCCTCATTGACTCGTTTATTGCAGTGGGACTCCCGCCTGCGCCACGACCTGGGAAACTGCTCTGACAAAGGTCACCTAGGCCAGAAAAAAAGGGATGCTTTGGAACCTCTACACGGCGCTGGGCACAACTGCGCCCTCCTTCCTGGTCCTCCTTGTCTCCGCCTTCTCTTTATTCATCCGACCTCCAGGACACAGACTTTCCTAGTTCTGCTGCCGACTCTAATCTTTAGGTGTCCTTCCCGGGTTGCTTTTTCACCGCCAGCTGCTTAAAGGGCGTGGGTTCCAAGGAGTCCACCCATCCCCTTTTCCCTCTGCATACTCTCCCTGAGTGATGGCAACCACTTTCAAATTCTATCTCCAGCTCAAACGTCTAGCTCAAGCCTCGTGTTCATAATCCAACCTCCTTGCTGGTAGCGTTGATTTAAGCCCTCCTTCCCCGTTTGCCTCCCCCATGCTACCAACAAACACAAATTTGACCATATTAATCCTGATTAGAAGCTGTCAGTGAGGGGCGCCTGGGTGGCTCAGTAGGTTAAAGCCTCTGCCTTCGGCTCAGGTCATGGTCTCAGGGTTCTGGAATCCAGCCTCACATCGGGCTCTCTGCTGGGTGGGGAGCCTGCTTCCTCCAACCTCTCTGCCTGCCTCTCTGCCTACTTGTGATCTCTGTCAAATAAATAAAATCTTAAAAAAAAAAAAAAGTTGTCAATGACATTCCATATATATCCAAGACTCAGAGTTCATTCTTAGAAGCCTACACTAATAGATCTTAGAGCCCCCTCTTCATCCACTAATAGAGCATAGAGATCCCTCTATCTTCTCATTGTCCAAGTAGCTTGGGTACCCCATAGAATTCTCCACATTCTATTAGAACATCTCTTTACAGATGATTGTATCTGCCAGTAAAACTAGAAGCTCATTCCCCTTCGTCCGCACACTCCCTGTTCAGAGTGCAATGCCTTGGACAGTAGGATGGATCTTCTATGAAGTGCTTCTTGAAATGAACTGAATTCATTGACCCATTAATTTATTCATTTATTTTTGGCAACTTTAACAGTAGAACTGCCAGACCAGTTCTTACCATGACAGAGCCCCTTCCTTTAGGAAGGCTTCCTTCCATGACCACCCTTCTTCTAGCTCTCATCTGAGTTACATTATCAGATTATATTCTAATTCTTTGTGTATCTCTTGGATGTGACTGGGAGCTCTGTGAGAATGAGGTCCGTGCCATTTTTGTATCCTGAATGACGAGCAGAGAGCCTGGTATATATTAGATTCTCAATAAATGCTTTTTTGAATGGATGTAAGAATGGGTGAATGAATAAATAATGATTGATTGGATGAATTAGAGAGAAAAATTCTCTCAGAGCACCTGACTGGCTCTGTCAGTAAAGCCTGAGCCTCTTGATCTCCGGGTCATGAGTTCAAGACCCATGTTGGGTGTGGAGCCAACTTTAAAAAACAAAAAACACTATTCTAGGGGTGTTGTGTAGTATAGCATTTGTGTTGAAAAAGGAAAAAAACTAACTTCACTAAATACCTATGATGTGTCACCAATAGCACCAGGGATCTCATATAATTCCATTTATCCTCACAGCAGATTAAAATTAGTATCTTCACTTTCACAAATTTGGAAACTGAGTCTCAGAGAAGTCGTATGGAAGATGCACAAGGCTCTGTATTGTGTAGAATTAGAAACTGACAGAGGCATTTTTATTGGATTCAAGAGAGTTGTAAACTTTTGTAGAAGGCAGAGAGCAACTTACAAAAGCAATCAGAGGCAGATGGTATAGAATGAATTCTGGAGTCAGGCTGTCTGGATTTAGATCCCAGCTTTGTCATTTTCTAGGCTTGTATCTATTTTTCTCTCTTTCTGTTCCTTTCCCAACACAATGTTTTGTTCACTGCTGTATCCCCACTGCTACAACATTATGTGACACATAATGTTTGCTTGATAAATACGTGTTGGTTGAATAAAAGAAACGAAAACTCTGTGGAGTTTTCATGGCTCTTGGAGAACAAAGACCCATACAAGTGTGGAGCATAGACATTTAAAAAACAGCAATACTTTCATTGTAAACTTAGTAAACATTTGAAATGTTTAGAAATAGATTTCCCAGTGCTGGAGAAGGGATTTACAAACATGGAATGGGGGAACCCTGGCAAGAACTCTTTGCTTTTAGATTGGAATTGAATGTATTGGTATGAACTCATGGTATTTAATATAATGGAGGTAAATACAAATATATACGTGCATATTTCCTGATCCTGTGTGGGAAAAGGTCTAAAACAATGACACCAGGCATCTGGGGGCTCAGCTGGTTAAGTGTCCAACTCTTGATCTCAGCCCAGGTCTTGATCTCAGGGTTGTGAGCTCAAGCCCAATGTTGGTTGGGCTCCACACTGGGCATGGAACCCACTTAAAAATGAAAGAAAGAGGGGCGCCTGGGTGGCTCAGTGGGTTAAGGCCTCAGCCTTTGGCTCAGGTCATGATCCCAGGGTCCTGGGATCGAGCCCCGCATCGGGCTCTCTGCTCAGCATGGAGCCTGCTTCCCTTCCTTTCTCTCTGTCTGTCTCTCTGCCTACTTGTGATCTCTGTCAAATAAATAAATAAAATCTTTTTAAAAAAATGAAAGAAAGAAAAAGGAAGGGAGGAAAGAAAGAAAGAGAGAGAGAGAAAGGAAGGAAGGAATGGAGAAAGAGAAGAAAAGAAAACAAAACAAGACAGAACAAAAGAAAACAAAAGAAGAAAGAAAAGCAGCGACCCATCAGTAGCAATAAACAAGCCTGGCTCTTGGCTTCTAAATATGAGGACTCCTTAGGAACATGACAGAGACTCCGGGGCTGAAGCAGGGAAAATACAAGGTGAATGTCTTCTTATGTCACAAACACAGAGTAAGGAAGTCTTCAAAGGTTAACAACGTCATGTCAAAATGTTTGCATAGCTCCAAACTGCCTGAAGTAGCGCTTGGTTCCTAATTGGATCTCTTTGTGTAAGTCACTATTACTATGGCTGGGACTTCTCCCAACTGTATGGAACAAGTTTCACAAAGATGAAGTTTGCACTTCAAGTGGGTAAAGACAGAGTCCTGTAATAAAGCAATTTCACAGCAAGCGAGCTGGCATCTTTTCACACTGAACAGAAGAAAAATGAAAGAGTGAAAACTGTCACTTAAGGAGTCAAGATGTCACCCTCAACTGGTTACTCAGTTAAACATAAGCTCTTTGTTTAGTTTACTAGGCTGTAAATCCAGCTTCATTAACAACGCAGATTAGAATATTTTATAGCACAGCACCTGCACAAATAAAGGTGTTTTAGATTCCAGGAGGTTTGGGTTTTGTTTTTTTTTTTTCTCTTCCATTTCCCTTCAATTAAAAGTGAATTCCTTTCTTAAAAGGAGATATACATTTTTTTTGCTTCATATCTCCTTTCCCCCAGAGGGTCTTAGATGGTTTCACCTCTTGAGCTGTGTATCCAGAGTTGAACAGCTACTAAGTAGCTCCTTTGTCTGGTTCTAAAGCCCACGTGCTCATCTCCCACATTTTACATGTGTATGTGTTAACGAGAGTATAGAAAAGTGCTAAAAGTCTAAATAATAAATAAGTAACAAATAAATTGGTGTAAAATGAAAATAGCTAGCATCTCGGAAGCCCAAGCCTGGGTGAGTCCTGTGCCCAATCACATCCTTTCCTTCCCTGCAAGTATAACCACTATCCTGACTTTCATGTGACTCATTTCCTTGCTTTTCTTTAAGCGTTGTTGCCTGAGCACATATCCTTAAATAATATGGTTTAATTTTGCTGCTTTCGAACTTGATATAAATGGAATCGTACAGTCTCTATTTACGGTATTTGGCTTCTTTTGTTCATTATTATGCTTTACGATTCACCTGGGTTGGGTGTATAATTTGTCCTGGTTTCATTGCTATACAGTACTCCATTATATTCTACCCATAATGTGTTTACTTATTCTACTGTCCATGGATATTTGAGTTGTTTCCACTTGGGGACTTATTACCCACAAGGCTTCTCATTCTCATACATGCATTCTGATGCACACTGGCATACATTTTTATAGCATCTGTAACTAAGGAGGACAATAGGAATGCTCATCTTCAGCTTTACTAGATACTGACAACTTTATCCTAAAGTGATTGTACCAGTTTACATCCTCACCAGCAATGTACGACCATGCCTGTTATTCCCCATCCTCCCCAACAGTTTATTTTTATTTTTATTTTTTTAAATACTTTATTTATTTGACAGACAGTGATCACAAGTAGGCAGAGAGGCAGGCAGAGAGAGAGGAAGGGAAGCAGGCTCCCCACTGAGCAGAGAGCCTGATTCGGGGCTCGATCCCAGGACCCTGGGATCATGACCTGAGCTGAAGGCAGAGGCTTTAACCCACTGAGCCACCCAGGTGCGCCCCCAACAGTCGATTTTTAATTACACTCTAAAATTGTTGCCAATCTGAGCTGTGTGTCATGGCATCTCATTAAGATAACCCTCACTTCTCAAGTGTTGATACTACTCGAGCGTATGTTCTGAATCCATAATATGGCAGGAGTAGGAGATTCGAGTGGAATGAATGTGTCCCTGAAAAAGAAGATGTTGAAGACACTGCAAAATTAATGCTTTACAAAAAAGCAGGTATACTGGGTTGAATAGTCCCCCCTCAATTCACATCCTTCCTGGAACCTCAGAATGTGAATTTACTTGGAAATAGGGTCATGGCAGATGGTATTAGTTAAGATTAAATCATACTGGAATAAGGGGAACCCTAAATCCAAAGTGACTGGTGTCCTTATAAGAGGAGAAAAAATACAGAGGCAGGCAGATGCAGGGGGAGATAGCTGGGGGATGATGATGGCAGAGATTAGAGATACGTGGCAACAAGCCAAGGGAAGCCAAGGTCTCCCAGCGATCACCAGAAACTAGGAGAGAGGCGTGAAACACATTCTCCCTCTGAGCTTCCACGAAGAAACGGACCCTGCAGACACCTTGGTTTTGGCCGTCTAGCCTCCAGCACTGAGAATAACATGCTGTTACTTTAAGCCACCCAGGCTGCACAGTACTGTGGACATAATGCAGGCAATGCCTCCCACTGTTACTAATGCCAGCGTATTAAACTCTCCACGTCCCCCTTTGGGTGTACCCTGTGTTTCCTGCTGGGACCCTGGCTGCTAAACCCACGGCAGATCCCCGCTCTGCCCCTGTTCTCTATCTGCCCACCACCCTCTTTGTTTCCTTCCTAGTGCATATCAAAAATTGCAATCACATTCTCTGTGTATTTACTCCTCTCCTGTCCTCCCCACCCCCTCCCCTGTCCTGTTTCTCCCGCCAGAGCTCAAGTTTCATGGAAGCAGGGACTTCGTATGTCTCATTGTCATTACACCCCTAGTGCTTTGCACAGTGTCTGATAACACTGAAGGCATTTAATATTTCTTGGAAGAATGAATGAGAAGCGGGAATGAGGTTGGGTTTTTTTTTTTTTTTTGGTGGTTGGAGGCCAGGGAGGGACACAGCTTAAAAGTAACAACCAGAGCAGATTTGAGTGTAGCTCTGTGGTCAGTATGTGTTGAATTGACCTCAGAAAGAGTTTGAGTCTATGGGAATGCTTGGAAAGACACACTGGTAGGTGCATTTACCTGCATTTGAAGCTACATTGAAGGGGCACAGAAACAGATCTGTGAGAGAGCGTGAGTTTGAGACAAATGCACTGTAATCATTATAATTGAGTGTTGATATTTCAAAGGCCAACCAAAGCCATTATTTGTCCATAGGACAGCTCCCTGGGCCAACTGAATGTCATGTCAGCTTTGATTTTTTGACTAGATTGTATGAACTCGGCCATAATGAGATTACCGGCTATCACTTGCCTGTTCTGTTTTGTTAACAAAAAATTTAGGGAGTTCTTGGGGCGCCTGGGTGGTTCAGTGGGTTAAGCCTCTGCCTTCAGCTCAGGTCATGATCTCAGGGTCTGGGGATCGAGCCCTGCATCAGGCTCTCTTTTCAGCAGGGAGCCTGCTTCCCCCTCCCCCTCTCTGCCTGCCTCTCTGCCTACTTGTGATCTCTCTCTCTGTGTCAAATAAATAAATAAAAATCTTTTTTAAAAAATTGGGGGGGTTCTTATCAATGCAACTCGTTTGGTAGGGAAAATATTTCTGAGTATGGGATCCAAAGATGGGAAAAGGCATTCTTGGCAGAAAATGGGCTGGGTAAGCTCTTTTTAATTTTTCTCCTGTCCCACAGCCAAATAGGTGGGCGTCTTAGCCCACTGGCACTTAGGGCTTTCTGGTTTGCAAGTTACACCTTTATGGGAATAAGTTAGTGTAGCTGCTGGGGAAAACAGTATGGAAGTTCCTCAAAAAATTGGGCGCCTGGGTGGCTCAGTTGTTTGGGCGACTGCCTTCAGCTCAGGTCATGATCCCAGGATGTGTCCCGCCTTGGGCTCCCAGCTCCATGGGGAGTTTGCTTCTCCCTCTGACCTTCTCCCCTCTCATGCTCTCTCTCACGCTCTCTCTCTCAAATAAACAAATAAAATATTTTTAAAAAATTAAAGATGGAATTACCATATGATCCAGTAATTTCACTACTGGTTCCTTACCCAGAGATCATGAAAACACTAATTGGAAAAGATACATACATCGTTATGTTTATTGCAGCATCAGTTACAATAGCCAAGACATGGCACCAGCCCAAGTGCCCCACCCATAGATGAACGAATAAAGAAGACGCGATGTCTATATACTATGGAATATTACTCAGCTATAAAAAAGAATGCGATCTTGTCATTTGCAACAACGTAGATGGAACTAGTGGGTGTTCCACTAAGTGAAATAAGTTCCACTAAGTGAAAGACAAACACCATATGATTTCATTTATGTGCGGAACCGAGAAAAACCGAAACAAATGAACAAATGAACGAAAAAGCAGAAACAGACCCAAAAACACAGCGAACAAATGGGTGGTTGCCAGAAGGGGTGATGGGCAATTGGGTAAAGCAGGGTAGGAGATGCAGATTTCCAGTTATGCAATGAGTAAATGCCCAGGATAAAAACAAAACAAAACAAAACAACAACAACAACAACAAAAAACACACAGCATAGGGAATGCAGTCAGTGCTATTATAATAGCCTTGTGTGGTGACAGATGGCAGGTACCCTTACCGGAACCATAGAGCATGAGGTGTAGACTTGTCAATCACTATGTTGTACACCCGAAACTGATGTAACATTGTGTGTCAACTATACTTTGATTTAATAGAAATCTAAATAAATAAATACATAAATAAGAAAAAGTAAAGTTATACCTTTATGTGGAAGGTTGGTGGATGGGTTTCAGAGGATCTTTCCACAAATCCTCACAACTTTATGTAGGAGTGCCTATCTTGGAGTCCATAGCTTGCCTCCTATTGTCAAAGGGACCCCTGATCCAAAGAAGGTTAACCATTGACCCTGATCTCGATACAGGCCTTGGGGAGGAGCGCAGTCCCTCCAGCAGAGGGCAGTGGCACCCATGGTCGCTGACCTCTTCGACCTCGCAACATGGGCATCCAGAGAGCCCAGTGATGGAGTCGGGGAGGCCTGACCCGAGAGCACCAGAAGAGAACACCAAGATTCCCCTGTTCTTCCTGTTGGGTTGGTTTTGAAATCCCATTTCCAATCCCCCAGTGGCCACCTCATGGGATGTGTAAGCTCTCCAACACTGGCTCTGGGAAGACTACTTTCTCCTACCAACTTCCTGAAAGGGCCTGGAAAATTCCTCCTAGGAACATGTATCTTTCTCAGCTTTGTTGCTCCTTTCCCAATGCTGGTTTCTCTTGCTTCCTCCGTGGATATGTTCAGACCACCAGAGCAAACTCTGACTCAGAGATCCCGATGTTAAGACAATCTTCAATGGAAACTCAAGTGAACTGACTTGGATTCCCCCTGGAGGCCTTTGTCTATAGAATAAACATCTCTCTGCCTTACTTAGCATTCAAAGCCTTTTGAAAAGATTCCACTCCACCTTCAACTTTTCCTTTTCATGGGACTTTCTCCCTTCCCGGCGCCTAAGGTCTCCTTGTTAGCCAAACTATCCTTGCAATTGCTTTGGGCTTTCCAACAACTTCCTGAAGGGATCATTTCTTCCCTCCTGTTTTCCTGTCTTTCCCATCCTTCAGCTCCATCCTCCGTGGAGCCATCTCCAGCTGAGAAGCAGTAGAACACAAGGTTAAGGACTCTGAAGGAACAAGGAAGCAAGCCACACAGATATTGGGGAGAGAGTCCTGTAGGCACAGAGAAGGGCAAGTACAAAGGCCCTGGGGTAGGACTCTGCTTGAGCGTACAAAGGCACTGTGTGGCTGGAACAGAGTGTGCAAACAGGAGGGGTGGTAGAAGCAGATGGTACAGAACTTTACGGGCTATCACAAAGCCTGGTTTTACTCTGAGTGAGATGGAAAGACATTAGAGGCCCAAGGGGAGGAATGACCATCTCACTTGTGTTTGGAAAGCATGGCTCTGAGGGTTATGCTGAGAATAGAATGTGGAGGCAAGGGCAGAAGCCAAGAGCCGACATCTAAGAATGATGGGAAAGGAGGCAGTGAGAAGAGGTCTGCTGCCAGATATATTTTGAAGGTAGAGCTGATAGGATTTGTTGATGGATGGGATGTAGGTTTGAGGGGAAAAAAAGAGTTTTAAGTTTTAAGGTTTGGGGTATGAGCAAACAGAAAGGTAGGAGTTGAAGCTGAGACAGAAGAAAACAGGAGATGAATGCCTGGGTGGCTCAGTCTGTTAAACGTCTGCCTTCCGCTCGGGTCATGATCCCAGGGTTGGGAGATAGAGTCTCACATTTGATTCCCTCCCTGCTCAGCAGGGAGCCTGCTTCTCCCTCTATCTCTCTACTCCTACCCCCTGCTTGTGCTTTTGTGTTTTCTCTCTCTCTCTGCCTGACAAATAAATCTTAAAAAAAAAAAAAAAAAAGAAAGAAAATAGGAGAAAGGAGTTTGTGTGCAGCAACAGAGGAAGGAATTCAGTTCTGGCTAGCTTAAGCTTGGGGCTCCTCCCTAGGAGACCCACTTATGTGCTGCCCCATATTTCCCCAACCCCATCCTCCCACCCGCTCTTGACCGTGCCCTCAAAGAAGGACCCGGCCACCACAGCAAATGGCCTCCTGCTAAGTCCGGCTGCCTCAGTCTCTCCCGGCTCTCTCCTGCCTGCTATACCAGGACCTGCACCAGCTCTCCACACACACGACCCGCATGTCCCGACACTGAGGCTCTGGCCCCTCCAAACACGTCTGAGCCCAGATTAAGTTCTAAACCAGAGCTGGGAGTGCTGGCATCCTAAGGAGTCCAAAAAGGCTAGGGACCACAACCCTGAACTTCAGGGCTCAACTCTGATCATTGAGAGACAAGAGACAAGAAGGAGCCAACAGATGAACACAGGGCTAGCTAGATAACGCACCCACTGGTGTCTGCTTTACCTCCTTCCCTGCCTCATTTCCTCCCCCCACCTCTGCCCTGGACTGGCAGTCCCCTAAGACAGCATGCCCAAGTGTGAGCTTGGCCTCAGGCTCTGATGTCTAAGGCACCCAGGCTAAGTCCACATTCAAGTGGACACACAGAGTAAGCAGGGGAGGGGTCAGTGCTGGAGATAAAAACGGGGCGTTTGGGGCATCTGCCTTCGCCTCAGGTCATCATCCCAGGGTCCTGGGATCGAGCCCCGTGTCGGGCTCCCTGCTCCGTGAGCCTGCTTCTCTCCCTTTTCTCCTGGCTGGTGCTCCCCCTGTCAAGTAAATAAAATCTTTTCTAAAAAATGGGGAGTTCAATGCGTAGACGTGCTTCTCTAAGACCACCTAAAGGATGAGTGTGGACAGAGCAAAAAGGAAGAGCAAAGCGCTGAGACTATGATGCTTTCGGGCTGGGGAGCAGAGGGTGAATGAGCCCGGCAGAATCAAAAGGAATGACGGCGGGGTGGGGGGAGGGGCGATGGGAGGAAACCCAACCTGAACAGTGTCCTGGAAGCCAGACCATGAAAAACTGTTTCAAGAAAGAGAATATGATCCACTTGGTCGAAGGGAGGTGAAGACCCGGCCGTTGGATTTCTCACCTTGGTGGTTCTTTTGGTTACAATTGACAAGGACAATTTCCTTGAAGGGGTCGGAGGGTAGACTGAAGACTGTGGGTTTGAGAAAGACCGGGAGGCGCCGGGTGGGAGACGTCAGGTGAACGCGGTCTTTTCAAGGAGTGTTTCTCATAAGAGGAACAAAGAGAGGAGGCAATCGCTTGAGAAGCAGTGGAGTCCACAGGAGGTTTCTAGGCTTGGAGAAATTACTCGTGTGTGCAGGCAGATGGGAATGATTCCGGGAAGAGGCTTAAACTGCTGGAGTAAGGGAGAGGAGACTGCAGCCGGCACGGTCCCCCGCAGAACCCTGAGGTTTTAGATTCCACGGGGCTGCAAGTAGGAGGTTGACTTCTGACGAAAGAGGGAGAATGCGAGACATCTGGAATTTCCTCTCCACGGATGCCTGGGTCTCTAGGGCCCAACTTTTAAAGTCGAACATTTACTTTTTGATGTGGTTAGAATCCCTGAGCCCGCGATCTGTTCCCGAGAGAATTTAATTCAATGGGAATCTGGTGTGCATCTGTGACTAATTAATGCTGATCAAAAACAATTAAATATTAAATGTCAGCGCTGTTACCTGGTTCCTTACTCATAATGGCAAAGGGCTGCGTGTAATTATCAGGTCCTGACCGCCATAGGGACCAAGTTCACGTTAAAATAATAAAAGACGAAGACCGAGCTGATTTGGTGAGTTTTTCGAAATATTTGAAGCAATGAAATGCTGAGTATCAAGGCAAGGGTGTTGCTCAGACATCTCTTCCTCAGCATATGGGTTTGGAAGGGCCATCCCTCTAAGAGAAATAATGGCAGCTTCAGTTTGCAGCATAGGAAACATTTCTAATGATTCCCCTTGCAATAAAAATATGCCTTTGTCTGGGGATGACTATTACATGATATATATAAAATGATGTAATTCATTCAACAAATGTTGAATGAGGATTAGTTGAATGCTTGATTAATCCTATGCTAAGCCTTGAGGATAAAGAAATGCACAAGACACCCTCTGTCTACAGAGTCTAGTCTGGTTTCTGTGAGGAGGCTCCGATGTCTACACGGGGTGCTCGGCCCTTGGTCTTTCCACATTCCTGATCCCCGTGCATTGGACAGGGGCTGCTGTTTTCTCCTGGTTTAATCTGAAAACAATACTTCAGTTTTCATATCCTGCACTGTTTGTTTTGGGATGTTTTTAATGACGGGGGACAAAAAAGCCCTGATTCTGTCATCTTGAAACTGGCAGGCCATCAATGACCCCCGTGGTCCTGCGGAGGGGTGAGGCGTCTCCAGCAGATCTGACCGATGGGCTGCTTCTTACCCGTGGGAGCAGTGTGGGTGATCAAAGCACGAAGATCAAGCAATGGCTTGGATCGGTGTGGTCGTTGAGAGCCAGGAGCAAGAGTCAAGCCCAGAGGACCGTCCAGCACAGAGATGGGTGGAGGATAGGAACCTCATGGTAGAAGCCAAAACAAAGAGAGTTGAAGACTAAGAAACTTATGAATGAGGCATTGCAGGGTGGAAAAACAAGGAGGTGGTCTGGAGGGATTCCAGAGACAAACTGGGGATGCTTGTGTTGACTCTACGTCTCATCCCTGAGCCAGCTTGAACATGCTGCCCACATCACTGGACAGGATCGTGGTACATGGATGGTTTGACATGATCTCCTCTGCTGCCCATCTGAAAAGTTAAGAGTGAGCTTATTTCCCGAGAGTCTGAGGTCTGAGCTGTCGTAAACTGTAAAGTGCCCCTTGGATGCTCTTGGGATGGTACCTGTCACTTCGAATTTTTAATCTGCAAATAGGGGACAGTTGTAGTTCCCTTGGCCAGCTTTATAGGTGCCTAGGGAAGGCTCTGTAGATCCCTGAGACTTGCAGTCTGACCTTCCCCTTGGGCTCTGCAGGATGCTCACATACAGACCACTTATCCTGAGAGCTCAGACACTTCTGTCTTCATCTGGAAGCTGAATGCAGGAGAGGGATGCAAGGAGAAGGAAGGAAAGGGAACTCAGAATTCTCTTTAGCAGCCTTCGGGTGCAAAGCACTCTCCATGTGTTGTTTTAGTCCGCAATAGTGTCTGGCCTGAGCCTTCGATAGATAGGAAAGCAGGCCCTTGTAAGTGGAGGGCGTGGAATTTGAATGCAGGTATCTCCGGCTCCAAAACTGTGATCGGTCCACTACAGCACGTGACTATGGTTCTGGTCTCCGCCAACCCTTTTCCTGCTCAGCCGGGAGCCTGCTTCTCCCTCCTCCTCTGCCTGCCGCTCCCCCTGCTCATGCTCTCTCTCTCTCTGACAAATAAATAAATAAATCTTTAAAAAAAGAAGAAGAAGATAAGCTGACTCATGGCTGAACTTCCCTCTGAAATTTAAGTGACTCTGATCTTTTGAACCACGAATAAAAATATTTGACTCTGACTGTTAATATGGTTAAACATAAGTGATCCTCTCACCCTTTGAATAAATACGTCTCTGGAAACGTATAAAATATAGGTGAATCGTATAACATTACTGGCATGGTGAAGATTGATTTGAATCTACACATACTAAAAATGTCCAGTTTTCCGTTTGAAATTTGACTGGCGTTCACAAGAGAGGTCAGGGCTGGACCTGCCCATTGGGAAGTCACACACCTGGAAGTATTGAGACCTTGAAAATGAAGGGATTTCACAAAGAAGATAGAATTACACAGGATAAAAATAAAGACAAGCATTGAGCCTTAAATTACACCAATTGTTAGGAGCTGCAAGAGAAAGTCAACCCACAAAGCCCTAGGGATGAAAGAGGAGGAAAGGATGAAGGAGGAAAAGGCAAACAAGAATAATAAGTCTGGAAAGGTCGTCCGCACAGAGCTGCAAGAAGTGGAAATGGTCCAAAGTGCCCAGTGTTGTATAGAGGGCAAGATGAATGGAGATTTTTTTTTTAAAGCCCTAAAGTAAGAGTATAAAGAGAGCCGTGATTCTCTGCAGATGTGGCATTTTAAGACAGTGATGAGAGCAGAAACCAGAAAGCAGAGAGATGAAGACACGTAGGGAAAGTTGGTTCATTACACAGAGGAAAAAGGAAGAATTACCGCCCCCCCCCATAATACCTGCATTCAGAGTGGGCTCCAGGAGGACTGAAGACCTAAACTGGAGAGGTAAAAATATATTTAATGAAATAAACATAATGTAGGAGGATCTCTTTGGGACCTCAGGAAGGAGGACAAATCCTTAAGGAGAGAAATTGATTAATTTGGTTACATCATAATTAATTAAGGAATTTGGCTTAACAAATGACACTAAGAGTTAACAGACAGATGACAGATTGAAAAAAGATATTAAGACTATCTAATATTTAACTTGTGCATGGAATCCTTGCACGTGGATATGAAAACAGGGAGAGTCTCCGTAGAGGCTGCCGTGGTGTTCTCTCACATCCCATATTTCAGAGCTGAGCCACTCCCTTCCCCAGCTCAGCCACAGAGTGGTGCCTTGCCCAAGATCAGACCCCCTCCTTAAAGTCACCTGTATCTAATGACTGGTCCAGAAGGGAGAGTCAGTGCCTAGCCCCCTTGCTTCAGGCAGGACAACTCTGAAAATCCATCTCAACTCCAGAGCTCCCCAGGGTTCTATCTGAGGGCTGGGAGCAACTTCCTCGCTATTCAGCTTCTCCCTCTGCCCGATTCTGCTCCCCTCACTCATTTGCCGGTATCTTTGCTGAAAGCATCCCCATCCCACCCCTGCAAAAACTTCTTAACGTACAGATTTCAGACTCTAAATCTGTTTCACAGAGAACCCAACCTGTATCTGTTGCTACAGAAAGTGGTTTTAGGAAGAAAACTAAACTGGGATTTTAGAGCTGGGTCACCGGCCTGTTGCCTGACAATGGAGACCGTGTCATTGATGGTTTGTGGAGTTCCAGCGGCTCCTCATGTGCAATGATGACACCATTGTTAAAATTTTCACCGGTGGCGAACCGGAATGGGATATGAGAGGAAGAGATTGAACTGAGGGTTGCAATATACCAGGTGTTTGACAGTTTCAAAGACTGGAATCAGTTGGCTATTCCTGGAGGCTACCCATGCCCTGGAGAAAGATGATAAAAGACCAAAGGTGCTTATGACCAATGGGGGATGAACTCGCCATTGTGTTCCTGGAAGAGGACAATGGACTACTGTAAACCCCACCAACCAGCAACACCAACCCCAGCTGTGATAACATTGCTAGAGCAGATGAACGCAATCTCAGAGACAAGGATAGGGCCGCGGAACTGGCAGATGCATTCTTTTTTTTTTTTTTTTTCAGATTTTATTTATTTATTTGAGAGAAAGAGAGAATGAGAAGCAGACTTCCCGCTGAGCGGAGAGCCCAATGTGAGGCTTGATCCAGGGCAACCTGAATTCTTTTTTTTTTAATTTATTTGAGAGAGAAAGTAGAGAGAAAGGGAGAGAGACTCTCAAGCAGACTCCCTACTGAGCGTGGAGCCTGATGGAGGGCTCCATCTCACGACCCTGAGATCGTGACCTGAGCTGAAATCAAGAGTCAGGCACAACCGACTGCACCCCCCATGGGCCTCTCCAGTTTTCAGTTCTTAACTGATACCACCCTACCATTGGGCTATGACACTGTGCTGATTCAGAGGGCCGTGTGGGGCTCTTCGTATGACCCAGTTTGTTTTAGTAACATAAACGCAGGCTTTAGAAAGAGCCCTGAGGGGGGGCCTGGGTGGTTCTGTCGTTGAGTGTCTGCCTTCAGCTCAGGTCATGACCCCGGGGTTCTGGGATCGAGCCCTGCATCAGGCTCCCTGCTCAGCCAGGAACCTACTTCTCTCTCTCCCACTCCCCCTGCTTGTGTTCCCTCTCTAGCTGTCTGTCTCTCTGTCAATTAAATAAATAAAATCTTAAAAAAAAAAAAAAAAGAGCCCTGAGTTTGAACGCCCGATTCTTCACTGAGCAGCTGGGTGACTTTAATGTCTCTGAGCCTCAATTTCCTCATTTGTAAAAGGGAAAATCATACAAATACCCACCATGCACCTGGAAGGGTTACATGAGGTAACGTCTATAAAGCTCCTGGTGTGGTTCCCACTACGGCTCAAGAAATATTAATGGCTTATTTATTGATTTTTGCTCCTGTCTTGTCAAGGAGTCTTTAACTTATATCGGGGTCTTAACTCTTTTGGGTTGTGGACGCCTTGGGCAGTCTGTGGAAGCTGCTGAAGCTTCTCTCAGTATAATGATTTTAGGAGCGCCTGGGTGGCTCAGGGGGTTAAAGCCTCTGCCTTCGGCTCAGGTCATGATCTCAGGGTCCTGGGATCGAGTCCAGCATCGGGCTCTCTGCTCAGCGGGGAGCCTGCTTCCCCCTCTCTCTGCCTGCCTCTCTGCCTTCTTGTGATCTCTGTCAAATAAATAAATAAAATCTTAAAAAAAATAATGATTTTATCTTTGTTTTTTTATTGTTATTTTAAAATATTTTGTTTCTTTATTTTAGAGAGAGAGAGCAGAGGGAAGAGCAGAGGTAGAGAGAGAATCTCAAGAAAACTCTGAGCTCGGCTTGATCTCAGGCAGGGGCTCGAGCTCATGACCCTGAGATCATGACCTGAGCCAAAACCAGGAGTCTGACGCTCAACTGACTGAGCCACCCAGGTGCCCCCAAGATAATGATTTTAGATGCAAATGATAAAATGCATAGGATTACCAGGGAAACTAAGTATGATGAAATACTGTTATCAAAAAATTCAAATTTGGTGCACCTGGGTGGCTCATTGGGTTAAAGCCTCTGCCTTTGGCTCAGGTCATGATCCCAGGGTCCCGAGATCAAGCCCCGTGTTGGGCTCCCAGCTCAGCAGGGGACCTGCTTCCCTCTCTGTCTCTCGGCCTGCCTCTCTGCCTACTTGTGATCTCTGATTGTCCAATGAATAAATAAAATCTTAAAAGAAACACTCAAATTTATGTTATAGTAATATATGTGATTGTTAATGCATGAAATCATAAAATGTAGTGGCATCTAATAATTACCCTAAGTTCAAAGAAGTGGTGAAGATAAAAGACTTTTGAGGATAATCTGTGGCACCAATTATGTAAAATGAAAATATCTAATTCTTAGTGGTAACAGTCACTGGCCTTGTTTAGCCTACTGGGGTTTGTTGCCTACATTTATAATTGAAAGAAATGTGAAATTCTAGTAAGAGGCTACTGGGGAAGGGGCACCTGGGTGGCTCAGTGGTTTAAGCCTCTGCCTTCAGCTCAGGTCATGATCTCAGGGTCCTGGGATCAAGCCCTACATCGGGCTCTCTGCTCAGTGGGGAGCCTGCTTCGTCCTCTCTCTCTCTCTGCCTGCCTCTCTGCCTATTTGTGATCTCTGTGTGTCAAATAAATCAAATCTTTAAAAAAAAAAAAGAGGTTACTGGGGGTGGAAAAGATGTAATTCTTTTCCCATCCAAGTTCATGGATGTTCTTATTAAAAGGAAAGGTCAAGGCTCCTAGGTGGCTCAATCAGTTAAGTGTCCAACACTTGATTTCAGCTTAGGTCAGGATCTTGGGGTCCAGGGATCAAGAGCGGAGTCAGGCTCAGGTGTGCCCAGAGTCTGCTTGAGATTCTCTGTCTCTCTCCCTCTGCCCACTCTTTCTCCCTCTCTATCTCAAATAAGTAAATAAAATCTTTTTTTTTTAAGATTTTATTTATTTGACAGGGAGACATAGCGAGAGAGGGAACACAAGCAGGGGGAGTGGGAGAGGGAAAAGCAGGCTTCCTGCTGAGCAAGGAGCTGGATGTGGGGCTTGATCCTAAGAACCCAGGGTCATGACCTGAGCCAAAGGCAGACACCTAATGACTGAGCCACCTAGGTACCCCTAAATAAAATCTTTTAAGGAAAAAATAGGGGGACCCCTGGGTGGCTCAGTCGTTAAGCGTCTGCCTTCAGCTCAGGTCAAGATCCCAGGGTCCAGGGATCGAGCCCCACATCGGGCTCCCTGCTCAGTGGGGAGCCTGCTTCTCCCTCTTCCACTCCCCCTGCTTGTGTTCCCTCTCTCGCTGTGTCTCTCTCTGTCAAATAAATAAATAAAATCTGAAGGGAAGGAAGGAAGGAAGGAAGAAAGGAAAGAAGGAAGGAAGAAAGAAAGAAAGAGGAAAATGATGCTGGGGAAGCTGAAGTTGGATGCTTAGTTTGGAGGTTCCTTATTAATGGGCCTCTTGGGTCTTGCTCTTGGATGATGTTGATTTGGCCCCGTAGGGAGAGAAGTTACACATCCTGAACTCATTATGTCTAAAACCAAACTCCTGATCTTCCTTCCCTGCCTACATCTGCCCCACTCAAAACCTTCCTCCTGCCAGCAGAAACCTTGGAAAGTGCCCGGACGCCTCTCCCTCTCACACTGCACATCTAATCTGTCAGGAAATCCCGCTGACTCTGCTTTCAGAATAAATCCAGAATCCAACCACCACCCCACGGAGCCCGACCCGGTCTCTCGCCTGGGACTGCAACAGCCCTTCCCGCTCTCCCTGCTTCTTCCCCATCCCTGGGCGGTGTATTCACAACACAGCAGAGCGGCCCTTTTCTGTGAAAGGGCTCCTTGCTCCCTCGGCCCACCCTCGCCTTCTTGCTGTCGGTCAGACGCGCTAGGCACACTTCCACCTCAGGGTCTTGGCCCTGACTTGACTGTTCCCTCTGACGGTAATAATCTCCCTCAAACACCACCCCCAGGTCTACGGCCATACCACCCTGAACGCGCCCGATCTCGTCTGATCTCGGAAGCTAAGCAGGGTCGGGCCTGGTTAGTACTTGGATGGGAAACACCACCCCCAGCTCTCATTTCTCTTTTAAATCCTCACACAAATGTCACCTCCTCCCTGAGGCCTCTTTTGATTACCCTGTGTAAACGTACAACTCTGGAGCACCTGGGTGGCTCAGTGGGTTAAAGCCTCTGCCTTCGGCTCAGGTCATGATCTCAGGGTCCTGGGATCGAGTCCTGCATCGGGCTCTCTGCTCAGCGGGGAGCCTGCTTCCCCCTCTTTCTCTGCCTGCCTCTCTGCCTACTTGTGACCTCTGTCTGTCAAATAAATAAATAAAATCTTCAAAAACAAACAAACAAACAAAAAACGTACAACTCTGTCTCTAGCCCTCCCAATACCCTTAGCTTGCTCTATTTTTTCTTTTGTTCTCAGCTTGGAAGACATCACGTGTTACATAATTTACTTATTTATTGAGTTTATTTCCTGTCTACCTCCTCCCTTTGCCCCAACCCCAATGAGAATAGAAGCTCCATAAAAAAATGGATCTTTGCTCCCAATTAGAACAGGGAGTGGCGCATAATAAGTTCTCAATAAATTGAGTCACTCAATGAAACAGCTCACACCAAAGAATCAGAGTCAGGCTGTGTTCCTTGCTGCCAAGCTGTGCTCCCCTGGGGCAACTCACTACATCTCTCTGAGCCTCAGTTTCCTCAGCAGCAATATGGAAGTCACAGACCTCTCTTCCCCAGTTGTGAAGATTAAGTGAGCCTGGCACTTTACAGGTTTCATAAATGCTGCTTCCGGGCCCCTTCGGATCCGGAGGAAGCAACTTCCTCCGGTTGGCACCGGGTCCCGGGAAGTCCCCGTAGAAGGGCAAGGCTCGCATCCCCCTCCTTCATCCTGTTCCCAAAAAGTCTCAGAATAGAACCAAAGTCTCCTGGCTCCACTTGGAGTGGTAGCCAACAGACCACACGACCTCTTTTTTCCTGTCCACTACTTTCTTTTGAGGTGGAAAGTAGTCGTTGGAATAACTTACCCAGGGGCAGGGAAAGGAAAAAACAGCAAAAATTGTTTTAAGAGGGAGTTATACAAGCATATGCAGGAAAACCCCACTGAGGGACATAAATGCTGATTCAAAGTAGGAGGAAATATGAAATCTGACAGTTTTCCAGGCCTTCCCTGGTCCCGAATTTCCTCTCTTCCATCACACATTTTTCTCGCCCACAAAATAGGCATTAAGAAAGATGACAGGTCAAAAAATAGACCATGTAGAAAAGAGGAGGGAGTTTGAGGTTGTTGTTAGCAGGAGTATAAATGCTACTCCCTATTACCACCAGCCAGTTCCCTAAGTAATGATGGGGAAAGGCAGGCTAGAGCAGAAGCTAATGTCTCCCCAGGGAAGGAGAATGAATTCTGGATCGCTAATGGAGACCATTTTCCAGGGTTGCTTTGATCTTCTGCCCAATCCAGGGCTGGGGATCAGCAAGCTGGGACTCCAAGGAAAACGGGACTTCACAGCAGTCCCAGGCAGCTGTCTTCCTGCAAGGGCGTATGCCTGCCCCGCCGGGTTGCCCCGCAGTCCAGCCCAGCCAGTGCACAGCCTCTGTGCCCTTGCGCACCAGCCCCAAAGAGTCCTCCTCCCAACCCAACACAGAGCCGAGTTGGCGTCTGAAAATGAGTAAGCGCGAAGCGAGACTGCACATGGTCTTTGTTGAGGATTTATTTTGCCAAGCTTGGTGGAGAAGGTTGCATTTCTTGGTTATTTTTAAATCTGGATTTCTGGAATTTGATTTGGAAGAAGAAACAATAACAACATAAAACAAAAAAACAAACAATAACCAAAAAACCCCAAAAACCCCCCCACAAAACCCTAAAAGCCCCAGAAACTCAAGTCCTGAGAGGCTAGTAGCTCCAGCCGACAAGAGCCCAGGGAGTGTTGGTTTGGCAGAATGGAGATGCTGAGGGGTTCCAGGAGGTTCCAGAAAGCATCCCCGCTCTCAGTGTTGGGGGGCAAAAATGCCATGCCTACATGACATCTCACTTCTAGCACTCGGATGTAGGCACTTGCTGGATGCCAGCTCTGGGCTGGATGGTGATGGCAACAGTCTTGGTCCCTGGTCATATGGGTCTCATCCTTCAGACAAAGACATTGATGGTTGCAACATATTTACGACACAGGCTTGACAGGGGAAGACCCAAGGTTGGAGGTAGAGATGCTAACCTAGCCCAGAAGGATCCAGAAAGACTCCAACTCTGAAACCTGAAGAAGGAGTGGGAGTCAGCAGAGCACAGCCAGAGAGGACTGTAGGTAGGGCTGGGGATGGAGGGGGCGGGGACAAGAAAACAGGGGCTTGAAGGCAGATGGACTTGACTTCTAGTTCTGTTCTACTTCTGAAAAGCTGTGTCATTTAAGCAAGTTTGCTTAGCTTCTCCACAGACCTTATTCTCCTCATCTGTGAGGCAGGGATAATCTGAATCCTTTAAAAAAGCTAACATTATTGAGCCTCTACTGGATGGCAGGCCCTGCTCTATGCATCCTACCTACATTAATTCTGAGGGTAATTTTCAAAAAAGATAAAATTTTGATTCTCCTAAGGATATGAAATGAACACATATCAAAGATTTTATGGAACCTATGAAATAATGAGGGAACCAGTTAGACATTATGACTAGTGCAATGGACAAATCAAAGTATTCTGCCATTATAGGGAGATAAGGAACAATGAAATTAATCTAGAAACAAATACAAAACTGGCAAGTTTGGTCAGTGTCCCCAAGACAACTGCACTGTACCATAAGCGATTTACATTTCAATAGACAAGTCTCATCTGCATTTCTGTCCATTTGCTACAGTTTTGAGCTGTAAAGTAGCTCACTGATAAAAGACAGAGGTAAGGTGAAGCCAGTCAGGACGCCCACTGAATTTCAAGGTCCTTCCGACTTGTTCCTATGGTCTCTGCCATGCCCTTATGATCATAATAATCTCAAAGAAAAATTATTCCTGATCACAAAATAAGGCTGGTCTCATGACATTTGGTCTGATTGTTTACATAGGTCCAGTGAGTGCATTAATTTGTCATATAGACCTCCTAAATTTGCTTTGCAAAATTTAAAGCCACACAGTTTTAAATAATTGCACAATTAACTTTTGTCTGGACATTTTCGTAAGGAATCACCAACTGGAATTTTAAAAGGGCTCTATTATTTGTAATTCCTAGGTTAAGAACCCCAACCCAGATTTCTTTGACCTGTCACCGATAAATTTGGGTGAGTTCTTCTCATTTTGAGGTCCCCAAATATTCCAAGTATCATGCCTTAGCACCTGTAAACCAGGTACCAGGTCAGTCTTCCTGGAGAGTTTTGTAGGTATGAGCTCCAGGGGTAGAGCCAAATTTCATTCCTTAAAATGTCTTGTCATACCTGATTTGATGAGGATAGTTCTCAAACATGACTCTTCATGCCCTGATGTACAATTTGTCCTGACAAGAAGTAGGACACATTCTTATCAAAGGTATGCAAATAACTAATACCATGAAAAGCAAGAAGACAGTAAAAGTTTCTGGGTTCTGTAAAGTCAGTGAAAATCAGACATTTTAAATGATTTAGTTCAGGGGCGCCTGGGTGGCTCAGTGGGTTAAGCCTCTGCCTTCAGCTCAGGTCATGATATCAGGGTCCTGGGATCAAGCCCCGCATCGGGCTCTCTGCTCAGCAGGGAGCCTGCTTCCCCCTCTCTCTCTGCCTGCCTCTCTGCCTACTTGTGATCTCTCTCTCTCTCTCTCTCTGTCAAATAAATCAATAAAATCTTTAAAAAAATGATTTCATTCAATTTACAAGAGCAAAACCAACTAAGTTGTTATGGATTACAGACGGCTTGAGAAGAAAAGACAAAGGACTTCCTTACGAATCTGGAAAACAGAACATTACAAGACCAACAGTTTTCCAAACAAAAAACTACCATAAAATTTCCCTTGTCTGTTCATTCGGTCCTATGTAATTAATTCTTCTTCTGTTGGCTCTCGAGTTGGAGTCTCATGAAGCCACCTGCTCAACCATAGAGTCCTGGAAATCCTGATTCACCCCACTGGTACAGTCTAAAACTGAGTCAGCTCAGGTTTGAGTGCCAGTAGTTTGAAGTATCTGATATAGTCCTTTTCCATGAAGCTCTGGGAACGGGTTCTTTGACGGAAACACAAACCCTGAATTTTTATTTTTAACCGAAGTTTAACTTTTTACCAAAGTAATTAACTTCCATTTCACAAATAATACTGGGGCATGTGGGGTAGCTTAGGAAGACCTGTCAGCCACCCCCCAGTATTATAGCAGATGAGCAAAACTTACAATGCATCTTTCTACAGCCACACATCTCTCTTATGCCTGTTAAAAATGCTCATTAAGGGGACGCCTGGGTGGCTCAGTTGGTTAAGCAGCTGCCTTCAGCTCAGGTCATGATCCCAGCGTCCTGGGATCAAGTCCCACATCGGGCTCCTTGCTTGTCAGGGAGCCTGCTTCTCCCTCTGCCTCTGCCTGCCATTCTGTCTGCCTGTGCTCGCTCTCTCTCCCTCTCTCTCTCTGACAAATAAATAAATAAAATCTTTAAAAAAAAATGCTCATTAAGGGGCGCCTGGTTGGCTCAGCTGTTAAGTGACTGCCTTCAGCTCAGGTCATGATGTCAGCGTCCTGGGATCGAGCCCCGCATCTGCTTCCCTGCTCCATGGGAAGCCCTCTTCTCCTTCTCCCACTCCCCCTGCTTGTGTTCCTGCTCTCACTATCTCTCTTTCTGTGTCAAATACATAAGTAAAAATCTTTTTTTTTTTTAAAGATTTTATTTATTTATTTGACAGACAGAGATCACAAGCAGGCAGAGAGGCAGGCAGAGAGAGAGAGGAGGAAGCAGGCTCCCTGCTGAGCAGAGAGCCCGATGCGGGGCTCGATCCCAGGACCCTGAGATCATGACCTGAGCCGAAGGCAGCGGCTTAACCCACTGAGCCACCCAGGCGCCCCAGTAAAAATCTTTTTTAAAAATGCTCATTAAAATAATTCAGATAGGGGTGCCTGGGTGGCTCAGTCAGTTAAGCGTCTGCCTTAAGCTCAGGTCATGATCCAAGGGTCCTGAGATCGAGCCCCACATTGGGCTTCTTGCTCGGGGGGGGGAAGCCTGCCTCTCCCTCTCCCTCTGCTTATCTCGTTCTCTTTCTCTCAAATAAAATAAATAAAATTTTAAAAAATGACTCAGAACATAGTCTTTATATAACAAACATATAAGCGGAGTATATAAATTTAAAATTATGCCTAGTAAAAATAAATAAATAAATAAAATTATGCCTGGTAAACAATGTTTCACTGTTGTATCTTGGAAATTATTTGAATACCAATGTCTATCCATTAAATAACTTAATTTATTATCCGTTCAAGGTTTTCAGTCATCTAAAGACCTTGGAAATTATCTATTAGGTGAAAGACTGTAAGACATGATCACTGTTAAAGTGTGCCAGAGTGACTCAATTTAGCTGAATACAATATTTGAATTTAGTTGAATACAAATTTACATTTCTTCATTTTTGTCAATGTGATGCATGAGTAAGTTAGCTTATTTAATCAATAAAGCTGAATAAGTTCGAGATAAACAAAGCCAAGTAGAATAAAATGTACACTGTTATTATACGCAACACTGATAAATCAGACATAGTTTTTATGAAAGCAAAATTGTTAAGCTAACCTTTTTTGTGCCAAAGGTTTATCTTCCATATGTGATGCAGGCAGGCTGAGTACAAGGACCCGGCGGGGGGGCAGGTCCCACAAGACCAGCCAAGAGGGTCTTTGGCTTCCTGAAGAGAGAAATCAAAAGCAAGCCAGAGAAATGGAAAGTTGACCGACTAATTTAAGTGACAGAATCGGAGAAAATGGTAGACGATGCATGGGGGGTCTTGGAAAGGAAAGGAAAAGGAGTCTTGTCATTGCTTGGGGCTGGGGCTTTATATTAGAAATGGGCCTAGAGGGGCGCCTGGGTGGTTCAGTGGGTTAAAGCCTCTGCCTTCGGCTCAGGTCGCTATCCCAGGGTTCTGGGATCGAGCCCTACATCGGGCTCTCTGCTCAGCAGCGAGCCTGCTTCCTCCTCTCTCTCCCTCTCTGCCTGCATCCCTGCCTACCTGTCATCTCTGTCTGTCAAATAAATAAATAAATAATCTTAAAAAAGAAAGAAAGAAAGAAAGAAAGAAAGAAAGAAAGAAAGAAAGAAAGAAAGAAAAGAGCCCGATGCGGGGCTCGATCCCAGGACCCTGAGATCATGACCTGAGCCGAAGGCAGCGGCTTAACCCACTGAGCCACCCAGGCGCCCCAGTAAAAATCTTTTTTAAAAATGCTCATTAAAATAATTCAGATAGGGGTGCCTGGGTGGCTCAGTCAGTTAAGCGTCTGCCTTAAGCTCAGGTCATGATCCAAGGGTCCTGAGATCGAGCCCCACATTGGGCTTCTTGCTCGGGGGGGGGGAAGCCTGCCTCTCCCTCTCCCTCTGCTTATCTCGTTCTCTTTCTCTCAAATAAAATAAATAAAATTTTAAAAAATGACTCAGAACATAGTCTTTATATAACAAACATATAAGCGGAGTATATAAATTTAAAATTATGCCTAGTAAAAATAAATAAATAAATAAAATTATGCCTGGTAAACAATGTTTCACTGTTGTATCTTGGAAATTATTTGAATACCAATGTCTATCCATTAAATAACTTAATTTATTATCCGTTCAAGGTTTTCAGTCATCTAAAGACCTTGGAAATTATCTATTAGGTGAAAGACTGTAAGACATGATCACTGTTAAAGTGTGCCAGAGTGACTCAATTTAGCTGAATACAATATTTGAATTTAGTTGAATACAAATTTACATTTCTTCATTTTTGTCAATGTGATGCATGAGTAAGTTAGCTTATTTAATCAATAAAGCTGAATAAGTTCGAGATAAACAAAGCCAAGTAGAATAAAATGTACACTGTTATTATACGCAACACTGATAAATCAGACATAGTTTTTATGAAAGCAAAATTGTTAAGCTAACCTTTTTTGTGCCAAAGGTTTATCTTCCATATGTGATGCAGGCAGGCTGAGTACAAGGACCCGGCGGGGGGGCAGGTCCCACAAGACCAGCCAAGAGGGTCTTTGGCTTCCTGAAGAGAGAAATCAAAAGCAAGCCAGAGAAATGGAAAGTTGACCGACTAATTTAAGTGACAGAATCGGAGAAAATGGTAGACGATGCATGGGGGGTCTTGGAAAGGAAAGGAAAAGGAGTCTTGTCATTGCTTGGGGCTGGGGCTTTATATTAGAAATGGGCCTAGAGGGGCGCCTGGGTGGTTCAGTGGGTTAAAGCCTCTGCCTTCGGCTCAGGTCGCTATCCCAGGGTTCTGGGATCGAGCCCTACATCGGGCTCTCTGCTCAGCAGCGAGCCTGCTTCCTCCTCTCTCTCCCTCTCTGCCTGCATCCCTGCCTACCTGTCATCTCTGTCTGTCAAATAAATAAATAAATAATCTTAAAAAAGAAAGAAAGAAAGAAAGAAAGAAAGAAAGAAAGAAAGAAAGAAAGAAAGAAATTGGGCCTAGGGTACCTGTTCCTCCAGGAATCCAGGGTAGGGTCCAAACAAAGGTAAGTGAGAGGTGAACAGTAGGTGGTAGGTAGTCCATAAATTCCCGAAGGTAGGGGGTACAGAGGCCTGTGTTGGCTGAGTCGGCTCAAAGTTTCCGTCCTGGAACATATTTGCGATCTGGCTCATCTTAGGTGTTACCAGGTGTTTGGGGGTCAATGACAAGACTCAGAGAATGAAGAACTTTCTTGCTTTCCTCCTTGCAATGGGAACAAAGCTTCTTTGATTTATTCAGAGGCAAAATGTGGGTCCGTGAGGGCTAGTAGAAAGACAGCAGAGCCTTTCGAAAACAGAGCCCCTTCAAAAAAGAAAAAAACAGGGGCTGCCTGGGTGGCTCAGTGGGTTAAGCCTCTGCCTTCAGCTCAGGTCCTGATCTCAGGGTTCTGGGATCAAGTCCCACATCGGGCTCTCTACTAGGCAGGGAGCCTGCTTCCTCCTCTCTCTCTCTCTCTCTCTGCTTGTGATCTCTCTCTCTGTCAAATAAATAAAAAAATCTTTAATAAAAAAAAAAAAAAGAAAGAAAAAAACAAAAAATGGAGCCCCTTCAGCCTCCCTATTTCGTCCATGAACTTGAATCCTGAAAACATTTCTGAGTTTCTATGAGAATAATAGGTTCTACTTGTCACACGTGGAAGTATTAGACATTCGATTTCCTCCTTTTATTCATATTTCAGAAATATAATCACTTTTTTAAAAGCTCTAGGAGACTCAGAAAAGAACTTCTTGACTTTAGAAGACTTTATAATCTGATTTACTGATAGCCTCTAAAGATAAGAAAACTTTACATAGTTACAAAAGAGATAAGGGCCTTTCTGTATTACAGATAGACAAACATACAAAGCCTCTCGCTTCAGACCTACAACTGTAGCCAAGGGTCAAGAATAAACTGAAAAACACATAAAACTCACTGGTCTGGATATCAAAGAGTTCTTTTCCTTCCTGGCAGGCATAAAAGTCTTAACTGATTTGAGCTCAAACAGACAAACAAAAAGACCAGTGAGCCAGATTCTCTGCCTCTCTCAACAGAGAATAGATCTCTTATAATCCATGAACCCATTTACAGAGATTGCGAAATGTTCTGACCATAAAAATAAAATTCCCCATTACTGCCGCCACTAAAGGGGAATAATTTATTAGCTGTATATGAGCCAAAACAAAAAAACAAAACACAAACTTAGTGGAGAGAGAGAGAAAAGAGAAACAGAGAGTTAGGAAAGTCAAGGTTGTCTTGCTAGTTGGGATCTATTTCCGAGGGCCAAGAAGAGATGTGTCCGCACTTAGACCAGCCACCAGGCTCTCTTCTGCAGGTGCGGTCCACCCCGCTGGCAGGTGGATCTCTAGGATGTCTTGATGGCACATTATAAGATCATTTTCCAAAAAGGTAAAATCCTGACTTGGACAGATAGAGTGAACATCGTCAAAGACTTTATTGGACTCATTAAGTCAGGAGGAAACCCCTCAGATACTATTGGTGGGAATAGAACTTTGGGAAGTTGGAAGTGCAACCAGTGGTAGCTGGGAAGAAGATGTTGAAATTTACAAATAGATGCAAAACTGACAAAACTGGTCAATATCCTCAGGGCAAAATCAGCTGCCTTTCACCAGATACAATATTTGCATTTCTATTAAAAATTATTATTCAGGGCATCTGGGTGGTTCAGTCGGTTAAGCATCTGCCTTTGGCTCAGATCACGATCCCAGGGTAATGGGATTGAGCCCCACATCAGCTCTCTGCTCAGTGGGGAGCCTGCTTCTCCCTCTGCCTACCACTCCCTCTCTGACAACTAAATAAATAAAATCTTGAAAAAAAAGAAAGAAAGCCTTAAAAAATTATTCAATAATTATTGCATTACTGTTGGTTTCCCATGACTTACAGAGTTGCAAAATAACTCCAAGACCATGAAAGGTAGCAATAACTATGATGAGTGAGTTCATCATCAGACACGCATTGATGGTTTGGGTTTTTTCCCATTTCAAAGTCTTTCACAATTTTTCCCGACATTTTAAAAAAGATTTTATTTATTTATTTGAGAGAGAGAGCACTAGCATGGGGAGGGGCAGGGCGAAAGAGAGAAGCAGATGTCCCTCTGAGCAGGGAGCCAGATGCGGGTCTCCATCCCAGGACCCTGGGATTATGACCTGAGCCCCAGGCAGATGCTTAATACACTGAGCCACTCAGGCGCCCCTACATTTTTTTAAGCAGGCTCCGCACGCCCAGCATGGAGCCCAGTGCAAGGCTTGAACCCAGGACCCTGAGACCAAGACCCTAGTCAGATGCTTAACAACTTGAGCCACCCAGGCAGCCCTCCCCACATCTTTAAAGTAGGTACTCTTTTCCCCATTTTAGAGAGAGAGAACTCAAGACAGAGAGAGCTCGAGCTCAAGGTCACACAGCTAGTTAGAGGTTAAACTATTACGAAATGTATCCATGATGGGGCGCCTGGGTGGCTCAGTGGGTTAAAGCCTCTGCCTTCGGCTCAGGACATGATCCCAGGGTCCTGGGATCAAGCCCCGCATCGGGTTCTCTGCTCAGTGGGAAGCCTGCCTCCCCCCTCTCTCTGCCTGCCTCTCTGCTTACTTGTGATCTCTGTTAAATAAATGGGTAAAATCTTCAAAAAAGAAAGAAAGAAAGGAAGAAAGAAAGAAGGAAGGAAAGAAATGTATCCATGATTTTATTTAAAAAAATTTTTTTTAAATTTTTAATTTTATTTTAAAGTCACCTCTACCACAACATGGGGCTCGAACTCATGACCCCAAGATCAAGAGTCACGTATTCTACCAACTGAGCCAGCCAGGCGTCCCTCTACGATTTGATTTTAATCAGGTATGGTAAGATGTCAGACATGAGACAACTGCCTTCAAAAGGAGGATTTATTACTTAAAATTCCTGAGGAGCAGGGGTACCTCATGCTACACAGGGCCATTCTGGGAAAGCACCAGGACAAGTTAGACAGGAAAAAAGCATCAGCATAAGCCTTGATCGTGGTTTTCAGGGGAAGGAATGAGTTTCGGATTGGCTAGTATGAATAATGTCCGCAGGTTCCTGCCTGTGGGATGACCCCTGGTTGTTTGGTTACCTGGCTGGCCTGTGTGTGTGTGTGTGTGTGTGTGTGTGTGTGTGTGATGAGGGCAGGGCGACTATTAACTTGCTGCTGGGGAGTTGGATAAAGGAGGGTTGGGGGTGTGGGCTTTGAACCCTCTGGTTTGTATTGGAAAGGCGTGCTGGAAGGCAAGTTGTTTACTATCTCTAAGAATTAGCTAGCCCTGGGAGGGGCTGTCTCTCCAGGATTTGCCGGGCCCTAAGATGTGAAAGCATCATAAAATACAGAAAATGGAGATATGATTAATACACGAGCCTACATCTGAACCCAGCAGACCGACTGCTGTGTTTGTAGTCTCCAGGACACCGTGCCTCCTTTCCCAGAGTTAGCGGGAGGACCCACGTTGGGTAGGTAATACACATGTAATGCTTTGCACATTGCCTGGCACTTGGTAAATTCTTTGTAAATCACCAAGACTCTTATGCAAAAGCCAAGAAGTAGAAGAGAGAACAAGGCATATTTGGACAACTAGGCAACGCAGCCTGGCTTTACTAAGGAATGCTGGGGTGTGTGGGGGTGGGAGAGGCCAGGTCCTGGAGGCCTTGTTAAGGAGGATGGAATTTACCCTGAAGGCAGAGAACAACCAGGGTTTGAAACAAGGCTCAGATTTGTTCCTTTTGGAGGGCCCCTTTCTGGCTGCAGTATGGAGAATGGATTTACCCCCGGATAGCGCTGGAGGCAGGGTGGCCACCGAGCTTGGTCTCCCCAGCAACCATGCAGCACTCCCAGGACTCCTGTGTGCAGAACTTGAACTTGAGCATATAGGATTGTTGCAGCTCCTGCAAGAACCCGGACCCTGAAAGGAGAGAGCCTGGGGGCACCCAGCTGGCTCAGTCGGTGGAACTCTTGATCTTGGGGTTGTGAGTTTGAGCCCCACATTTGCCGTAGAAGTTACTGAAAAATAAAATCTTAAAAAAGAAAGAAAAAAGAAAAAAAAAGAGAGAGAGAGAGCCTGGAGCTGCTGGAGGCATGACCTAGAACAGAAGTAAGCCAACCCCGTGGGAAACAGAAAATGAGTTCCAAGGGCAACATCTGAGCCCTGAATCCAGCCTTGCCTGAAGCGATTTACCTCATAAAGTCAACTTGTCACCAAATCAATTTGAGTTTGGTTTCTGGCTGATAGAATGGGGGTGAAATGAAAGCAAATGGGTCACCACAATGCCGTCCCTGATCCTGACTAGGTCCTCAGGGAAGAAAGACGTACAGTGCCACCACGTTGACTGTCTGTGTCCTCGCCAGATTAATAGATTGGAATCTAATCCCCAGCGGGATGGTACTTGGAGGGGGGATCTTCGGGAGGCCATGAGGGCGGAGCTCTCCAAGATGGAATTAGTGCCTTTATAAAGCATCTCAGAGAGCTCATTTGTCCTTCCTAGTACAGGAGGAGGGGGGCAAAAAGATAGGAGTATGTGATCTGGGAAGCAGTTTCTCACCAGACATCCACTCTACCAGCACCTCGATCTTAGACTTCCCAGTGTCCGGAACCGTTAGGCATAAAAGTCTGTTGTTCGTGGACCATCTGGTCTATGGTAGTTTATCCTAGCAGCCCAGACAGATGAAGACACCTCCTGATGGTTTTTAGTGAGGAGAAAAAAAAGTTACCGACCAAAGCACCCTCGTGCATTATTGGTAAAAGCTGGTACAACCTCTGCAGAGGATAAAAGTTAGCCCCTAGGTATTAAAATTTTAATGCTGGGGCACCTGGGGAGCTCAGTCAGTTAATCAGCCGCCTTCAGCTGGGGTCATGATCCCTAGATCTTGGGATCGAGCCCACGGGCTCCCTCCTTAGTGGGGAGCCGGCTTCTCCCTCCCCCACTCCCTGCACGTACTCTCTCGCTCTCTCTCAAATAAATAAATAAAATCTTAAAAAAAAAAAACTTTAGGGGCGCCTGGGTGGCTCAGTGGGTTAAAGCCTCTGCCTTCGGCTCAGGTCATGATCCCAGGGTCCTGGGATCGAGCCCCGCATCGGGCTCTCTGCTCAGCAGAGAGCCTGCTTCCTCCTATCTCTCTCTGCCTGCTTCTCTGCCTACTTGTGATCTCTGTCAAATAAATAAATAAAATCTTTAAAAAAAAAAAAACCAAAAACTTTAGTGTGTATACCCTCTGACCCAGCAATTCGACATTTAGAGATAAGTTCTACGTACTTCCACAAGCAAGCAAACATAGAAAGATGCAAATATAGCATTCTTTATTAGAGCAAACGTTAGAGATAACCCAAATGCCCAGCTGAAAGAGAATGGAAAAATAAATTATGGAATTTCTATAAAATCAGAGTTTTTACACGCTGGCAACTCAGACAACAGGCATAGCCCTGAGCACAATGAAATATGATGGAACCCTTTAAAATGGTATATAAAGACAATGGTGGGTTGTCCATGATATATGGAAGAAAAAAGTCACAAAAAATATACATGGTATAATCCCTTGGGGTCTAAGAACTTTCTGGTTTAGTGGGAGCTAGGATATCCAGCAAACTGTTAATTGTGGCCATCTCTAGAGAGTCAGTGATGGGGAAACTGACGTATCCTGTTTTATATATTCCTGTAATGTTTTATTTTTCTAAGACATTTCTCACTTCCATAAGAAAAAAATTATGAGGGTGAAAGATTTTTTTAAGTCTAGATACGTGTCTACTTCTGTTTATTTAATATTAAAAAGATACAGTCCACATGTGTCTACCTCTATTCTTCTAACATTAAAAAGGAAAAATAGCTCAAAATGCTCTGAAAACAATGATGTCATTTAAGTTGATTAAGAGGAAGTTGTACAAATACTTCAGCAAATGTATTTAGGGTCCTTCTCTCCAAGTTCTGCACGAATTCTAGTAAGTTTTGTTCTAAAGAGAGCATGAGAATCAAGCCCTTTGGCATCGACAGAGTTCCAAAATTACCAGATCTAAAGCTATAAGTTCTGTTTTTGTGTTGACAAGCATCCAAATGTTTGGAAACATGGGGAAAATGAGCTGACCTTTCCCCTTCTTCATCCTGTTGTTTTGGTTTGAGCAGGAAGTGTTTTTGTATCCCATTTCAGGGCCTGCGGTCTGACATAGAGTTATGGCTCCTACTAGCAGAAGAGGAATCAGAGGGAATGAATGAACAGTGAGTTGGGAGGGAAGAGTGAATAAAAAAGGTAACAATCTCTTGGTGATAAGTAACAGAAAATCCAGCTCAAGCTGGCTTAGGCAACATGTATCAGAAATGTCCATGGACTTCAGGTTTGGCTGGATCCAGGGGCTCAATAGTATCAGGACCAGTCTCTCTCTGTCTCTTTGTTGTGAAACTTAATAGAGAAAGGAAAAAAAAAAAACCTTTATATAGGAAGGCTCTTCCCTAGCTGTGGCACTGGTATCAGCAATTTCAGGCGTATATCTTGTTCTCTTTTAAAACTGGCAAAAGGGACGCCTGGGTGGCTCAGTCAGTTAAGCATCTGCCTTCGGGATCAAGCCCTGCATCAGCCTCACTGCTGAGCAAGAAGCCTGCTTCTCCCTCTGCCTGCCACACCCCTGCTTGTGTCCTCTATCTCTCTGACAAAAAAATAAATAAAATCTTAAAAAATAAAAGAGGGGGCAGAAAAAAGATGCTCTATTTCTCCAGCAGTCCCATTGACTTAAATTTGTCCTGATTCTCTTTTGTCTCAATGGGGTCCCATGGCCATACTCAAGCAGCCAGACATAAAGACATAAAGCAGACTGACTAGTATAAGCCTTGTCTGTGTGGCCCTTCCTGGAGCTCTTGAAGATTAGGCCAACCGAGTCACTTGAACTGAGGGAATGGGGGGGTAGGATGGGGTTCCCAAGGAAAATCAGAAGAAAGAGAGTTTCAGAAAAACAGACATGAAATGCAGAAACACCAAGTGGCTAGATGGGCCTTCAGCTCGGTTTCAAACAGTGACAAATGCTATGAAGAAAAATAAAGCAGGGTCATAGGGACGGGGAAAAAGAAAAATCGTTTTGACCCTGCTGTGGGACTTGTCCCCCTTTCCCTGCTCTTGAGGCTTTGGGGTTTTAAAAGGTCGAGGTCTTTAACTTTTAGTTTTATAGTCTGGAAATTCCCCCGGTGTGAAATGAGGGAATTCAAGTTCAACATTCCAAGAGTGGGGAAAAGAGGGTCATTTTCCCACTCCAGGGGGCTTCAGAGTCCCCAGCTTCCCAAGATTCAAGGGAAACCATGGCCCTTCCCGGGTCAGGATTCTTCCACTTAACCTCTGTTCATCGAGCACTGCTCTGCTCCAGGCCGGGCTCACAGAGACACGGTGGCTCTCCTGGAGTTTACTCTCTGAGATGACACGTGGACCACAGACAAATGAATGGGCGTGTGTAAGGTATCTGGTGGTGAGAGATGCTAGGACTAGGGAGAAAGCAGGGTGAGGGAGATAAAGGTCACAGGGTGGTCAAGGACACCCTCTCTGCTGAGAAGACCTTTGAGCAAGGTGCTTGAGAGATGAAGTCCTGCAGCTATGAGGGAACAGAATTCTAGGCCGAAGGAAGGGTAAGATCAAAGGCTCTGAGGCAAGAGAGGGCATGCACAGTTGGAGGGATAGCCTGGAGGCTGGTGTGGCTGGAACAGAGGGAGTGCAGGGAAGAAGGGTAGGAGGTAAGATAAGAGAGCCCCTTAGGGGCCGACAGGTCATGCCCTGGTCTGCCAGGGTGACAGTTTTGGCTTTGACCCTGAGTTAGCTGGGAAGCCACTAGACAGTGTGAACAGAGATATGATATAACCTGACTTCAAGTTTGTGATGAAATAAACTGTGGAAAAAATATTCGGACAGCTGTGTGGAGAAGAGACTGCATAAGCAAGGCCAGAAGCAGAGAGCAGAAGGCGGCTGTTGCAACAATGCAGGGAAGAGATGATGCTGGCCCCAGCTAGGGTTGCAGCCAGTGGGGAGAAGATTCTGGACTTGAGGCATGACAATGAATGAATGAGAAAACCACGTCTACCTTGATGGGTCATAAGACAATGATCGTGCTCCTCATATTTTTGAGGACATTTGTAGACTCAGCCAATCAGTATCCAGCTCCCCCTTCTCCTATGAGGACCCGAAGCTCCCTATCTAGGAACTCACTTGGAGTCTCATAGGAAGGGCCAGGCCTGGCACCCTTGCCCACCCTTGTAAATGAGGCCAAGAGGGCCCGATCCTTCTACCGTCTGTCCCATGGCACAGGGATGAGTCTAGAACATAAGCTCAGCCAATGGGCCCTCTAAGGACACAGAGCATGGAGAAAGGGTTTAGAAACCCCAGATCCATCACAGAGGCGGCATGTGAACCTGACCTGTCCTACCACATAACCTCAGCTGGGTTTCTGCTGTGCAGCCTCCCTCCAGATGAGGCCCCCGGGGCACTGTACAACTTTAGGGGACACTATTTCATTCTATACTATGTTAGTCTATGGCAGGGATCAGCAAACATTTTGGGTAGGTATCTTAGGCTTTGCAGGTCATATGAGCTGTAAAAACTACTCAACTTTGCTGTTACGGTGCAAATGCAGCATAGAAAACATGTAAACTTAAGAATATTCTAGGGTGAGTTATTGTTCTCTGCGGTTCTGACCGAAGAAACCAGCAGTGTTGTAAGAAACGGGTAGTTCTGATAAAACTTTATTTGCAAAAGCATGTGGCAGGCAAGAATGGGCCACGGTGCCAGAGTCCGCTGACTCCTGGTGGGTAGGAACAGTGCTTTGGGCCCAGGGTTGGTACAGACGTGGCTGCTGGACTTTTGGAGCTCTCTGTGTTCCTGCTGCTTTTCCAAGCCAGCCCCACAGCTTCCTCTGGATTCTGTGAACCACCCCCCCCATCCTGTGTCTCAGTTGGCTCTAGCTACCATAACAAAATATAATAGACTGGGTGACTTGAACAGCAGACATTGATTTCTCACAGTTCTGGAGGTGCAAAGTTGAAGATCAAGGTGCTGGTAGGTGGGTTTCTCCCATGTAGGTGGCTGGCATCACCCCATGTGCTCACATGTCCTCTTCTTTGCCAAGGCTGTGGGTGGGAGGGAGCCCTGGGCCTCTGGTGTCTCCTCTTCTAAGGGCACTAATCCCATCACGAGGGCTCCACCCTCATGACTTCATCTAACCGCAATTTACATCCCAAGTGCTCCCTCTCCAAATACCACCACACTGGGGGGGGGGCTTCAGCATATGAATTTTGGGGAAACATGGGCGTTCAGTCCATAGCATCTTTGTAATGTATTTTGGTTTTGCCTAAGCGAGAGTCCATTTCTTTGGCTAGTAACCAAGAACCCTAATTGAAACAGTGCTTACTCATTTGATTTAATTCCATGAGGCCCTTTGCAAAGGGGCTAGCTCAAAGTCCCTCACTCCCTTTGCTGGGGAAACCACTCCAAGCAGATTATGACTAACAGGAGTCACTAGTGTCCTCTTGATCTATGATACATCTGTGTGTTTAAAAGTCTCCTCATTGCATAGCTTCTTAAAAAAAATTTTTTTTAAAGATTTTATTTATTTAACAGACAGAGATCACAAGTAGGCAGAAAGGCAGGCAGAGAGAGAGGAGGGAGCAGGCTCCCCACTGAGCAGAGAGCCTGGCAGGGCTCGAATCCTTGGACCCCGGGATCATGACCTGAGCCACCAAGGCACCCCTCACTGTATAGCTTTAACTTCCTACCTCTTTCTTAGAAGGTTGCTGGTTTCTTCAGTGGAGGCCGCTGAGAACAATAACTGCACCCAGAACGAGCTGGTTCACGAACCAGCCTTCCTCCTCACTTCCTCCCCCCACCAGCTGCTTGGCTGTTAGAGCAGCGTGTGCTTCCTGTTTACAAAGAGATATGAAATAGATTAGTTGAAGAGTCCACCCCTAATGCTTTGCCACTTCCTTCTGCTTCTCAGGATGAATTTCACTTGTCCTTGGAATTTTGTCTTTGGAAGTCATGGACTTGATGATGTTTGGAGATTTATGACTGTATAAGACCCTATCTGTAAGGTGCACAGTTCACGTGACTCATCTTATTTTATATTTATGGACCCTACCATGTTCCAAAGAGGATTTCCTAAATATATTGTGCAAAAGATAAAAAAAAAAAAAAAAAAAAAAAGTAAGTGACGAAGTTGAGCCAAGCAAACATTAGGGGAGGGAATAAAGCAGATGAATTAAGAGACAAGTAAAACACAATGTTGCCTAAACACATATTGCCTAAAATCCTGGGTAGAGGTTGCCCAGCTGGCTCAGTCCATGAAGCATGTGACTCTTGATCTTGTGGTCATGAGTTGGAGCTCCACGTTGGGCATGGAGCCCACTTTCAAATAAATAAATAAATAAATAAAAATACAGTTTCTGCTCGAAGTTAGAGATGTACTATAAATCTTGTTCTGAGCTTCCTGGTCGTCACAGCAAATAAGGAAATACTTCTGATGTGGTTTTCAGATTGAAACAAACTAATTACCTGGACAATGTAGCTGGTTCTTGTGTGTGTGTGTGTGTGTGTGTGTGTGTGTGTGTGTGTGTGTGTGTTTTAAGATTTATTTATTCATTACTTCTGATGTGGTTTTCAGATTGAAAACAAACTAATTACCTCGACAACATAGCTGGTTCTTTTTTTTTTTTTTAAGGATTTATGTATTCATTTGAGAGAGAGAAAGAGAGAGTGCACCAGCAGGAGGGGCAGAGGGAGAGGGAGAGCAGTTCTCGAGCTGCCTCTGCACTGAGCGAGGAGCCCGACTCAGGGCTCCATCTCACAACCCTGAGATCGCAAGCTGTGCCAAAACTAGGAGTCGGATGTCTAATCGACTGTGCCACCCATGTGCCCCAACATGGCTCGTTCTAATTCTTTATACAAGAAGGGTAGTTGAGGGGTACCTGGGTGGCTCAGTTGGTTAAATGTCTGCCTTCAACTCAGGTCATGATCCCAGGGTCCTGAGATGGTGCCCCACATTGGGCTCCCTGCTCAGTAGGGAGCCTGCTTCTCCCTCTCCCTCTGCTGCTCTCCCTGCTTGTGCTCTCTTGCTCTCTCTTTCAAATAAATAAGTAAAATCTTTTAAAAAAAGAAGATGAAGAAGGGAAGTTGAATAGCTGCATTTTTTTAAAGACTCAGAAAACTGAAAATTTTTAATCCCAGGAAATGCTGTATGCTTTTGATGCCCTTCAGAAAACCCAAAAACAAAAATTTCACTTTTCAAATCTGATAAATTAGAGTTGGCGGCTCTCACTGCAAAATAGTCATTATTGTTCCCCCAAGCAGTCCCTCTAAGATACTTAAAAGGCACTCGTCATTTAAAACTTAAACAGTAATAACATGACATGGTTAAGTATTTGCTTACAGATAGATTTCTATAGGGTCTGGTGGGACCCGAAAAGCCTTCCAGTTCATCTTTCCAGTTCAATATGGAACCATCATTAACATTTTTTCGAATTGTAGTAGAGATCACATAGCATTAAATTTATCATCTTAATCATTCGAAATGTGCAGTTCAGTAGTGTTAAGTATGTTCACATTTGTTGTGCAACAGACCTCCAGAACCTTTTCATCTTACAAAACTGAAACTCTATACCCATTAAATACCTTCCCACTTCCCCTTCCCCACCAGCCCCAGGCAACCACCATTCTACTTTCTGCTTCTAGGAGTTTGCTACCTTAGGTACCTCCTGTAAGAATCATACATTTGTCTTTCTGTGACTAGCTTATTTCATTGAGCGTCATGTCCTCAAGGTCCATCCATGTTGTAACACCCTGACAAGGATTTCCTTTTAAAGATGGAATGATATTCTATTGTATGCATTATCACATTTTCTATATTCATTCGTCTTTGGACGTTTGAGTTGCTTCCACAGCCCAAGTTGTCAATAATGCTACAATAAACATAGGTGTGCAAACATCTCTTTGAGAACCTGCTTTCAGTCCTTTGGGGATATATACCTCGAAATGGGATTGCTGGGTCCAATGATAATTCTAGGGGTGCTGGTTAAGTATCTGCTTTCAGCTCAGGTCATGATCTCGGGGTCCTGGAATTGAGCCTCTGCATGGGTGGGGGTGTCCCTGCTCAGTGGAGAGTCTGCCCCTCCCCCCGCTTGTGTGTTCACACTCTTTTTAATGCTTTGAGGAACCTGCACACTGTTTTCCATAGTGACTTCACCATTCGAAACTCCCACCAACAGCGCACTAGAATTCCAGTGTCTCCACATTCTTGCCAACACTTGTTGTTTTCTGTGAGAACATTAGCTTTTGAGGAACAAAGGAACAGACTGACACACCTGAGATTTTTTTTTTAGATTTTATTTATTTATTTTTTTGACAGATAGAGTTACAGTGAGAGAGGGAACACAAGAGGGAGAGTGGGAGAGGGAGAAGCAGGCTTCCCGCTAAGCAGAGAGCCCGATGAGGGGCTCGATCCCAGGACCCTGGGATCATGACCTGAGGTGAAGGCAGACACTTAATGACTGAGCCACCCAGGTGCCCCACACCTGAGATTTTGTGTGTGGTGGCAGTGCCTCAGCTCATCCACAGTCCGAGTACGCTTCTAACGTATCCTTCAGTTGTTCAGATGAAACATTTCTAGGGGCGCCTGGCTGGCTCAGTCAGTAGAGCGTGTGACTGTTCATCTCGGTATCATGAGTTTGAGTCCCATGGTGGGTGTGGAGATTGCTTAAAAATAAAATCTTGGGACGCCTGGGTGACTCAGTGAGTTAAAGCCTCTGCCTTCGGCTCAGGTCATGGTCTCAGGGTCCTGGGATCGAGCCCCGCATCAGGCTCTCTGCTCAGCAGGGAGCCTGCTTCCTCCTCTCTCTCTGCCTGCCTCTCTGCCTACTTGTGATCTCTGTCTGTCAAATAAATAAATAAAATCTAAAAAAAAACCATTTCTATTAGCACCCCCTTAAATCAAAGACTGAGGTATAAAATCTAACAAAATGCATGCAAGATCTACAAAAGTCTGATGAAGGAAATCAAGGAACAACCGAAGAAATAGATATTCTGTTTGTGGATAAGAAAAATCCGTGTTGGTAAGACACCAGTTATTTCCAACTTGGTCTGTAGTTCACTCAAAATGCAAGCAAGTTATTTTGTGGATTTCAGCAAATCGCGTTTATGTGGAGAAGCAAGAGAATCTGGAATCGCCGGTGCAATATTAAACAAGAACAAAGTCGGAGGACAGACATGACCCAACTGCGGGACTTACTGTGAAAATACGGTAATCAAGACAGTGTGGGAGGCGCCTGGGTGGCTCAGTGGGTTAAGCCATGATCTCAGGGTCCTGGGATTGAGTCCCGCATCGGGCTCCCCAACTATGCTCTCCCCTCCCCCTTGCTCATTCTCGCTCCCTCTCTCAAATACATAAATAAAATCTTAAGAAAAAGATAGTGTGGTATTAACGGAGGAGTAGACAGATCAACGGAACAGAACAGAGAGCTCAGAAGTGGACCTGCAATAATATAGTCAGTTGGTTTTTTTTTTTTTTACAAAGGAACGAAGGGGCAGTTCAATGAAGAAAAGCTAGTCTTTTCAGCAAATACTGCTGGAACACCTGGGCATCCACCGGCAATCAGAAGGAGTCTAGATACTGACCTTACACCTGCAACAAAAACGAGCTGAAGACGGGCCATAAACCTAAACGGAAAACACGACACTAAAATATTTCTGGAAAATAACATAGCAGAAAATCGAGGTGACCTGGGGTTTCACCAGGAGTTTTCAGACACAACACCAGAAGTACAAACTACAAAAGAAAAACTTAAGATGATCTTCACGGTACCTGGGTGGTTCCGTCCGTTCAGCATCGGACTCTTGACCTCAGCTCAGGTCTTGATCTCAGGGTCCTGAGTTCGAGCCCCAGCATGGAGCTTGCTAAAAAAAAAATAATAATAAAAATAAAGAAAGAAAAAGAAAAAACAAGTCAAAGCCACTAGGCAATGCCACTATACATACATCTATTAAAATGGCTAAAACCCAAAATACTGACAACACCAGATACTGGTGAGGAAATGGGTTAGCAGGACGTCCCATTCATTGCTGTGGGAATCCAAGACGTTTGACCACTTTGGAAGATGGTCTGGCAGTTTCTTACAAAACTAAACGTCATCTTACCGTAGGATTCGGCAATGGCATTCCTACAATTGCATTAGTATTTACCCCAAGTGAGTTGAAAACGTATGTCCTCACAAAAACCTGCACATGAATGTTTACAGCAGCTTTACTCATAATTGCCGAAAATTAGAAACAACCACGATGTCCTTCGCTAGGCGAATGGATATAAACAAACAGTGGGACACCCAAACAATGGAACGTATTATTCAGCGCTTAAAAGGGACTGAGCTATCCAGCCACGAAAACACATGGAGGAAGTTTAAATGCGTTTTTGCTAAGTGAAAGAAGCCGGTCTGAAAGGGTTTCACTCATCCTGTATGATTCCAATTATAGGGCATTCCAGGAAAGGAAAAACTATGGTGGCAGTAAGAAGATCAGCAGTTGCCCGGGGTTCCGGGAACACTGGGGCTGGCGGAGGGGGGCAGGGCTGGGGAGAAATGAGGAGGTGCTGCCTGGGAGGTATTTATAGCGGTGAAACTACTCTATGATGCGTTAGTAGTAGACATATGACATTACGCATTTGATGAAACCCACGGCACTGTAGACCACAAAGAGGAGAACCTACTGCATGTTATGAACTTAGTTAATAGTGAGGTATCCGTGTTGGTTCATCGATGACGACAAATGTTCGACATCACTGCAAGATATTAAAAATTGAAGAAATTGTGCTCGCTTCTGTAGCGCCTATACGGAGATTGGAACAATACAAAGAAAATTAACCTGTCATCTATATAAGGATGATGTGTAAACTCATCTCGTGTTCCGTATTCAAAAAAAAAAAAAATCGATGGGTGCCTGGGTGACTCCGTTGGTTGGGCGTCTGTTTGCCTTCCGCTCAGGTTATGATCCCAGGGTCGTAGGATCTAGTTCTACATCGGCCTTGCTTCTAGGCGGGGGAGTCTACTGCTCCTCTCCCTCTCCCTGCTCGAGCTCTCTCTCTCTCACACAAATGAATAAATAAAATCTTTTTTTAAAAACTGTGGAAATCATGTGTGAGGTGAAGGGAAAGGGGTTATACGGAAAAACTGTACTTCTGCTCCGTTTTCCTTTTAACCTAAAACTGCTCTAAATAATAAAGTCTATTAATTTTTCAAAAGTGAATGGTCTCACAGCAGACCATGCCTTGTGTCTTCCTGGGAAGACGACATTTCCCTGTTCTCCTAGGGTTCTGTTGGGCCCCAGTGTCTTGAGTTCTGGGCACTAAACGGAAGCGAAGTAAGCCATTTCCAGGCGTGGTCCTTCAAAAGTCCCTCCAGCCCTTCCTTCTTTTGGCAATGACCTTGCTCGGGATGATGGGGCTACAAGACTGGGGGGCTATCCGACTCTCACTGGATTCTGGAAGAAGGAGGAAAAATCCCCTCCTGTTATTGCGGTAAAAGCCACAAAGCACCTCAGGATTTCCTATCGCGACACAACCTAATATAACTGGACCAGAAATACCACCGAAAGGCTTATAACAAAACAAACAACAGCGAAAGCAGCCGGTCCCCTGCCTCACATCCTCTCACGCTCCGTCTTCTTCCCCAGACGACCACTTGCAATGTTTCAGCAACTTCTTTGGGCATTTATGTCCACATTTCTAAATATGATTTTAATTCTAACTTTGTCTTTACCAATTTTAGGTATTATCGATGAACTTCCTGTTACAACAAATGAGTTAGCATTCTTAAAGGATCAACAGCCCTGATTGTCCCCTTTCCAACTTTACAATGTGATAAATGTGCCATCTGGGGCTAAATCCCATTCAGTTTTTACATTATGCAGAATATGCAAGTATAGGACTCCGATGAGCCAGATGCTACAGTGGCATTACTTTGCCTTTTTCTTTTTTTTTTCTAAAGACTTATTTACTGGGGCGACTGGATGGCTCAGTGGGTTAAGTGTCTGCCTTCAGCTCAGGTCATAATCGCGAGACCCTGAGGTCAAGCCCTGCATCAGGCTCCTGGTTCAGCGGGGAGCCTGCTTCTCCCTCTGCCCACCACTTCCCCTGCTTGTGTGCTCGCTTGCTCTCTCTCTCTCTGACAAATAAATAAATAAAATCTTTTGTAAAAAGATTTTATTTATTTATTTATTGGACAGACAAAGCACGAGCGGGAGGGACAGAGAGAGAGAGAGAGAGCATCTCCAGCAGACTCCCCACCGAGTGTGGAGTCCGCACGGGGCTCGATCTCATGACCCTGAGATCACAACCTGAGCCCAAATCCAGAGTCACATGCTCAACCAACTAAGCCCCCCAGGTCCCCCTGCATTTCCTTTCTTGAGCAAGTTTTAATTTTTTTTGTATCTGTGTTTTTATTTGTCTTGTTTTATTTTTATTTGCTTCGTTGTTTTTCGTAGATTTCCCTATCACCAATTTTTTCCATACTTCTACAGTGGATACTTGTCATTCCTTGCTGCCCAGATGCTAAGCCCTTCCTGTATTTGGGGAATTTCCCCTTAGGAGACTTGTGGGAAGCAGAACCTCCACCAGGGAAATGGAAGATTCTAGAAGCTCACTTTCTCAGCCACTTGCAGCTAAGGCACTCAACTCAGACATCACCCATCAGATGCACACATCTCAATAGGTAACTGCTGGGTGCAGAAGCAGAACATGCAAGGAGCATTTTTTTGGCAGAAGAAGTCACAGCGGGGCAGCAGTGCACGACAGTGGCAGTGACCTGTGCCGGGGACCCGTCAGTGCCGTCTCTGCAAGCTGCCGTGTCTGCTACTTGGGGACAGCGGCAGTGTCATCCTGACTATACCAGCTGACAGCCCGGCAGAGGAGCTGTCTCTAGTTGGGTAGCTATGATGGACATTCTCCAGCCCTCGTGGGATTTTACAAGTCCCTAATACTCCTTCAATAAGTTCCCTTTCTTCTTAAGTCAACTAGAGTTGGTTCTACCTAGCTTACAGAAAAGAACGGCTAGCAATACAGTCTTCCACATGGTCACAGGCAGGGCCACCTTCCTGGGTGTGTGACCTGGGCAGGAGGCACCAGACCCCACTCTCAGAAGAGCCCACCCACTTGCTCTGATTCCACCATCTTGAAATTCTTTTTTTTTAGAAAAAAAAATTTTTTAAAAGATTTTATTTATTCATTTGAGAGAGCATGAGAGAGGAGAAGGTCAGAGGGAGAAGCAGACTCCCCAAGGAGCTGGGATCCCGATGCCGGACTTGATCCTGGAAGTCTGGGATCATGACCTGAGCAGAAGACAGTCGCTCAACCAATGAGCCACCCAGGCACCCTGAAATTCTTAAGCTTTAAGCAAGATGCGTGTCTGTTTCCCTCTTGCAGGGGGCCCTGCAACTTAGGCAGCCAGCTCTGGCTGCACAGAGTAGATATTGTGTGAATTTCCCTTTTTTCCAGGAGATCTCAGTCCCGGAGTCATCTGCCCTCTTCTTCCCATCTGGAATGAGCCCCCGCAGGGGGGGTCTTGCTGAGTCCTCCTTGTGCCATGGGCTTGGAAGTTTTCCTTGCCTTGCTCCTTCCTGGGTTGGAGCCACTGTCTCCTGGATACTTGTCTTTCTGTTTTTCTCTCATCTGGGTGGAGCACATCATCAATCACTTTCTGGGGAAAAGTGCATGCGAGGTAAAATATTTTGAGCGTTTGCATATCTGAAATGTTGATTGATAGATTGGCTAGATGCAGAGTTAGTTCTGTGTTAACGATATTTTTCACACAGTATTTTGAAGGCTGTGTTCCTTTGTTCCTTCTGTGTTCCTTCTAGCTTCTAATGTTACTTTTCAGAAGCTTGGGCCATCCTAATTCCCAAGTCTTTCAACGTGGTGCATGTCTGATTTTTCTTTTCTTAGTCTCTCTGAAAGCTCTTTGCCCACAGATTTCCTAGGGATGGCCCTCCAATATCAAAACACATTTCTTCATACTTCAGAAGGTTCAAGCTGGGAATAATAATGACAGAGCTTCCCTCTTTCTTTCTTTTTCATTCCACAAATTATTTACTGAGGACTTACTGAGTGCTGGGCAGTCTGCTCAGTGCTGGGCTTTCGAGGGTGGAAGGGGCCGACAGCACTCTTGCCCTCGGTGGAGCTTGTGCTATAGTGAGCAGACAAGGATGTAGAACTAGATCATACAATTGCATATTTCAGCACTTACTATGATGAAAAAAGAGTGTTGTGAAAGTGAAGCAGGAGGGTGGCCCAGGAAAGTCTCTCTGAGATCTGTAGGATGGGAAAGAGTCAGACAGGTAGAGTCAGGATGGAATGTTCCAGGTGGAAATTTCCACAGATGCCGAAGTTCTTATGCCAGTCTCGTGTTCAGGGGAGTCTGATTAGGATTCCTGTTACCTCTCAAATCTCACCTCTCACTCCCCTCCAGCCCTTCTGGCCTCCTTGCTGTTCCTGGAACAAACTGGGTGTGCCCCAGCCTCAGGGCCTTTGCACTTCTATCCCCGCTGCTAAGAACACTCTTCTTCCCCCACATATCTGCATGACTTGTACCCTCGCCGCCTTCAGGCTTCAAGTATCACCTTCTTGAGCCCATCTCTGGCTCCTGTGTTGAAACCTGCAAACCAATCCTCCAACGTCTCTACTCTCTTCTCTCTGCTCCTCCCCGTCACTTAGTACTGAGTCCAACATACTGTTGATTTACTTCTCTTGTTTGCAGGCTGTCTTCCTTCACTAAAATATAAACTTCCCAAGGGCAATGATTTGTGTGCATTTTATTCCCCACTCTATCTTCAGCAAAAAATAAATAATAATAATAATGTCCGGCATGCAGAAGCTTCCTGATAAATATGTTCTGAGAGAATGGATGACTCTGACTGGGAAAGAGCTTGGTGTACTTGGTGTACTTCTACACTGACAGTAGAAGGTCAGTGTATGGGACACGGTGAGCAGGTGGGGCAGGGCAGGAGAGGAGGTTGGAGAAGTAGGCAGAAGGTAGCCACATGGTCCTGGTAAGCCATGGAAAGGAGGGGGGATTTTATCCTAAGAGGAATGGAAGGGGCACCTGGGTGGCTTGGTGGGTTCATCCTCTGCCTTCAGCTCAGGTCATGATCCCAGGGTCCTGGGATCGAGCCCCGCATCAGGCTCTCTGCTCAACAGGGAGCCTGCTTCCCTCTCTCTCTGCCTGCCTCTCTGCCTACTTGTGATCTCTCTCTGTCAAATAAATAAATAAAAAAAAATTAAAAAAAAAAAAAAAAAAAGGAATGGAAGACATTTCAAAAGGGTCTAAGCAGTTGAGCAAAAGAATCTAACCAACTTGAAATTTTTTTTATTTATTTGAGAGAGAGAACAGAGTGAGATGTGGGGGGAGGCAAGCAGGGGCGAGGGGCAAAGGGAGAGGTAGAAGCAAACTCCCCACTGAGCAAGAAGCCCGATTCAAGGGCTCGATCCCAGGACCCTGAGATCATGACCTGAGGAAGGGAGATGCTCAAATGACTGAGTCTCCCAGGCATCCCAAGTTCAATAGTCTTTTAGTCATGTGCCAGTCGCTGCAGACAAGGTTGGGACACAAAGATGAGTACACAAGATCCTTGCCCTCAAGAAACTCATGGCCTGCTAGGGAAGATAGGCAAACCAATCAATAACTACAATCCAGGTCAAAAGCAGAGGTTTACCCATAAACCAGGTAAACCAAGAGCACAGAGCAGAAGAGAACAAGGAGAAGTTCCTTCCCTGGGGATGGAGAAGACTGGACTGATTCAGGAAATACTAAGAAGTAGACGCAGTCATGAGCCAAGCACAGAGAAGAGAAAATCCTAGACTGAGGACTTGGAAGGCCAGGGCAAGGATTCCGCTGGGTTCCGGGCCATAACTTCTGAGGACTGGTGGGATCTCACTTATCCTCCTCTGACCCCTCTTGGAGTCCACCTGGAACATTAACTACCAAACTGGGCTTGAAATCTGAAGGAAGATCTTACAAAAAGAGGTCAAGATCCCTAAACCATGCTCAGCTTGTAGCAGGGATTCTGAGACAAGCTCAAGGGCAGATTTCTTGTCAAATCTGGAATCTGTTCACGTTCTTCACCTATACTGTCCTCACCAGGGTCTCGGCCACCATTCCCTCTTGCTTGGACTATCACATGGCTCATGAGTGCGCACTCTCTCTTTCTCTCTCTCAAGTGAATGAATAAAATCTTAAAAAAAAAAAAAAAAGACTGTTGAACTTGGTGGCCATAGCCACACTGGCCATGTCCTCAGGACAGCCGGCTGGCTCAAGTCCTCATTGTGGGATAAAAAGAGCTGGCTTGTCTTTATCAGCCTGGAGTTCTCAACCTGGTCAGGCACAGACACTCTTTCCAGGCACTTTCCCACATTAGGCGGAGATTTCCCAGAGGCAAAGGGCTACCAGAGTTCTCTCCAGTGAGTGCAGAGCCTTGGCTAGGCAGGGGAAGGATGCTGAACTTGTCTCTAAAACGCTGAAAGGATTAGCTGCTGTTAGCACAACATGGGAGCTGGAAGAAAGGAAATAGTTTCTCCTAGATGGACCCTCCTGAAACTGAAAATATGATTCTTCTAAACATGGGCTGCTGACCAGTCTGCTTGCACAAAGCCTGACTCTTCCTTCCCAGCTGGGGACCTGGTGGTGCCAGCTCCCCTGAGGACTGGTGTGGAACAGACACCATGATGCATCCCACCTGGGATCCTAGGGGTCCTTAATCAGCAGGCAGGCATGGTCTAGGAAAGTGTGGATTCAGGCTTACTGAAGAGTGCTAAAGCGATAAGGAGAATGAACTCTCAGAAGTTTCCATGTGTTAGAAAAGCGTTCATTCGGGGCGCCTGGGTGGCTCAGTGGGTTAAGCCTCTGCCTTTGGCTCAGGTCGTGATCTCAGGATCCTGGGAATTAGCCGCACATTGGGCTCTCTGCTCAGTGGAGAACCTGCTTCTCCCCCTCTCTCTGCTTGCCTGTCTGCCTACTTGTGATCTCTCTCTCTCTCTCTCTGTCAAGTAAATAAAATCTTAAAAAAAAAAAAAAAAGAAAGGCATTCTTTCAACCTTTCCTCAAGAATATTCATGCAAATATTATCTTATATTATTGCTGTATAACAAATTATCCCCAAATACAGCATCTTAAGACAGCACTTATTAATCCATAGTTTCTGGGAGTCCAAAAATTGGGAGTCAGACAGATGGTTCTTGCTCAGAGTCTCTGATGAGGTTCCAGTCCAATGGTTGGCTGGGGCTGCGGCATCTGAAGGCTTGACTGGGGCTGGAGGACCTGCTTCCCTAACAGCTTGTTTTTAGTATATATGCTGCCGAAGGGAGCACGCCTAACAGCTTGTTAACATAGTTAAGCACCTGCCCTCAGCTCAGGTCATAATCCCAGAGTCCCAGGATCAAGCCCCACATTGGGCACCCTGCTCAGTGGGGAATCTGATTCTCCCTAGGCCCCTCACCCCCCACCCATGCTCTCTGGCTCACTCTCAAATAAATAAATAAATAAATAAATAAATAAATAAATAAATCTTTAATTAAAAAAAGAAGTTGAGTCACTAAATTCAGCTCACAGTCAAGGGGAAGAAGGGGATTAGGGTCCCTAATTTGAAGGGAGGCTCAGACCTGGGGACACATTTTTAACTGCTTCAAGAAGAAACAAGAACATTGAAAGTATTGAGGCTGCAAGAATTCCCATTGCTGTGAGGTCAAGGGACTTTGGCCAGGAGTAGTTCTGGATTGAGTTCTGGGTTGCAAAGGACGGCAAGTCTGTTCATTAATTCACACATCCATTCATTCATTTCTTCGTTCCACAGCTATTCATTGAGCATCTACTGTGAGCAGTTGGGAGACTGGGCTACAGGCCAAAGGGGTTGGGAAGAAGCACATTTACAATTAAAGCAACCACTGCTCATCTTTATAGAGCACTTGGTGTATACCCAGAGCTGCAAAGAGCTTTAGATCTAAGTATCTCATTTTACCATCCCAACAACCCTTTGAGATGGGTGCTATTATTTTTCCCGATTTTATAAATGAGAAACCCAGACTTGGAAAGGCAAGGTCAGGTGCTGTCAAAGGGTGGAAGCTGTGATTTGAACCAAAGCCCTCTGACCCTTGAAGCCCTCATGCTTCTAGTACCACACTGTAAGAATAACGGCTCCAAGTATTATTTCTACTCTACTAATTTATTCCAAAGATCTTTTTTATTTATTTTTCAGACTGAGAGTGAGCACAAGCAGCGGGGGAGCAGTAGGCAGAGGCAGAGGGAGAAGCAGGCTCCCAGCTGAGCAGGGAACCTGATGTGGGACTTGATCCCAAGACCTTGGCCTTGTGACCCAAGCTGAAGGCAGCTGCTTAAACAACTGAGCCACCCAGACCACCCAGGTGCTCCTACTCCTACTTTAGTTACGTGTTCCTGTTGTCCAGCCGAGGGCTCTGGGGCTCAGAGAGGCTGAGTGACTTGTCCGAGCTTGTCCTGGCAGAGCTGTGGGCTGCAAAGCCAGTTCCCAAGAGCTCTACGTCTCGGCTTTTTCTTCTAGACTCACGTAAGACTGAGACCTTTCTGTCCTGCTTCCCGCAGAAACAGAGCTAAGAGGGAAAAGGGCCAGGGGGGTGGGGAGGGGTGTGGGAAAGGGTGAGATGATCGCTGAGGCCTGGAAGCTTTTGTAAGTGTGGATCTGCCGTGGTTGGGTGAAGAACATGTCGGAATCTCTCCAGAGGCTGCCGTGGAGATGCTCTAGACTTTCTGGTGGCCCCTGATGAGGCGTTGCCACGCTGAGCCTGTCAGCCATGGGGCTCTCGCGGGGACAGCCCCTGTGGGGTCTGGGTGCTCTGGACCCCAAGGCTGCAACAGGTCAGATCACCCGTAGCTAGTCGGTATGGGAGTCCTTAGAGCATCAAGCATGTTGCCAAGATGCTAGGCAGTTACTTGGGGCGCCCTCGCGGCTATAGACAAATCCATACTATTTATGATTCCCATTTTACAGGGTAGAAATCTACGGCAGAGAAAGGTGACTTGCCTGAGGCCATGCAGGTATCCAGTCTTAAGGTGGGGTTCAGAGAGCTGGGGAGCCCTCGTTCTTTAAGCCCAGTGGCTTGGGATAATGGGACTTGATTTTATGGGCACTCTTGCCTTGTGGGGCCCTTCCTTCCATAAAAAACATTAAACAAGACATTTTATGGGTGTGTTGGAATAAAGGGGACTCTAATCCAGACTGAATTCATTATTATATACTCTTTTGTTATTATTTTCATTTCTCTTGTGATTATAAAATAAATGAAAATGAAAACAATTTTGTGGACCCTCAAGGTATCATGGGCTTTACGTGCTAGGTGTCCTGTGGTTGATGGAGAAGTGGGTGCTCTCTGGGTATGAGTCCTGTCTCCCTCACCTTGGCAGAGTTACTGTACCTCTCCGCCCCCCACTTTCCCTCCCCAGAATACAGGAATAAAGGGTAGCTCTATCATATATGATGATAACGAGGATGAAGGGAAGAAATACATGTAAAATGCTCAATAAGTCAATTAATGTTAATCGATTTTTTTAATGGAACTATATTAGGCATATAACATTGTGGAAACTTAATGTGTACAACAGGTTATGTACATGTCGTGTACATTTATATGCAGCACTATGACTGTCATCGTGGTGGTAATTTATCATGTCACTTAACTGTCCTTTCTTTCCAGTGACTGGAATAATTAATTTGTAATCTCTTAACGAATTTTGAAGATTACAATGCAAGGTTGTTGTCTCCATTCACCAGACTGTGCATTAAATCTCTAGGACTTATTTATGATGTGTTGGAAGTTAGTACAATTAAACAACATCTGTCCAGTTCTCCGATATTCCTCAATATTTTTATTTTTAAGTATCTTGTGGTCCCACAGCTATCATATGGTAAGGGTAGGAGAAGGGGTAGGAGTGTACCCGTTTGTCTGATTATATAATTGCTAAACTTGGGGCACCTGGTTGGCTCAGTCGAAAGAGTGTGTGACTCTTGATCTTGGGGTTGATCTTGATCTCCAACCCCACAATGGGTATACAGATTACCTACACACACACACACACACACACACACACACACACACCACTAAACTTAACCTTCTCAGTGTAACACAAAGAGATATTTTATTTTTTTTAATTTATTTTATTTTTTCAGTGTTCCAAGATTCACTGTTTATGCACCACACCCAGTGCTCCATGCAATACGTGCCCTCCTTAATACCCACCACCAGGGTCACCTAACCCCCCACTCCTCTCCCCTCCAAAACCCTGAGTTTCTTTCTCAGTGTGCACAGTCTCTGATGGTTCCTGTCCCCCTCCGATTTCCCCTAACTCACTTCTCCTCTCCATCTCCCAATGTCCTCCGTGTTATTCCTTATAAGGGAAACCATATGATAATTGACTTTCTCTGCTTGACTTATTTCATTCAGCATAATCTCCTCCAGTCCCATTCATGTTGATACAAAAGTTGGGTATTCATCCTTTCTGATGGAGGCATAATACTCCATAGTGTATATGGACCACATCTTCTTCATGCATTCATCTGTTGAAAGGCATCCTGGTACTTTCCACAGTTTGGCGACCCTGGCCATTGCTGCTATGAACATTGTTGTTATGAACATTGGGGTACAGATGGCCCTTCTTTTCACTACATCTGTATCTTTGGGGTAAATATCCAGTAGTGCAATTGCAGGGTCATAGGAAAGCTCTATTTTTAATTTCTTAAGGCATCTCCACACTGCTTTCCAAAGTGGCTGCACCAACTTGCATTCTCACCAAGAGTGTAAGAGGGTTCCCCTTTCTCCACATCCTCTCCAACACACGTTGTTTACTGACTTGTTCATTTTGGTCATTTTAAAGAATAAAAATGAACAGCCAGGGGCCTCTGGGTGGCTCAGTCAGTTAAACATCTGCCTTGGGCTCTGGTTCTCATCCTGGGCTCCTGGGATGAGCCCTGCATCATCCCCTGCTTAGTGGGGAGCCTGTTTCTCCCTCTCCCTCTGTGTGCACTGTCTTGCTCTCTCTCTCTCTCAAATAAATAAATAAATAAATAAAAATCTTAAAAAACAAAACAAAACAAAACAAAACAGCCAGATGAAGAGACACATAGGGTGAGGTCTGGTAAGGTCTTGAGCACGAAAGCTTCTTCTGCCCCTATGGAGTCTGGGTTGCGCTGGCCTCCCGACACAGGGATGCGTTCTACCTGGAAGCTGACCAACCTGGAGCTCTCTGAATCTCTTAGGTTAAGGGGGTTTTTATGGAGGATTCTTTACGTAGGCACACCTGATTAAATCATTGGCCACTGATGGTTGAACTCACTCTTCAGTCCCTCTCTCCTCCCCAGAAGCTGGGGGGCGGGGCTGAAAGTTTCAACCCTCTAAATCACTGTTGGTTCCCCTGGCAACCAGCTCCCCAACCTTAGGGGCTTTCAAAAGTCACCAATTTAACATAAACTCAGGGGCCTCTGAAAGGGCCTGGTCATGAATAACAAAAGATGCTCCTTTCACTTTTTTTTTTTTAAAAGATTTTATTTATTTATTTGGCAGAGAGAGGTCACAAGTAGGCGGAGAGGCCGGCAGAGACAGAGAGATGAAGAAGCAGGCTCCCCGCCAAGCAGAGAGCCCGATGCGGGACTCAATCCCAGGACCCTGAGATCATGACCTGAGCAGAAGGCAGAGGCTTAATCCACTGAGCCACCCAGGTGCCTGCTCTCTCTTTTCACTTTTATCCCTCCGGAGCTATTTCAGGAACTGGGGACAAAAACCAGATATTACAATAAAAGATACTTCGATTGCTCTTATCACTTAAGAAATGACAAGAGATTTTGGAACTTGGTGCCAGAGACTGGACAAAGACCAAATATATTTCTTATTACATTACAATATCATAACATGTGTCTAGTTTTAGCCATGAAGTCCGAATTGAGGTTAGGAAAAATGTTGCCCCACCACCACCCCAAGGTTATGGGGTAAGGGTAAAGGGGCAAGAGCTGGAAGTCAGAGTCAGTGGGCTTCAGCTGAAGTGTGCTGGGATAAGGGGGCCCAAGGCTCCTCCAGGGTCTGGAGAAGAGTCCTTTCTCTCCATCACTCCCTCACCACTCCTGTCCCTTGAACCATACACAGAACTCTGAAGGCTGAACAATGGATTTTTTTTTTGTTTTATTTATTTATTTGAGAGAGCGAGAGAGCACACAATGGGGTGGGGGAGGGGGGCAGAAGGACAAGCAGACTGCCCTCTGAGTGAGTGGGGATCCCAATCTGGGGCTTGATCCCAGGACCCTGAGATCATGACCAGAGCCGAAGTCAGACGCCTAATCAAATGAACCACCCAGGCACCCCTGAACAATGAAATTTTGCTTTGAAGAAGTCATAGTGCTGAAATAGACAAGCAACAAACAAGATTGCTACTCGTAGCTTGACAGATTTGAAGGCTGGATAGGATCTTCAGCATCATCTAGCTCACTGGAGTCACAGGGCTTTGAGGAGATAGGAACGAGGATCAGAGCTGGATTGTCTTGAGTTTGAATCCTAGCTCTGTTACTTACTAGCTGTGTGACCTTTGACAAGTTACTCAACCTCTCTGGGACTTGATTGCATGATGTAAACAGTGGCTCATAATAATGCCTACTTCATAGGGCCATTATGCGGCTTTAGATGAAATTTTAAATGAATTCATGCATGAAAGTCACTTAGAACAGAGCTGGGCATACTGTAAATGCAATATAAATGTTAAGTTTAAAAAAGAATGACGTAGTGGCCTAACAGAGAGGCCAGGTCCTTGGAGAAACTCTGCTTTTATCTGTTTTACAGGCCCAGCTTCCTTGTAAAATTTCATTAAGAGGAAGAACAAAGATTGACCACCCCTGTTGTAATATAATCCCATATTTTACAAAGGGGAAACATCGCCAGGACAGCAAAGTTCTCTGCCTAAGTTCCCACGACCAATGAGAGGCTGGCAGAGCAGATGTAGGAGCTAGGGAAGGGCTGTTTCATCTACACTGTGCAGAGAGAATATGGGATTTGGGGGTTTTGTTTCCCTAGGAAAGCCTCTTGGATCTATGTCAATAGCTCAGTTTCACACTGGCCGGCCTGAAAGCAGATCATACTCATGAGCTTTTTACTCCTTTATGGCAAAGGTCAATAAAGATGCCACATCAAGGAATTGTGTTCTCCTGTCCCATGAGTAGTGGAGAAGACTTCGAGTGGTCTGGATGGTGTTCCTGGGGGCTAGAATCTACACTAATAGAGAGTTTGGGCTTGGGTCTCCCATATCCACACATCCCTCCTCTACTGATGAGCAGCTGTGAGACTCAGGAAATTGATACCAATGGCAAGCCTCTGGTTACTCTATGCAATCCCAACAATCCTGGGCCCTCTGCCGATGACTGGTTCCAAGATGGCAGGTCTAGGGTGATATAGGTCAATGAGACATCAAAGGATGTTTGCCAGGCTGTGAACTAGAAACACACTGTTTTGGTATCTATGGGCAGTCTTCATGCAACTGTGAAGAAGCCAGCTCAAGAACTAGACCACGTGTGTGAAGTAGGGTAGGGAAAAATCCCGGAGTTCTGACTGCCCAGTCTGCAAGCCACCTCTATCCAACATGGCGGCAACTAGCCCCATGTGGCCACTGAGCTCTTGCCATGTGGCTAGGCCAAACTGAGATATGTTATCAGGATAAAATACATGCCAGATTTTAAATACTAAGGATAAAAAATAAGGGTAAAGTATCTCATTAATAATTTTTATGGTACATGTTGAAAGGATAATTTTGGAAATATTGGGCCAAGTAAAATTGTTACTAACATTGATTTCACTTGTTTTTTTTTTTTTTTTTTTTTTTTTTTTTTTTAATATAGCCTAGAAAACATAAATTACAGACAAGGTCTGTATTCTGTTTCTATGGGAGAATGCTTGTCTCAGCTTGCAGGTTTGTGAGCTGGGGGAATCTCACTGATGTGCTCCTTTGTAGGAAAGTGAGAGCCTAAAATACAGACTGTCCATACTCCAGAGTAGGTAATTCTTTTGGACATTTTAATGGAAAATGTGAAACATACACAGAAGTGGAGAGAATAATGTAATGATCCCCCATCTTTCAGCACCAACAATTGTCAACGTATAGAAGACCCTTTTTTCACCTATACCTCCTCGTAATGTGCTAGGTTGTCCTAAAGCAGAGCTCAGATGTCAAACCTTCCATGTGTAAGCACCTCATTACATATTTCTAAAAAACAAGACCTCTTGTTTTAGAAAATATAACTATATTATGATTAACACATAAAAAAACCCTTAATATCAACGAATATCTAGTGAATGTGCAGATTTCCCTGATTCTCTCATAAATTTCTCTTTATAATCGGTTCATTCCAATCAGGATCCAAACATGGTCCATGCAGCATGTGTAGCTAATATGGCTGTCAAGCCACTTTTCGTCTCTCACCATTCCTCGATTTTTTCAGGTCATTCATTTATTTTGTACTGGGTCAGATAATTGCCTTCCCATAGTGTCTTTTAATATGTTCCTCCATCTCCTGTTGTTCATGGAAACTGATAAGTAGATCTGGAAGATTGATAAGTTTCAGTTAGATTTATTTGAGGGGCAAGAATACTTTAATGGGGGGCACCTGGGTGGCTCAGTGGGTTAAGCCTCTGCCTTCGGCTCAGGTCATGATCTCGGGGTCCTGGGATCGAGTCCCGCGTCGGACTCTCTGCTCAGCGGAGAACCTGCTTCCTCCTCTCTCTCTCTCTCTCTGCCTGCCTCTCTGCCTACTTGTGATTTCTCTCTGTGAAATAAATAAATAAAATCTTTAAAAAAAAAAAAGAATACTTTAATGGTTATGCTGTCCGTGATGGTTAATTTTATGTCAACTGTCAATTTTTTATGGAAGGTGTTTTGGATGTGATTAATATTTTAATCTTTGAGTAAACAGACTGCCCTCCATAGTATGGGTGGGCCTCATTCAATCAGTTGAAGGACCTGACCAGAACAAAAAGACCAGCTTCCCTAAGCGAGGGGACGTTCCCAGCAGACTGCCTTTGGATTGGAACTGTACCATCGACCCCACTGGGTCTCTAGCCTGCAGGGCAATGCTGCAAATTTGGGACTCAGAGTCTCCCTAATTTTGATAGGTAACTTCTTATAATCAATCGATCAGTGCTATTGATTCTGTTTCTTTGAAGGAAACAGTATAGTGTCACAACAGATTTTTAAATAAAACATTTTTCCTATAATAAAAACAACACTTGCATATTAAAGAAAGCACCTCAAGACAACCACTGCCAACATTTAAGTGTATTTTATTCCTGCCTTTTTAAAATATTTTTTAAATTTTTAAAAAGATTTTATTTATTTGACAGAGAGATCACAAGTAGGCAGAGAGGCAGGCGGCGGGGGGTGGGGAGCAGGCTCCCCACTGAGCAGAGAGCCCGATGCGGGGCTCTATCCCAGGACTCTAGGATCTCAACCTAAGCAGAAGGCAGAGGCTTTAACCCACTGAGCCCCCCAGGGGCCCCTATTTCCCTGTTTTTGAACTGTAAACATAATTTAAACTGTAAGTATATAACATATCCTAAGCAGAGATTTCATACATCACCATTCCCCTCTGGTTGGACATTTAGGAAGACCCAAAAAATATTAAAAATACCAAATGGCTTCTCCTTCCTACCAGGTTCCTGCAAATCTGGTTCCCTTGTCCAGTTTACCCCCAGCCTCTTTCTTTCTAATCCAACATTCCATTCTTGCTTAGCTATACTTGTCTTAGGGAGAGGGACGTGTGAATGATAACGGCGGAGGGGGGCGGGGAATAAGTTGGAAGCTTGCCTGGGGATCTCAGGTCTCAGACTTTATTTTACCGGCAATGGGGAGCCAGCAGAGATCTTTGAATAACAGAGGACCTTGAGCAGATCGGATCTGTTTTTCAGAAAGACCGGTCTGGTAGGAAATGCGAAAGAGGTGCGAACAGGAGGTGATGAAGGCAAGGAAGTCTAGGTGAGAAGTTTTTCCGTTAAGTTCCATCTAGAGTCAGCGAACAGTGCAAATAGAACTAAGACAGATGGGAGAAAGACCTTGCAGAGAAAGAAGGGATGAGACTTGGTCATCAATGAGAGAAGAATTTGGTAGAGAAGCCACTAGCCATTGAGGATGGTAAAGCCACGTGAATAAAACCCTGCCCTTATGCCCAGGAGCCCTTGCAAGGCAGATAGCCACAGTCATCTCCCAAGGGTTCCCCACATTCCTAGAGCCAGTCAACCACAAACAGCTGCTCAGTCAAGGGGATGGTGTAAAACAGATTATTCCTGGGCTTCCACGTGTACTTTCTCTCCTACTTCACCTCTTTCTTTCTTTCTTTCTTTCTTTCTTTCTTTCTTTCTTTCTTTCTTTCTTTCTTTCTTT